>NC_142041.1:50113614-50418614 GCF_982192425.1 Myodes glareolus | reverse complement strand
TCTTCTACAACTCACTCAGAAAATGAGCAAAGCATTTTTAGATTGTTGGTACTAAAAGAGTAGACTTTCATGTGCTAATGCAGTTATGAGGGGAGGTAATATATCTCTTAGAACATAATGTTTCTTTGGGTTTTCAGGTTTTGGGGAGTAAGCCTAAGGCTTTAGGAGACAGACTGAAGGTGGGAGCTCCTATGTGATGAGTTTACAATTGGTACCTTTTGCACATGGAGAGATATTTGGAGTATGTGAATAGTAAGCTGGAGTTTGGTGTACCTGAATATTATGAGTTGAATATGAAATGTTCCCCATTATCTCATGAGCAGAACAATTAATCTCCAGTGCTACTTTAGGAAGTTTTAAAAACTTTAGGGACAGGAGAGTTCTTTAATAACCAATAAGAGTAATATATATTCACAGTGTACAGAAGGATTATTCCACACAAGAAACATGTGTTTTCAATTCACTTACAGTCTTCTTGCCTTAGGATAGATTTATTTGTAGTTGCCACCACAGTAACAGGAACAACTACATTAGGTGGCATTTATTCATTATATGCTAGAAATATACTAGAATTCTTATCAAACAATTGTAATCTAGTTAAGGCTAAGCAGTAAACTGCAGTTATACAAAGCTCTGTATTTTACATGTTCAATTGTTCTTTATTATATTGTCAGACATTGACTAGTGGGTGTCATGCATGCTCAATTATGGTTTGTCCAAATGAATTTATGAGTAGAAGTTCTATGACTTGAATGTTATCAGTCAAATCAACAATACAGTGAAATTAAGAAAGCTGTTCATGAGGAACCATGCAAAGATGTTAGCAGTGTTCAACATAGTATAACAAATGTAAATATAGATGCACCAAATGTTGGTTCCCCAATTTCATAGAACAAACATTATTGGATACAAAAAGACAGCTAGGTTTAGATGCAATAATAATAGTGCATAACATCGATACCTTACTTTCATTAATAGATAAATCACCAAAATACTGTAAACGGAGAATGCACATTTGTTTCCCAGCTGCCTTGACCCAGATAATCACACAGAAACTACATTAATTGCAACACTGTTTGACCAAGTGTTCAGGCATATTTCTATCTAACTCTTACATCTTTTTAAAAATTTTTTAAAAAAATTTATTGAATTTTTTTAGAAAAATCATTCCAAATTCCCACTCCCTCCCCTCCTTCCATTCCCTCCACACACCCTACCACCCCACCCCCATGTAATCCTAAGAGAGGGTAAGGCACTGCTTTGTGGAAGGTCCAAGGCCCTCCCTACTACATCTAGGCTGAGCAACGTATACATCCAAAGAGAATAGGATCCCCCAAAACCAGTACATGTAGTAGGGCTAAATCCTGATGCTGCCAGTGGCCCCTCAGTCTGCCCCAGTCATGCAACTGTACACCACATTCAGAGGAAGTAGTTTGGTCCTATGCTTGTTCCTTCCCAGTCCACTTGGAGTTGGTGGTGAGCTCCCATTAGCTCAGGTAAACTGCTACAGTGGATGAACACTTCATGGTCTTGACCTCTTTGCTCATATTCTCATTCTTTCTACTCTTCAACTGGACCTTTGGAACTCAATCCAGTACTTTGATGTGGATCTCTGCCTTTGTTTCCATCTGTTGTTGGATGAAGGTTCTATGGTGATATTTAAGATAATCATCAGTCTGACAACAGGGCAAGGCCAGTTCAGGCACCCTCTTTTCTATTGCTTAGGGTCTTAGCTGTGATCATCCTTGTGGATTCCTGGGAATTTTTCTAAAGCCAGGTTTCTTGCTAACCCCATAATGGTGCCCTCAATCAAGATATCTCTTTCCTTGCTCTCATATCTGTCCTTCCTCCATCTTGACTATCCCATTTTCTCAAGTTTGCCTCAAACCTTCCCATCATCCCTCCTCTTCCTCTTCTACCCTTCCTTCTTCCCCCACCCTCATGCTCCCAATTTTGTCAGACAATCTTGCAGTTTCCAATTTCCAGATGGATCTATACATGTTTTTCTTAGTGTTTGCCTTAATACTTAGCTTCTCTAGGATCATGAACTATAGGCTCAATGTCCTTTGTTTATAGCTAGTATCCACTTATGAGTGAGTGAGTATATAGCATATTCATATTTTGGGGTCTGGGTTACCTCACTCAGGATAGTGTTTTCTAATTCCATTCATTTTTATGCAAAATCCAAGATGTCATTGCCTTTTTTTTTTAACCGCTGAGTAGTACTCTAATGTGTAAATGTGCCACAATGTCTTTATCCAGTCTTCAGTTGAGTGATATCTAGGTTGTTTAGAGGTTCTGGCTATTACAAATAATGCTGCTATGAACATAGCTGAACAAATGCTTTTGTAGTATGATTGAGCATCTTTTGGGTATATGTCCAAGAGTGGTATTGCTGGATCCTGAGGTAGGTTGATTTCCAATTTTCTGAGAAACTGTCATACTGATTTCCAAAGTGTACAATTTTGCATTTCCACCAGCAATGGATGAATGTTCCCCTCACTCCACATCCTCTCCAGCATAATATATCATTGGTGTTTTTGATCTTAGCCATTCTGAAAGGCGTAAGAGGGTATCTCAGAGTTGTTTTGATTTGCATTTCCCTCCTAGCTAAGGATGTTGAACATTTTCTTAAGTATCTTTTGGCCATTTGAGATAAATTAAATTAACCCATTTCTATTCATCTAAGTATCTTCACAAGGCTGTGGCTTACTGGTAATGTTCTGGCATATGTCTCCTTTGGCAGTTATTTGGCATCTCTCTGATTCCACCTTCTTTCTCTTTGCATTCAGTTTAGTTTTTCTGCTTACCTACAGTCTGCTCTGCCATAGGGCAAAGCTGCTTCTTTATTAACCAATGGTAATAAAACATATTCACAGCATACAGAAGGGAATCCCATAGCAAAAACAAATTAATTCAATCCAAACAAAACCAAACCACCCTCAAAAACCTCAGTGATAAATTACCTCATCAATCAAATATGCTTAATAGACACCTTTAAAATATTCCCCTTGAGAGCTGTTGAATCCACATTTTCCTCAGAATTTCATGAAACTTTGCCCAAAATGGATGATGTTTTAGATCATAAACAAAGCCTTACAAGTTAAAAAAAGAAATAAATTCATGTATTTTGTTAGATTACAGTGGAATAAAACTACAAATCAATAACAAAGAGAAAATGCTGAAACTATAGATCCACTGATTAAACACACACTTAAATAATCAGTGATTCCTTGAAGAAGTCAAGGTAAATATTAAAAAATTCTAGAACCAAGTAAAAATGAAACTTAACTAAGTCTGTGGGAGATAGCAAAGACAGTTCTTAGAGAATCTTTCATAGATATGATTGCCTACATTACAATCAGGGAGATCTCAAGTAAATAACTCAATGATTCACTTTGAGGTCTTAGAAAAGGAGAACAAATCAAACCTAAATTAGTAAACTACAGCAATAACCACAACTTAATAATCAGAAAGGAAATTTATGGAATAATGCCTAAAAGAAGAAGAATATTAAGAGTTAGTGTCAATTCTTCATCAATAAAATAAATGAAATGAGATAAAATATAGACAAGCCCCTAACTTGACAGTGGTTGTCAATTTGAATGAGAAGGATGCTCATAGGGTTATATATTTGAAAGCTCGGTCCCCAGTTAGTGGAACTGTTTAGGAAAAATTAGGAGTTGTGCTATTTCTGGAGATGTGTCACTGTGGGCTGACTTTGAGGTCCCAAAAGACTTACAACATTCCAGTGTGTCTCTTCTCTGCCTCCTGCTTACCGTTCAAGATGTGAGCTCTCAGCTGTTCCCACCACCACACATTTGCTCAACCATGGACTTTAACCATGTAAAACTGTAAGCTCAATTCAGTGCTTTATTTTATAAGTTGTCTTGGTCATTGTATATTGTCATAGCAATAGAAACCCCCACTATAAATCCAATAAAGTGGGAGAGAGAGAAGACTCAAGTTCACAAGTTACAGATAAAAAGGGAAATTACCAATGAAATTTCTTGACTGATCAGAAAAAATACAAATAAGTTGAAGAAGACAATAAAAGTGGTAGAGAACTCACATTGTCAGCTCTAATGTATATATGTTCCACACCTTTTTTAACCATTCTTTTATTGAGGGGCACCTAGGTTGTTTCCAGGTTCTGGCTATTACAAATAGTGCTGCTATGAACATAGTTGAACAAATGCTTTTGTAGTATGTTAGGGCATCTCTTGGGTATATTCCCAAGAGTGGAATTGAAGAGCAGAGGAAACCTTCATCCGACGTTGGATGGCGATACAGACAGAGACCCATATTGGAGCACCGGACTGAGCCCTCCACGGTCCAAATGAGGAGCAGAAGGATGAAGAAAATGAAAAAATAAATCAGGACCGCGAGGGGTGCAATCACCCACTGATACAAGGGGACTGATCTAATGAGAGTTCACCAAGGCCAGCTGGACTGGAACTGAACGAGCACGTGATCTAACCAGATTCTCTGAATGTGACCGGATTCTCTGGATGTGGCTGGCCTGGAGTCTTTCTGAAAAGCCATTGACAATGACACTGGGACTTGTTTCCTCTGCATATACTGGATTTCTGGGATCCAGTCTGTTTGGATACTCACCTTCCTGGACCTGGAGGGAGGGGGGAGGAACTTGAACTTCCCACAGGGCAGGAAACCCTGACTACTCTTAGGGATGGAGAGGGAGGAGGAGAGGGAGTGGGGGAAGTGGAAGTGGGAGGGTGTTGGGAGGAGGGGCGGAAATGGAAACTTTTATAATTTAATAAACTTTGAAAAAAAATAGACACTGGAGAAACGATAGCTTGTTCAACACACACACACACACATATATAAGCAAAAAAATGAAGCTTGATTCTTATCTCTCACTGCATAAATGTTAATTAAAATGGATCAAAGTATTCAATATTAAACCCAAAATTCTGAATAACAATAAGATAAAGTAGGGAGGATATTTGTAAGTATATTTAAATACTTAATATATACTTATGCAATAGAGATCCAGTTGTTCAGGAAATAAAGTCAACATGGGCAAGTGGGATCTCATAATATTAAAGTGTCTATACTGAAAAGGAAACTGTTAATTGAGAAAAGAAACCACCTATAGTATAAGAGAAAATCTTTTCCAACTTTACATCTGACAGAGGACTGGTGTCCAGAATAAACAAAAATTTAAAAAATGAAGTATCAAGAATTGCAACTCAATTAAAAATGGTGAATGGATGGAAACTCTTTATAATTTAATAAAATTACTTTCAAAAAAAACAAAATTTGGAGACTTATGAATAAAGTATTAAATATATTCTTTTTCAGATTTTTTTAAGAATGTGTTTCTTTGGAGTAAGTATCTAAAGATCCAGTTGTATGTCATATATAAAAATTTTCTAACTTTAATAAAAACTGTCTTGGACTCCTACAAAGCTGCTTCTTGCTTTCTATATAAAAAAAAAATGGTGAATGGAACAGACAGTCCTCAAACCAAGAAAAAGAAATGACTAATAAATATTTTAAAAAGTATAAAGCACTCTTAGCTGGGAATTCAAATTATTACTGTTTTGACATTCTATCTTGCTCCAGTCAGAGTGGTTATGATCCTGAAAAAGAAATGCCTACAAATGCCATCAAGGACAAGGGAATTTTTATTCATTTTTGGAAGGAGTAAATGAACACAGATACTATGGGAATCAGTGTGTACGCTCCTTCAGAAACTGAACTAGAACCACCAGATTGTACTACTCATAGGCACATACCCGGAGGATTCTATACTGTACAGCTGAGTTACCAATACTTCCTTTTTCATATGGACCCATTCATAGTGAAATAGACCAGCAAAGAAATAGACCAGCCTAATTATCCATCAGTGGATGAATAGAAAATGACAGCATAGTACATATACACAGTATAAATGTATCAGCCATAAAATGAATAAAATTACAAAATTTTCAGTAAAATGTATGGATGTGAAAAGTATTATACTGAGTAAGGCTTTACAAGACAGACACTACATGTTCTTCCTCACATGAGGATTTAGGCATAGCTTTTTAGAGTAGTGTGTTTAACATTTACTGATGGTGCCTTACTTAAGGTTTCTACTACTGGAAACAGATACTATGACCATGGCAACTCTTAAAAGAAAGGGCTTTTAATTGGGCTTGTTTACATTTTCAAACGTTTGGACTAAACTTTTATCATCATGGTGTGACATGGTAGTATGTCGAAAGACATGGTGCCAGAAAAGGAGCTGAGAGTTCTTACATCTCGACTCATAGACAACAGGGAGTAGTCTGAGACACTGCGCATGGCTTGACTATATCTGAGACCTCAAAGCCTCTTTCCACAGTAACACACTTCCTCCACCAAGATCACACCTACTTCAACAAGGCCACACCTCCTAATAGTGCCACTCCTTTTGGGGGCCACTTTCTTTTAAACCAACACAGATAATAATTGTCAGAATAATAGACATTTTGAGAGAGAGTGGTGAGAAGGAGGGCTTCAAGAATGGGAATCATGGGCACAATGAGCATGAAGTTTTAATCAGAAAGTGGGGTGGTAGCTAAGAAATTTGACACGACAGAATTTCTCTGTGTATCCCTGACTGTCCTAGAACTCAAATTGTAGACCAGGCTGGCCTCAAACTCGGGGATGCTTCTGCCTTTACCTCCTGAGTGCTGGGATCATTATGATGAATCAATTATTATGCCAAGTAACCTCACTTAATTGCTGCGTAATTATGAAAAATCCTTTACCCTCTTCTCACAAAAAGATGGAGACCCTTTGTTGTGTGAATCAAATAATGATGAATATCATGGTTTCCAGCCCCCCCCCAGGAGCTGACTTCATTGTGAATCTAATGATGCTGAATCTTCAGTGCTTTTCATCTTTCTGGTCCCCACTAGCATCATTTGAAAGAACCCACATTTGTATATAGTTTTCATTAATAATTAATTTCTCAAAGAGACCTAAACTTTCATAAATATAAGTTTTCATGAATGCTGATATTTCCCCAGTTGTAGGAGACTTTCCTTAATTTGAGATTTATATTTTATCACTAACCTTCACCCTTCTAATTCTCTGAATTAAGTTTGGAAAGACTCCTGTAAAGATTCAAACTTTTTTTCCCCCTCTGAATATATACAAATTATCTTAAACATCAGAGGAGACTTTAAACTAAGATAATAATGTATCCTTTCTCTGGCTATCATTCCTGTTTCAGTGAAGATACTCGGAGATGACCCAGACTCCTAGGAGTTCTCAAACAGTGAATGAATCTAATCAACTCAAGTTATTGTTCTCTGAATATTTGAATTTACTTTGGTTATTATGTGGCTATAAGGACTAGCTCACATAGAAGAACCTATTATAGTAGAGATTCATAGACTTATCCTTACGTTTCCTTGGAATCTTTGCTTTTTGTCTGAAGTTAAGCTAATGCAGAGTGTTAGGCACAGCATATCGAGTATTAGTGAGAAAGTGCTGTGCCTTCTGAGCAATTGCTGCTCATCAGTGTGCCATTGCCACTCACTTAAGGACATCCGCTAATTTCTGATCATGGACAGTCCCAGTTAGGGTTCCTTCTTTTAAAATAATTTATTTATTTTTATGTGCATTGGTGTTCTGCTAACATAAATATTCGTGTGAGCATGTTGGATCCTAGAGTTGCAGAGAGTTGTGAGCTGACATGTCAGCGCTAGGGCTTGAAACTCCCACTTTTTTCCTCTGGAAGAACAGTCAGTGCTCTTAACTGCTGAGCCATCTCTCCAACCATAGCTGGGCTTTATATTGTTGTAATAAAATAGCATGACCAAAAGCAACCTAGGGAGGGAAGGGTTTATTTTTTCTCACATTTGGAGGTAAAAGTTCTATTACTGAGGAGAGTCAGGGAAGGAACTGAGACAGGGCAGGAACCTGGAGGCAGGACCTGCTCCAGAGACTACAGGGGAGCACTGCTTGCTAGCTTGTTCCTCATGGCTTTCTCAGTCTTCTGTCCAATATACCACAGGACTACTTGTCCAAGGATGGCACTGCCCACAGTGATCTGTGTTCACCTACATTAATCATTAGTTAAGAAAATGCCTGACAGATTAGCCAACAGTTCAATCTTATGGAGACATTTCCTTTTTTTTCTTTCCTTTTTCTTCTCTTTTTTCTTTTCTTTTTGTTTTTATGATTAGCTTCTTTTCTTTTTTATTTTGGTCATAGAATATATTTTGATCATATTTTTCCTCTTCCCCAAATCTTCAGCTACTTCTCACTTCCCTATGCAAAAAATTCATGTTCTTTCTATGTCTCTCTCTCTAAAACCAAAAGCTAAAAAACAAAAAAAAACCACACAAAGATAGTAAGACAAAAATTACCAAACCAAGAAAAAAGACACTCAAAAAATAAACAAAACGTGGAGTCCATTTTTTTGTTGGTCAACTACCCCTGGGCATGAGACCTGCCCTGGAAGGTGATTGATATACCCAGTGGCACTCCATTGGAGAAAATTGATTTTCCCTTTCCCATCAGGTATGAGTTGCAAAAAGTTTCAATGTTAAGGGGGTGTTTTGTGGTTGCTTCTCTTTCCTGGTATTGAGATTTCGTTTGGGTTTTGAACCAGTGAAGGTTTTGCAAATGCTGTCGTATTCTTTATGAGTTCATATGTGTATCATCAGTACTTATCTTGAAGATGCTGTATTTTTTTTTTGGAATTGTTCACCACTCTGGTTTTTACAATCTTTTTACATCCTCTTCTGCATAGATCACTGAACCTTGAGGGGCAGAGGGGAAGACATTCCATTTAGGGTTCAGTGCTCCAAAGTCTCTTGCTCTCTGAACATTGTCCAGTTATGGGTCTTTGTGTTAATTACCATCTACTGAGAGAAGTTTCTCGGATGAGGGTTGACCAATGCACTAATCTATGGGTATAGCAAGATATCATTAGAAGTCATTTTATTTCTATAGTTATTTAGCAGAAAAGAAGTAGTAAGCTTTCCCTTAGGGCCTATAACATTTCTAGTCTCAGGTTTTTAGCTACTTTTCCCAGTATCTGATGTGGGTTTCATCTTGTGGTATGGGCCTTAAGTCAATAAAGAAAAGTGATTGGTTGCATCCCAAACACATTTCACTATTGTACCAGTAGTCATATCTTTCAGAAAGATCACTCATGTAGATCACATGGCTTATAGCTGGATGAGATGCTTTTCTCCTCTGGTAGCATATATAGCATAAGACACATGAATACATAGTTGTTCAACTATACCCATTCCTTTTCCATTTGTTCCAAAGGTGACATATTAATATCACAATATAAAACAATATTACTTTTAAAATTCCCAGTTTTTAAAAATTCAAATGTTTTATTTATTGCTTTAAAATTATTTTTGTTTTTTACTGAACAATGTTTTCCAGGTTCTGTCTATTAGAAATAATGCTGCTATGAACATAGTTGAACAAATGCCTTTGTAGTATGATTGAGTCTACCACCATACCACCCTGAATGCACTCAATCTCATCTGTAGTATGATTGAACATCTTTTAGGTATATGCCCAAGAGTGGTATTGCTGAATCCTGAGGTAGGTTGTTTCCCAGTTTTCTGAGAAACCACCATACTGATTTCCAAAGTGGTTGCGCAAGTTTATCTTCCCACCAGCAATATATAAGTGTTCCCCTTACTCCACATCGTCTCCAGCATAAGCTATCACTGGTGTTCTTGATCTTAACCATTCTGACAGGTGTAAGATGGTATCTCAGAGAGGCTCCTCAACTGAAGAATGGATAAAGAAAATGTGGCACATTTATATATTAGAGTACTGCTCAGTGATAAAAACAATGACTTCTTGAATTTTGCATGCATATGGATGGAATTAGAAATCCCTATCCTGAGTGAAATAATTTAGACCCCAAAAGATGAATACAATATGTACTCACTCATAAGTGGATACTAGCTATAAACAAAGGATATTGAGCCTACAGTTCATGATCCTAGGAAAGCTAAGTAATAAGGCGAACACTAAGAAAAACATATACAGACCCACCTGGAAAGTGGAAACAGACAAGATCACCTTCCAAAATGGGAGCATGGGGGTAGGGAAAGAAGACAAGGTGGAAGGGGAAGAGGAGAGGATAGAGGAGGGGTGAGGAGAACTTGATGGAATGGGATAGTCAAGATGGAGGAAAAGCAGAAACAAGAACAAGGAAAGAGTTATCTTGATTGAGGGAGCCTTTATGGGGCTAAAAAGAAACCTGGCTCTAGAGAAATTCCCAGGAATCTACAAGAAATACCGCAGCTAAGACCCTAAGCAATAGAGGAGAGAGGGCCCAATCTTGACTTGCCCTGTTGTCAGACTGATGTGTATCTTAAATATTACCATAGAATCTTCATCCAGCAACTGATGGAAACAGAGTCAGAGACCTGCATCAGAGCACTGGACTGAGCTCCCAAAATCCAGTTGAAGAGAGGGAGGATATGAACAATGAGGTCAAGACCGTGATGGGTTGACCCACTGAAACTGTTTACTTAAGCTAATGGGAGCTCACCAATTCCAGCCGGACAGGGAAAGAACAAACATAGGACCAAACTAGTTCCTCTGAATGTGGATGACAGCTGCATGGCTGGGGCAGACTGAGGGGCCACTGGCTGTTGCACCAGGACTTGGCCCAACTACATGTACTGGTTTTCTGGGATCCTATTCTCTTTGGATGTATACCTTGCTCAGTCTAGATATAGTAGGGAGGTTCTTGGACCGTCCTCAAACAATGTGCCTTACCTTCTCTGAGGATTGGAGGGGGGTGTGATGGGAGGGTATGTAGAGGGAATGGGAGGAGGAGAGAGAGTGGGAACTTGTATAATGTATACAAGTATAATATATAAAAAGTATAATGTATGTATACTGAAAAAAGATAGTTTATTTTTCTTCTAAAAAAATTAAAAAAATGTTTTCATTCATTTTACAATTTCAGTAGCTTTAAAATATCCAAAGTCTCTCTAAAATTCCCAACTCCTTTTAAAAGTTGTAAAGTATTTGTAAAATTCCCTGGTCTCTTAACTGGGAGATCTTGCAAAATTAAAAAATAAGTTACATATTTTATTACTTTGAGAGGGAAGATTCAGGGCACAGTTATATTTAAATCCAAGCAAAACAAAAGTCCCAGATTACACAGCTCAGTTTCGAACTTCTGAGACCCCTGTCATGATCCACTGAATCCCGCAGCGGTGATACAACAGGCACGCCTCTCTGGTTCTGCCACCCGAGGCAGGAGCAGCTTGTCTTTTCGGAACATGCTGCTCTACTCACTCCATGGCTGCTTTTGTCTTTGTCAACAACCATGTGGTACTGGCATCTCCAAATTTCTGGGGTCTTCTACTGCAACTGGGTTACACTTTCACCAATCCCCTCCACTGGGCTCCCTTCAGGAACTCTTCACTCTTAAATGAGCCAAGCTCCAATGGATGCCAAGGCTTCCACTCATCTGCAGCTCTACATTCACTGATGGCCTTTTATGACTTCTCATGGTTTGAAACCTCAGCTGCTCTTCATGAACTCTTCAGGACATACATCTTCAAGACTCATAAAGTTGGCTTGTTGTCTGGAGATATGGAGATGGCAACCTCTGAATCTCTGCTTCTGTGTGTTTGTGAGTTGACCCCCAAGGAAACACTTTGCAGAAGATTCTTTGATTTTCTTCTCCAGGTGGCAAGAATACATGGCCTCAGAAATAATAAAAGTTTTATTCCAGTGGTGCTGAACTCTTGTTAACCACAGCAGATTATTTAGCTTCTGATAATGAAACATTACAGTTTTTAACACAAAATAATACACAAATGTTCCTAGTAGAGTCTTTTCTTTCTTCTGAAACTTCACAACCCAGGCCGCTTTCATCTGCGTTGCTCTCCACATTATTCCACAAGATTCCCCAATAGTTCACCAAATTCTGGTCTCCCAATGGCTTTTCTAGCCCAAAGTTCCAAAAGTACTTCCATAGTCAACTCAAAAGCGCATGTTCAGATCTGTCACAACAATACTCCATGACTTGGTATGACTTTAAAACACCAGAACATGAGCAACCTGGGGATGTAAGGGTTTATTTTGCTTACATTTCTAGAGAATAGTGTATCACCAAGGGAATTAAGGATAGGAACTCAAGCAGAGCAGGAATCTGGAGGCAGAAATTGCTGCTGAGGCTATGGGGGGGGTGCAGCTTAGTAGCTTGCTCCCCATGACTTATCCATCCTGTTTTCTTGTTTTCTGTTTCTTTCACCTAAGACTATCTGCAAGGGGTGGTATCATCACAATGTTCTGAGCTCTCCTATATCAACAACAGTTTAAGGGAAATGCCTGACAGGCTTTACTACAGTTCAGTTTTATGGAGGCATTTTCTCAATTGATCTCCTCTTCTCTCAGATTACTACAGCTTGTGCCAATTTGATAAAAAAAAAAAACCTAGTCAAAACATGGACACCGAGAGACTGTAAAACAAAAACAAAAATTAAACAATAACAGAAAATATATTCCATGGAAAAGTAGCAAAATTTGACTAGAGTATTAGCATTACCTTTAAAGGTGGATTATGTTTTAACGAATATAATCTTTCCCCAGAAATCATTAATTGTTAATAGCTCCCTAGCTAGGGATGGGACTTCTTGAACACCTGCCTTCTCCAATCTGGAGATTCTCTGACTCAATCTTGTTTAAGTCTTGGGCATGCAATCATAGCTGTTGTGAGACCATAGGCACAACTGCCCTATTGTGTTTGAAAAATGCTGCTTCCTTGTAATCATCCAGTCTCTGACTCTCTCAATCTTTCTTGACAGTTCTTGAGCTTTTGAAGCAGTGGATGTAACATGGATGTCCCATTTGGGGTTGAGCACTACTCAGTTGTTTTTATTTCTGTGCACATTAGCCAGTATGTACTCTGTGTTGCTCAACATCTACTGCGAAAAGAAACTCTCTGATGTGGGTTGAGAGAGTGAGAGATGCACTAATCGATGGGTAACAATAAGTCATTAGGAGACAGTTTATTACTATGTTCCCCTCTAGGTCCCATGACCTACCCAGTCTCTGGTTCTTAGCCTCACTAATGGTGCCAGAAATGAGTTCCATTTTATGGGAAGGGAATTAAATTTCAATGATAAGGTGGTTGTTTACTTTCAAAACTTTCATGCCACTATTGCACCAGTAGGTGTGTCTTGCCAGGTTGGTCATTATTGTAGCTCACAGAGTTCACAACTGGATAAGCCTGGTGATTGATTATCTTTTCTGGTAGCAAATATGCCACCTTCCACCACGATGAAAGCTATCCAGTAGAGATAAGACTTCCAGATAAATACTACCTTGACTTCTCCATGTTATATAATTCAAGTTTGTGGTGCCTTCAGCAATTGGGTCTTACTCTCAAATTCAGAGGGGTAGTCATGATCAATGGCAATAGTTTATAATGTTTGAGAGTCTATGGGACCTCATTGATGAACACCTTCAAAAGAGGTAGCCCATTTCTGGCACGGTGTGTTTTATCTGATAGCCTACTATGTCTTTAAAATCTTGTGTGTGTGTGTGTGTGTGTGTGTGTGTGTGTGTACATGTATAGATTTTAGGAACTTTCTACAGTAAAAGAGTTCTGTATGACTTTTACAAATGCCTTTGGTGTTAGTTATTTCTCCCCACATTTACCCACCCACATTTCACCTTACTTAAGCCTTCTCGCTCTGTCCTCCCCACCTTCCCTTCGTATCACCTGTGTTCTATCTGTCCCTCTCCCTTTGTAAGCTACAACAAAAATATGTGTATTCATATATACTTTTTATTCATAGTTTTAAAATTTACTTTTACAGGAGGGCCTTTGGACAAATACAGAGTTAAACCTCTGAAAAGATTTCAGTACATGACAGGTGTTTCTTCAATAAAAGCTCCCAGATTCTTGAAAATATACTGTGGACCTCAATTTAAGAAGCATTGACATACAGGAGCAATACCTTGCATTTTGTTCAACTGTGGTGCTTTCAAACTCAAATGTAAGTGTCTGAACTCCCACCAAGGCCTGCCCTTCCTGGGGCTTCCCTTTAGTTTAAGGCTCCATTTTAGAACTCCTGTTGCTTCTTCTGCTTCTCAGAAGGAGGAGGAGGAGGGAGCTCCTTGTTTCTTAAAAACCTCCGTATCGCTTTTGATGCTGTCAGAGTATACTGTAAGGATTTCTCTCTGTACCACTGAAAAGTATCATTAATCCATTCTCTGACCACCTCAGAGTAGGTAATGGGATACAGAGGTAGGATGTTCTTAGCCACAGAATAGCAACCTCAGTTAATTTGCACAGAATATCTTATTCGTAGGTCTCTCTTATGTAACTCCTTCTGGCGAATGAAGACTCCTCAAGCAATAACAACTTGCATTTATACAGCCTCATGAACATGAACTCACATAAATCACATTCATTAGTGCCTCTTCCCTTCTGTGGTCCCTTTCCCAGGTGACTAGCGTGCCTCCAGCTTTCTTTCCAACCTCTGCCTTGTCTCTATTATTGGTCTAATCGTCCTTGGTTCTCCCTGGGGAAGCCCACCTGCCTGATCCTTTTCTCATTCTTCCTTGATTCTCACACCAATTTCTGGGAGGCCCGAGACCGCCTGCTGCCTGCTCTGCCAATCTCTCCCCACCTGTCCCTCCACTCACCTAAGTGTCTCTCTTCTATTGCAGTCACTTTCCTTTGTGATTTATGGAGAGAACTGAGGTAGCTTGTCCCAGCTGTCCTGATCTTTTTCTTTTCTCCAGCTTAAAAAGATCCCCCCCCCCACTTTCATCTTTCCCAAACATGTTGGCTACCTCCACAAATAAATAAATACGTATTAGGGTGTACTGTCATTAAGGGTGCAAATGGTAGATACCTCTCTTTTGTTCCTTTTAACAAACCGAGTTCTTAAAAAGTTCGTAGCATCTTTCTGCCCCTGAATGTTTTGGTTAGCAAACAGTAAACACACGCTTTAGACTCCAGCTTCCTCATGCATTAACAATAGTGCTTGCTTGACAGAGGAGCTGAGGGCATCGGATGAGAAATGGGTGGGTGATTGTTGTTACAGGCAGTGTTCTTCCTGGATTTGCCAATGAGATTGCTGTTTGATCTTTTTGCACCATGGAGAATGAAAATGTTTTCATTTTGCCAACATTTCTACAACCTTTAAATACATATTTGAAATTTTATGTGTTGTATAACTTATTTGCTTTACTTTTGATTAGGGTTGTTAGAATGGTTATTATTTCTTTAATATTTGACCAGATAACATTATTTCCTGAAGAAATCCTGAGTGATGTTATGCCTATCATAGACTTAAACTTCTAAAGAAATATTCATTAATTTTCATGTTATTTTAGTAAGGAAACACTTTACAGTTTTCAATCTAATTTGAAAGATGGGGAGTGGGGTGTTTTAGAAAAAGAAAGTTTGTCTGAAGCCACAGACTGACGAAAAGGGTGATGATATAGCATAAGCCCTGATCTAGTTTGCTCTGTGCAATTTTGTATGAGTATTTCTTTTTAAAATGCACCATAAAACCTAATCAGAATCTTCTGACTTGTAATCATGTGCTGAAAGATGCTGTATTCTTTTTGCATAAAAGATTTTCTGCATTACAGCAGGGGGCTTCACACTGATGTGTCGGGAGGAGGGAGAAAATCCATTTCGTATACCGGCCTGTCAGCTGTCCTTTATGATTGGCCCATATACCATTAGATAATCACAAACAGTGACAAGGGCTGTTGCTCTGCAGAGATGCTCATGTTTGAATTGGTTTGCTGAGATGCAGCACTGTCCTGCATTACAAGAAAACACTACAAAGGACAGATGTGCGGCGCCATGCAGTATTTATCATTTAGATGTTGAATAGAGGTGTTTTAAATGTGACTCTCTTTTTGTTACTATGCATTAGACAAAAAAGAAGCATCTAAATAAAAATCAAAATGAGGATATATTTGTGCTGATTAAGTCCTTCACTTTGACATAATTGTATACTGAAAAATGTTGAAAACAAAACTCTTGCCAATTTTCATTTCAAAAATTTCACATATGTATATATATTTTCTATTGTGTATTTGTTACAAATTTGCCAGAGTAAATTCACATCCTCTGCACCAGGTAGACTTTTTATATAACCCTTAGAGGAAACTTCCCCTGCAGAGACAGAGAAGATATGTGCCCTTATATTAACCCATAGTAGATTACAAAAAAATAATCAAATAATCAGAACGAAATGGAAGATATACTCTTCATTATATATTTCCAGGCTCGAAATAGTATTTTTTCTTGCATACTAAAGCAAGTAGGAACCTTTTTAAATCATTGCTGGTCTCTTTATAACTCCTTGGGTAAGTGTATTGAGAATAAGTACATTTATCATTTTTGACTGTTGGTAAAGAATATGGCATTTTTGCAGATGATTCAGAGATACAATGTCTGAAGGGTTTCGAGATTGCTCATCTGGTTTAGAGTCATATTCACTTCTTAGATGATGAAAAGTAGAAAGCTTATCGTCTCCCTGATCACTGTCATTGCCAATGAAAACATTAATTTTAAAGAATTAAGGTGTAGGTGTAGACTATATGAATTTTAATACAGGGTTTCATGTTTAAATTACACAAAACTTAATAGAATATATATTCCTAAGGTTAATTTTAAAGACACTGAATTTCTTGAGTCAACATGAATGCTATGGAGAGATTTCAGGATAAAAAATGAGTACAGAACAAAGCCCACTGTTGAGAATCACTAAGTACCAGCATGATAATAACCAATTACAAGGTACCTGGTTATAGCATGGACTTGATCACAGAGGTCAAATCGTGTTCACTGTGTACATAGTGATGTGTCATGCATCCCTTTTCTTATAATTTGGAATGCATATAGTAAAGGGGTTCCGTGTGTCCTCTGGCTTTTGCATAATATGAGGATTCTGTAGAGTAAGGCCATTATAACAGTTATGAATGTATCAACAATGACTTATCTGGGAGACTGCAAAATGCTCATGGAAGGGAATTTTGTGCGTACATATTCATTTAGTCTGGATTTTACCCTCACTGCCAAGAGGAAATGGGGTGGCTTTCATACTAGATCTGTGGAGTAAATCTATTAAAGCAAATATTAGCCTTTTAGACAAACGTTTTCTCATTAGTCCTGTCTCTGTGAGGAGAATGAGGTTAAAAATGATTTGAAGTTTCTTGAGTCATTATGTTCCATGGCTTCTCTGAAATTAGAGTACCATATTTTCACTAACTGTGTTTGTATTTACATAATTTTATTAATTTTTATTGCAGTTCAAAGCATACAACCATTTTACCGATTGCCTTTTTGTAATTAGAATGTTGCATCCTCACGTTGTTTTGGCTCTCTGTGAGCAACCAGAATACTTCATCAGAAAACACAGAACAGTATTTCCTGATGTAATCAGATAAGTGTATTTGGAGTTTAACATGATTTTCATCTTTATTACAGGGGGATACGAATCTTATGAGTCTTCTTTACCACAGAGCATTCTTTTGCTTTGTATGAGGACCTGTGACTTTATCAATCTTCTGTGACTTTGTGAGGCTGGCTGTAACCAGGATTAGTGGATATGGCAAACGTTCTCAGTTTCTACAGTGAAGACAACAAGACTTATGGGGCTGTGTGCAAGTTACAAAGTGAACAGAGATTACTGTTTAGCTCAACCAGGAAAGCTTCCGTTCTTGCGTTGTTGCATGTGGCTAGAATCTTTCTTTTATTCTTGAACCTGAAGTGTTGGAGGAGATAGGTGCTGACATAGGGCTGAAGAGCATTGAAAAAATAGTCTACAATAACGTTGGGTTATTATATATCCCATCAGAATAGAAATTATTATTTCCTGCAGTTTGCTGAGCTATAGAATAACATAAGTAGAATTTTGAAGCACTTAAGCCCTTTTCACTTTTTAATGTGTAACACATTTTTATTTTAAATTATAACTACATCATTTCTCCCATTCCCTTTCCTCCCAACAACCACTTTCAAGGTTCCTACTTGCTCTCACTCAAATTCATGGCCTCTTTGTTCTTAATTGTTGTGATTATATATATATCTCATCATATATATGATATGCACTTATGTCACTTACATATCTAACACACACACATATATCACAGCAATACACACATATTACTAAATACATAAATATAACCTGTTCAGATTATAAAATATTACCAGCATGTGCATGATCTCAGGGTTGACCATTAGGAGTTCTTCTCTGAGAAAGATCGTTTCTCCTGTTCTCAGCATTCCCCAGTTGCCTGTAGCTCTTTGTCTAGGATTGAGTCCTTCTGAGATTTCCCCCTTTCATGTTCCTATTTCTCTTGGCATTGACATTGTTCAGGTGTTGTTTAGGCAGCCATGTTGATAAGGCATCTTGGGTGTAGCATCTCTGATATTTCTTGGAGACACCACCTTAGAGTAAACTTCTTCCTATTTCCCTTCCTCCTTTTCCTCTTTCTTCTTTGTTTTTTTTTTTTTTAAGACGAGATTTCTTTGTGTAGTTCTGGATGTCTGGAACTCACTCTGTAGATCAGGCTAGCCCTGAACTCAGAGATCCATCTGTCTCTTCTTCTCAAGTGCTGGGATCATAGGCAACTCCTTGTTCTTGATGGGGTATAGAAAAGCTATTTATTGACTTTTACAAGTTGATTCTATCTCCTCTCATTTTGCTGAAATTGTAGATGACTTATAAAAGTTTTCTGACAGAATGTTTTGGATTTCTTATGCATTGTTATGTTGTCTGCAAATAGGGATAGTTCCATATATTCCCTATTTTAAATTCCTTTATTTTCCTTCTCTTGTCTTACTTTTTCACCTAGTGTTTCAAGCACATTATTAAAATGGTTTGGGGATAATGGACACCCATGTATCATTGTTTATCTCATTGGTATTGCTTCACATTTTCATTAATTTAGGATGATATTGGTTGTGGGTTGCTCATATGTAGATTTTATTATGTTGAAGTATGTCCTCAATGATCTCTCAGTTACTCTATGCCTTAGCCAAAGTTGGTTGCTCCAATGTTGCAACTGAGACTCGGTAATTTCCCAGGTAGCAAACATAGGGCCTTGCATGGATCTGCACTAGGTTGCGGGTGTTAGCTAGTGTGTGTGTGTGTGTGTGTGTGTGTGTGTGTTTGCACAAACACGCACATATATCTTTACTCTTAGGGTTATTGATTTAAAAAAGATGTAAAGACCAAATTTGTGGTCCAAAGTGGAGCAATTCTAGAGAAGAAAATCAGAAGCCTTGGGTTAAAGAGGGAACAGGGAGAAACCAGGCATGCAAATACAGGCCCCTGAGACTGCTGGGAGTCTTTCATTTCTCAGTGGCACGGGAAGTGATGTGAGGCTTCTCCAGGAGCGTATTGTGTTTTCTTCCTCTCATGATCATCCACATAGCTCAATGTAAAACACAAAGAATCTACCTTTGTAATTTGGTTATTAAATGACAAGGCACTATATTATAACTTTGTAGAAATTAAGGACTCTAACGAAATTCTTACCAGTAACATTAATTGTGTATGTTTGTTATCAATTGTCATCAATGAAAGAAGCAAAGATACTTTGGGCAACTATAAATTATACGAATTAAAGATTATTGGGGTTTGTGTCTTTTTTTTTAGATTTATTTATTTATTATGTATACAACATTCCTTCCATGTATGCTTGCACACCAGAAGAGGGCACCAGATCTCATTATAGATGGCTGTGAGCCACCATGTGGTTGCTGGGAATTGAACTCAGGACCTTTGGAAGAGCAGTCAGTGCTCTTAACCTCTGAGCCATCACTCCAGTCCCTTGGGGTTTTTGTCTTTAAGTCCTCTAAATATCCAAGAACTTTATCACTTATTTAATTCACTAATAAATCCAGAATATAAAGTTGTGATATTTGAAATACCATGAGATCTCATAAAACAACAGTTCAGATGCCAAAGGACTGGGCAGTTGGAAGGTGAGTTCTCCTATGCGTTACCATGTTGTGGGGCTAATGTCTTTGATCATAATTAGAAGAATAAGTAGCTGTTAACTGTGTTAGTTTGGTGTTTTAGAGACACAAAATCTGGGTGCAATAATAGACAGGGAATTTTGGGATCTTGAGGTCTCCTATGGTCCTTTTTAAATTGAAGAGTGGAAGGAGGGAGAATATGAGCAAGGAAGTCACGACCATGAGGGTTTGTTCCCCCACAGAGACAGTGTGACTGAGCTAATGGGAGCTCACCAAATCCAGCTTGACTGGGATTGAACGAGTATGGGATCAAACTGGGCCCTCTGAATGTGGCTGACAATTGGGGCAGACTGAAAAGCCAATAATAATGGCATTGAAATTTGTCTCTACTGCATGTATTGGCTTTTCGGGATCTTATTCTGTTTGGATGCATACCTTCTTAAGCCTGGATTGAGGGAGGAGGGCCTTGGACTTCCCACAGGGCAGGGTTCCCTGCCCTCTATTAGGACTGGAGCGGGAGGAAAGAAGGTGAGTGGGAGGGAAGTGGGAGGAGGGGAGGATGCGGAAATTTTGATTGGTATTATTTATAAAATAATACAAAGAAACTGCTGAAAAAAATTAAAAAGAATACTGAGTTACAGTGAGATTACCCTAATGAAGCAAAGTGTATTCATCCTCAGCCCCTCAAAGAGCACTCTGGCAATGCAATTGCTTTCTTTCAACAATTCAACCCAAATCTGTGATGACCTTGTTAATGATACATAACGCCTAAAACGTGCAATTATATTAATATATTCTAATGCAATTTGGTTGTATAAAATGCTGGTTAAATTGTTATGACGTTTTCATATTTCTCAGAAGCTTTAGTTTTTTTCAGACATGCATGACCCCCCTTTTCAAAGCACCCCTCTGACTCTTCTCCAAATAATAAGTGATTTTTAAAAATAAATTCCTACACATTATTACTTTATAAAATATAATGTGGTGTTTGGTGATTGGAGGTTATGAAAGGCAGAGTAATAGAGTTTACAACATCCAAGTTATAGATGATCAGATTGCTATTTAAAAACTACTGAAAGTGTTTTTAGAGACTCAGTTTTATAAGTGTGCTAACTAATTTTACATTTAGTAACCCTTTGTAGTTGCTCTCATTAAATAAACTTCTCATTGAAACTCACTCTCTGGTTAGAACTGCTGGAACTAACAAGGGCTCTGGTCTGAGACTATAGACACCTACACCGACTTCAGTTAACCTGTAGTGGTCAGATAAGGGCTGTAGGGTGGAAACTAATGTTTCAGAACTGGGCCCTGGTTCATTTTAAAATATCTGATTATCTGTCATGTAGAGGATGGGTCTTCATACATGGAAGCAAGCCAATGGCCTCTTGTGTTAGAATTATTATTTTGCATGAATAAGCATGGGGAGTCTCTAATCCTTTGAACGTCACATATACCATTTTATTCTCTCATTTGGCTGCACATGGCTACTTATAACCAGAGGTTCCTGGAATTGCCTCTGTGGCAACCTGCCTGGCCAAGGGTTTTCTGTAAAGATAGAGGTTTTCTCAAGTTCGAATGAAATTTATAAAACACAGATTACTGCCGGCCAGTAACTAAACTGAGCCCAGAAGTTATCGAAGGTGTGAGATTAGATCCAGCTGTGGTGGAAGGGGCATCTCAGAGGGAATTCCGAGGGAGCCAGCTCTGCTGAGGCACACACCTGACCAGACTCCTCTGCAGGGAAGCTAGTCTGGCTTCTCCACACATCCCACCTTTGGGGATGTTGTTGCCAGCTCTTCAGAATCTCTTAAATGTGTGGTGGTAGAAAGTGGGTAAGAATAGCAGGGAAGGAAAATCGGAGGGAAGTAGCTGTAAAAAACAAACCACCACACAAATTATCCGGGCCTCTCGCTGTAAAAGCTAACAATTTCTTATGAATTCCTGAGTTTCTTCTGCAAGCGCCTGAGGGATTGAGTCACATAATAGACAAAGTAATTATTAAAAATGCAAAGATCCAATAGGTATGAAAAATTGGAAACTTGTCTTTATAAAAACGTTAAAAAATGGGCATAAGTGAGGGAACCAGAGTCTCTTTGCTTCTAGCGGCTGCTTTTTTTAGGCTGTCCAAGTTTTGTGATGCACAAGTCCTGTGCATGGAGGTGGCCGCTGCATTGTTGCAGACAGTTGAGACCAGAGTAGGCTATTGAGGGGAGCTAACGGTTTTGGCACTGGGTTTGGGTGTTAAGTATCAACTACCATGTTTATGCCCGCCCTTCAGATGTCCACACACAAAGACCCCTTTCTCTCCCTCCTGGCAGAAATCCAGGCCAATCTTGGAATGCTTCATCCCTCGCCCTTCATTAAGGACCCCGTGTTAATCGTGGGCCTTCATCACAGAAGCACCCTGGAAAGGAATGCTCAGTGACCCACAGCAAACACATTTCCGCTTCTGTGCAAATTGCATGTACACTAACGTGAGGTTCTGAGGCAGAACTAAGAAATAATCAACCTCAGGTCCACGTGAAACTACCTAAAGATTTAATTAATTTCACTGTTAGCTGATCCAACTAGAGAATACTGTCATCTCAACCCTTCCCCCCCAAAAAACAAAATACAAACAAAACAAACAGGCAAACACAAAACTCTGTGTTAAATCTGATGCCTGTGATACATATGCCTTCATATATAGATGAGGTTCTTCCTCATTATTTTTTATGAATAATGTGGTTATTATATCTCATTCAGTAGTAGGTCTTGGCCCATTAAAGTGATGTTGTCCTGATCTTACATAATATGTTCAAATTGGATTTTGATAAATGGGATGTTAAGTAAATAACGAGGGAGAGCTGTGTGTTCTCTGTAGCTTTAAAGGGTGCTGTTGCTATGCTGATGTCACCAAACTACTTTACTTTCTTTTGTGTTTTTTTTGGCATTAAAGTCCTCTTGATATTCTCTAGGCTTTGCTGAGACCAATGATTTTAATGAACTACAAGTTTTTATATTTATTAAAATAAAATCACTATCAACGAAGAAGAGAATTTTTGGATAATTTTACTAGCAAACAATTTCAGGAAGGGTATTTTTATTTAAAATAATAAATTTTAAATAATTTCTTTGTAGTATTCCTGCTTGGTTTATTATTGGGCAAAGAATTGGAAAATCAAAACATGGCCTCACATCCTAGGCATTAGATTTTTAAAATTTTCATATAAATGGTGACTTATTTAGTTAATATTAAGACTTATTTGGGTCACATACACAATATTATTATTCTTCACCCATACTCAAAGATTTGTTTTGTATGATTAAAAATGAGTGTTGAGCACTTAGAAAAGCAGAAATTTTTTCCACACTTGCCATTAATTAACATATTTATGTTGTCTGACTTTTAGTCTTGCCTTCAAGGTGTCAGTGAAAGAAAAGAAGAGTAAAAAACAAGATGCCGTGCTCTTCTCCTTAAATGTCCTAATTATTTTCCACTTATGTTGCCAATTCAGTGTCTTCTCCAGGCTAGAACAGGCATGCATCATTCAGCACTTTTCAGGCTGCAATGGTGGTTCTAAAAATCCCCAGAGACAGAGCCTGAGCTTCTGACAGGCAGGGACATCTGTCCTCTAAGCAATGCAAGCCAGGCACATAGCTGGCACTCAATAAATAGTTTTTGAATGCTTGATTGGATAAAGACTTTGTGATTTATGCAAGTATGGGAGGAAACATTAGTTCCCCTTTCTTCTCTGTTTTTGTAGAAGCCACAGCACCTGACAGGCCTAGAGCTTTGTGTGGTGACCTGGATAATGGCCTCTGGCTTTCAGGAGACCCTTTGGGCGCTTTGCATCCTTGGTTCTTAGTCCTGAAGACCCATATGTACTGCTCAGAGTGTCCAAACTCAACCATGTTTCACATTCCTATTGCTATCATGGAGCAAGAATAATTTCTGGAGGGGATAAGAGAACCCAGGAAGGGCAGACAAACGCAGTTATTTTTGTTTCCAACACTGTCCCGTTTAGCTCTTTTTATCCCACCCGAGAGGTAGCCCACTAACTCAAAGGCAACACTCTTCCTATCTGATATTTGCTTCCTTTCTATACTGGTTAATTCTTACTGTATTCGCTGCACTTTAGAGCTTGTGCTACACAGAACTACTGCAACTCTCATATTTCAGCAGTCCACTTGTTGACTACAACCCACAGTTTGTTATTTGCTCACTTACTGTGTGTCTTCCATGGCCTTACAAAGACCTCCAGTTCCTTCAGCTAGAAACTTCTGATTTCCTCCCACCTCTTTTACCCACTCCATCTTATTGCCTAATTAGTACAAGTTTTGTGACCTTCTATTTTCAGTTGTCTCCTAGCTGACAGGCTGCATATACTTTCCTTTTTTTTCTATATACCTATATAACTCTACCCTTGGTTCAGCCTAGTGCCATTTGTCTCACAGGCATTATACAAGGATGCTGTGACTTCCTGGGAAGATCATTTGTCAAACCAAAAAATTCGTAGTCAGCCTCAGAAGCTTCTTCCTAAGCATTAGAGTTGCTGGGTGACCTTGGGTCACTCACCTCTCTCTCCGTGTTTAATTTGCTTATCTTTGAAATGGGGTTTATCATGTTCCTCTCATGGCATGGGTGCTGTACTAATTTATGTAAACCACTTAGAATAATGTTTGCTTCAAAGTTGCCACCTGACACTGAAACTACTTTGAGATTTCATCTTACCCCAGTCATAATGACCAAGGTCAATAAAGCAAATGACAGCACATGCTGACAAGGATGCAGCAAAGAAGAGTACAAACCTGAAAAGTGTAGTCGTTCCTCAGGAATCTGGAAATTGATCCACCTTAATATGCAGCATGTTGAGCATGTACCAAAAGGACTCTACATACTACTACAGGTCTACTTGCTCATCCATAACCATTACTGCTTTATTCATAATGACCAGATATTGAAAACAGCCTAGATCTACATCAATTGATAAATGAATAATGAAAATGTGGTGCATTTACATAGTGAAATATTATTCAGCTGTTAAGAAAAAAATGCAATTTGCAAGTAAATAGATGAAGACAGAAAAACTTATCCTTTGTGAGGTAACTCAGATCCTAAAAGACAAGTATTACATGTTTCCTCTTCGATGTGGATGATAGCTTTTAAGCTTTTAACATGTGTGCTACAATCCAAATAGCCACAGAGTTTAGATACCTAGTAAAGTACCAGAAGAAGGGAGAGGATTTCCCAAGAAAATGGAAATAGAATATGAGATGATAAGACAAAGAGGAAATGAAGACAGGAGGATTAAATAGGGAGGAAGATGGGAGAGAAGGATAAAGGAGCAAATATGGGGAGGGACAACTAACCCTCAGGGACATTTGCAAACCTTACGGAAACCATCTACTGTAGAAGCTTCCTAAAATATATACATGTATAAAAGGAATAAAATGGAGTCACCAATATAGGGGAGACAAGACCACAACTAGACATCTTATGCCACCCCCAAAAAATCCTCCAGTGCTAGGAGTAGTTGCATCTTACTGAGTCATTGGTCAAAGGGGTCCCATGGACCATCCCAAAATCTCCACAACCTGATGGTAAGGGACAATTGTTGAAGATGATACTTACTTATGTCATCAAATATGGAGAAATTGTTATCTGCTTAACTAGAAGCCTCATCCATACTCTCTAGTGTTCATGGTAATAGAAAGCACATCCAGCACTAGAGGAGGAGAAATGTGATAATATTACTTGTTATGAATCTTGAGACTTATAACAGTGACCTGGTGCAATATTGGCACAATTGATTTAAGAGCAACCAACCATTATTTGTTTGGATTTAGGCTCACTCTATGAGATGGGGTTTACACCTGACACTACTAAAGTGGCCAAGAATCTAAGCCTATATAGGTCATGGGTCTAGAAGAAAACCTACTACTATTTTTCTGCTAAAAGAACACAGCAATATAATGACTCCTAATGGCATATTACACAAGATACAAGTCAGTGCCTTTCTCACTCCACACCAGAGCAACTTCTTCTTGCAATATATGGTAGTTGTCACAGAGACCCACAAGTGAACAATGTGAAAAAAGTGAGAGATCTTGGAGGACTCTGTCCTAAATAAGCATGTTTTCATTTACCCTCCTTACTTGCCATGTTCAGAGAAGAGGATGTGAATGATCGAAGAGCAAGAGGCGATGGATGACTCCAAGGAAACTGTGTTTTCCAGAACAGGACTGAAACACATATGACCCCGCATACACAAGACCCACATAAGTGTAAGTCAGATGGGGCCCCAGCATAGAGGGAGAAATGCACACCTGGTACCATCTATAATCAAAAAGTTCTCTGCAGTTGATTTCTACTAACAAAGGGGAAATAAATCTCACTGAGCATACCAACTACACTTCAGATCAAGTCCCATACCCAGGAATAGTTGGGGTACATTTTGTTTAAGTTTGCTTTGTTTTGTTGCTTTTATTTTTTCTGGTCTGGCAAGTCTTTTGCTTGATTGTTTTTATTTTTTGTTTTTAATGGACCTGTTGTATTTTGTTTTGTGTCTTGTTTATTGAAAGAGAATGAGAAAAAAAAAACATAAAGTTGTATGGGTGTGGGATTAGGGAAGATCTTGGAGGAGAGACAAGGTATTATATGCTTTATTTCAGTTACAAAAAAAATGTGCTTTTTAGGAAACTAAAGTGTCCAAAGTTAGCAGTAGTTTGGATTTTAATTGGTCTTAATTGCAGTCTGGAGTCAAATATGGGGTAAATGCTGAAAGATTAGAGAAGTAAAGAAGTCAGTCACTAGAGAGACTTGTTAGCTCTATGGTGTGGGAAGTCTTTCTGTCTATGTGCTGTTTTTATTGGTTAATGAATAAAGAACTGGCTCGGCCTAGAGCATGGGAGGAGAAAGGCAGAATTAGTGAGATGCCATGAAGCTGCCTCCAGAGTCAGACATGCTGAAACTTTGCTGGTAAGCCACTGCTACGTGGTGTTATTCAGATTAATAGAAATGGGTTAAATTAATATGTAAGAGTTAGCCAATAAAAAGCTGGAGATAATGGGCCAAACAGTGATTTAATTAATACAGTTTCTGTGTGGTTATTTCGGATTTAAGCTAGCCGGGCAGCCCTCCTTACAACAGCTCCACTGAATCCTCAGACATAAGGGAGCAAGACTACTCAGGTTGAATGCCCTGAACTCCTCTCTCCTCTCATCTTGCATTCCTCTCTCCAGCCTTTCTGGATCCACCCCATAGTGCTTTGATTAAAGGCCCATGACTCCAAAGTACTGAGATTAAAGGTGTGAACCTGGTTCTGTTTCTCATTGAAACTGGATCAATCTAGTCTAGCAGGGTGTCCTTGATCTCATAGAGACGCATCTGTGTCTTCACCCAAGTGCTTGGATTAAAGGTGTATGCAATCACTGGCTGGCCTCTGTAGCTAACTAGTGGCTAGCTCCTCACTCTGATCTTCAGGCAAGCTTTATTTGTTAGATCACAAACAAAATATCTACCACAGTTAGCTAATGTTATTTATTAAAATATGGTCTTTGAAGATAGTAGAACGCTATCACCTATCATCTATCTTTAGCTAAAAATGAACATGTCTTCATACACTTTTGCCAAACATTTGTGCATATTAAATTGATGTGATAACCCAATTAGTTACATAAGTTAATAAACCAATTAATAGTATGATCACCAGTCAAGATTTGCTTTTTGAAGAATGTGTTTATGTACCATGCTATACATTGACTTCTATCAAGTTTTTCTGTTATTTTTTTTTTCTGTGACTTCATCTAGCAGTCCAAGCAATAGATTTGACTAACAAGCCTACTGCATCTGTCTTTATCTTTATGCTAGTTTTTTAAAACCTGCCAGTGTCAGGCTTAAATTTGACTTTGTAATTTCTTTTAGAAACTTTAGAGGATTCTTCATTTGCATAGAGTGGCATGAGACTGAGATACACTTTTTTAAAGAGTGAATGAGATTCCAACCACTTTTAATTATTATGAAGACAGAAACTTTCAAAGATTCAGTTACTTATCCAGAGACATATGTCAATTAATGCTGAAGACAACAATGAAGAACCAGCTTTACGTGGATCTCTTGATTCATAATAAAACATAGCTGCAATATATTATTAAAAAAATCTCATGTATGAGAACACACAATGAAGTGGTCTTTTAAAGACTGTAACTATGAATTCCAGTTACCCTCATCCAACTTCTCATAAGGCAAACACAAAGTATTTGTAGGCAGATATGGACACATTTATACACAGAATATATGGACTATGTAAATAAAATGAAGTTTTGAGAAAGATGCTAGACAACTGTTGCTAGCTCTCCTGGTTTGCATTGGGCCAGATCTTTGCTCAAGTCTTATATTCCTTCTTTCAGAAGACAAAGTTGAAAATCTTTCCCACCTATTCTTGATAGTCTTAAATATTAGGTTTTGCTCTGTGAAATAAGCTTACTTCTTTTCTTTCTTAATTTACTTCACATCTACTATGATGACTTCTTTACACCAGATGACAATGCCTCCTGCATGCTTTCTGTATTGATTTTAGTAGTTCAGTGGGATTTTTTTTACTAGATCTTCCAATATATTCTCAGCTTTTATTCATCTTTAACTTTCTTGCTAATACTGTTGATCAAGTCTCCACTGTTGAGATACCCGCTCTCATGGGAAAGATATTGAACATATCTAGGTTATATCATACTGGTTCTTTTCTACCTTCTTTAAGCCTTCTTTAAATCCTCTATTATTTCACATCCAATGAAATATTTGCCAAGTTAAAGCCTTTAATTTTTCTTCTAAGTCTCTATCCATTGGCAATCTATCCTTTTTGAAAATTTGCCTGAAAGGGGAGATCCTGCCATTGTCATCCTCATCTTATCTCTTTTAAGTACATTGTAGCATACCGGGTACTTGGCAGGTACTCATAAAAATTTCCTTTCTTGAACATAAGCTGTGTAGATAACCCAAAAGTCTATGACAATAATGTCTGCTCTTTTTTACTTCCAGTTTCAATAATATTATCACTTTCTGCATGTTTATAGCAATAAAACAGGTGCTGACATGATATTATCTAATCTGCTGGATGACTTGAACACACATTTAAAAATACTTAATGCGGGAAACACTGATATGCACATAGTGTTTTAAACTTAACTTTGCGAAAAATAACATCTTCTCACCCCTGCTTATGAGGTTTTCCCTTGCTCAGAAATCACCTCTTCTTTCATCCAACTATTCTTTCCCTTTGCTTTCCTTTTTCACATATTTATTTATTTATTTATTTAATGTGTGCATACAGTCAAATATTAAAAAGACACTTTCAACTCTCTTTTCTTCATTTTTACCTTCTGATCTATTGCAGGTCACCATGTTTTCTGTCAGTACAAGAACTTCCTGCTCTATGTTGACTTTCCTTTCAAACATCAAATTCCATTCTCCACACAAGACTATGATACTTCCCACAGTGTAGACCATATTACGTTATATGAGTAGTTACAACCTGCCATTATCAAAAATATTGCCTACACAGTTGATTTGATAGTAATGGCGGTGTGGCTGCACTGTACTTTTAGCCATAGGCTTGAAAATATAAATTAGCTGAGAATACAAGCTTAGGGTTGATTCATGTTTGAAGGGAGCTGTATCAGAATACACAAGAAAACATTAGGAAATGATTATTCTATACTCTTCAGTTACTTTAAGTATTACCTCAAGTATCATAACCCTAAAATATTAGCTCATTTACCATAATTTATTTAATACATTCTTAGGAAACATTAATTGCTTCAGAGCTAGACATAATACAAAGGGATTGGACTTGGAAAAAAGGAAGAGAAGTACCTTCTTTCTTCCTTGGCAAGCGTGGGTTGTGAATTCCCAAGTAATGCCTGCTAGAACTGGAAGCTGAGATAAAGCAATGAAGAGGGACGTTGGGTTATGAAGAGGTCTGCAGAATCTACTGGAGATTGGGCATAGAAGAAAGGAGGCTACAGCAGGTGATTTGTTGCTAAGCTGGTGATAAACTTGGGGATTGTATTTGTGGGGGCACAGGGAGAGTACAAAATCTGCTGTGAACTATTTTCATCCCTGGATGAAGTGGCTGTGTCTTCCCAAGGACTCTCTTAACAACAGCATACCTGAAAGCTCTAGTGCAAATAGAAATAATGATACCCAAGAGGAAGAGAAACAATGGAATAATCAACCTCAGGGCTAAAATCAATAAAATAGATACAAAAAAACTGAAAACAATAGAAAGAATCAGTGAAACAAAGAGTTGCCCTTGAAACAAAAAGGCCAAATAACTTATAACTGCAGGTTTATTAAGATTACACACAATTTCTCAGAGGAGACTCTTGAAGCTAGAAGGTCTTGGATAGATGCCCTGAAGACTCTAAGAGACCACAGATGCCAGCCCAGACTACTATAACAAATAAATCTTTCATTTACCATATATGAAGAAAATAGGATATTCCATGATAAAGTCAAATTCAAACAATATCTATGTACAAATATAGACCTACAGAAGGTATTAGAAGGAAACCTCCAACCCAAAGAGGTAGATCTGTGAAAACACAGGAAACAAGTTATATTATACCAGCAATATCAAAAAAGGGAAACACATATACATGGCACAACACCACCACTAAGAAAATACCAGAATAACAAGAATTAACAATAGTTGCTAATTAATATCTCTCTATATTAGTAGGTTCAATTGCTCAATAAAAAGACACAGGTTAACAGAATGGAAGCAAAAACAGGATCCATCCTGCTGTATACAAGGAACACACCTCAACATCAAAGATAGACATTACTTCTGAGCAAAGGGCTGGGAAAAGATGTTCTAAGCAAATGGACCCAAGAAGCAAGCTGGTGTGAGTATTTTAATGTCTAATAAAATAGATTTTAAACGAAAATTATTCAAAAGAGACAAGGAAGGACACTTTATATACATTAAGGGAAAAATCCAACAAGATGACTTTTCAGTTATTAACATCTATGCCCTAAATTCAAGGGCACTCGCATTTATAAAAGAAACATTACTAAAGCTTAAATCACACAACCCTCACTCGTTAATAGTGAAAGACTTCAATACCAAACTCTTACCGACAGATACGTTTTCCAAATACAAAGTAAACAGATAAATACTCAAGCTCATAGACATAATGAATTGATGAAACCTAACATATCTATAGAACATTTCAACCAATTACACCCAACAGAGGTCTAATAATCCAAATGTATAAAGAACCAAAGAAACTAGATATCACAAAAACACATAACCCAACTTAAAAATGTGGCACAGATCTAGATAGAGAATTCTCAACAGAGGACTCTTAAATAGCTGAGAAACACTTTAAGAAATGTTCAATATCATTAGCCACCAGAGAACTGCAAATGAAAACTGCTTTGAGTTTCTATCTTACACTTCTCAGAATGGCTAAGATCAATAACACAAGTGACTGTTCATACTGGAGAGGATGTGGAGCAAGGGGAACACTCCTCCACAGCTGATGGGAGAGCAAACTTATACAGCCACTTTGGAAATTTGTGTGTAGGTTCCTCAGAAAAATAAGTATCTACCTCAAGACCCGGTTCTAGCATTCTTGAGCATACACCCATAAGCATGCTTCATATTACCACACAGGTGCTTGCTCAATCATGTTCACTGATGTTCTATTCATAATAGTCAGAAATTGGAAACAATTTAGGTGTCCCTTAACAGAGGGATGGTTAAAGAAAATGTGACAGCATGAAATCTACAACATGAAAGCAAATGGATGGAAGTAGAAAAAAAGATCATACTGAGCGAGGTTATATCAGATCTAAAAACCTAATATCTTATATATTGTCTTATATGTGGATATTATCTGTTAAGCCAATAATAATTAAGGTATAATCTCTTGGACCGCACATGGTATGTATAGAGTAAGAGACTAGAAGGAACAGATAGATCTCCGTAGGAAAAGAATATAGAATAGATAGATATGGGTAGAAGGGGTAGCTGGAATGGGAAGATCAAGTGGAGAGGAGGCTGGGAGAGAGAGTTTTAGGAGGGAATATAGGGAGAGACAGCTAAAAGTAAATTTTTAGGAGTAGTTTTGAAACAGAATACAGTAGAATCTTCCATATATATATATATATATATATATATATATATATATATAAGCTATCTAAATAAAATCATTAAACAGTGGCATTACAGAATCTCCACTGGCCATCTCTTGTCCCCAAAGCAGGCTTTCAGTACTGGGACTATGCTGTTTTCAATTGAGTTTTTGGTTAAGGCAGTCACATGGGAATCCACAAACATACCATGTTGTTGATAAGAACGAGTCATTCCCTTCAAACTGACAATGGGTTCCCATTGCTGAGGACAACTTCCATACAACTCATTGAATTTGGAGATGTCAGAGATCGTGCCTACATAGAGCTGTCCTTCCTCTGTTCTAACATCTTTGGTATAGGAGAACATTCACTATGCTACCAAAAGAGAAAGTAAACACCAAGTCAGCCATAAACCTTCTATCTAAAATGGTGCATTGATGGAACCCATATACAACACTGATTGAGCAACCAAGAACCTGAGAGTAGGTAGCCCAGCGACCTAGAGTAAAATCAAATAGTACTGTCTAAAAAAGGGGTAGTGATAAAGTGCCACCTAATGATATTTTGCTATACTCATAGATACATGCCTTGCTTAATCATCACCAGGGATGATTCCTCCTGCAACAGATGGTAGCACATGCAGAGACTCAATGCCAGAAATTACTCAGTGAGTGAGAAACATTGGAATATGTCTAAATGGGGTGTCTCCACAGAGGTCAGGGAACCCAGCTTAAGAGGAGGCAGAAAGAGTGTAAGAGCCATAAGAATGGAGAACATCAAGAAACAAGGCCCTCTAAATTTACATTTGCAAATCTCATGTAAACTCACAGAGACTGAAGCAACATGCATAAGGCCTGTACCTGTCTGCACCAAGTCCTCTACGCTTATATCATGGCTTCCAGCTTAGTGTTTTTATAGGATTACTGAGTGTGTGAATGAATTGGTTTGTGATTCTCTTTCTTCTTTTGGGCTCTTTCTCTTCTCTTGGTTTCTCTTGTCCAACTTTGATGTAGTAGTTTTTACTTTATCTCAATATATTTTATTTCATTATGTTTAAATGAATGAATGAAAACTTAGCCATTTGAGTAAAAGTTAACAACTGAAATATCATTTGTATCTGCTGGGAGAGGGAAAATCAATTTTCTCCATCATAGTGACACTGCTTATCTCAAACACTCCAGGACAGGTCTCACGCTCAGGAGTAGTTGACCACATGTAATGGACTCCACAGTTTTGTTTTTTATTTTCTTTTTATTTTAGGAGGTGTTTAATTTTGTTTTCTTTATTTTATTGTTTTTATTGGGGTTTTGTTTGTTTTTAAGAAATAATTTAAATTTATGTAGGTTGGGAGGACTAGGGAATCTGGAAGAACTTGGGTTAAGAGAAGAATATGACTAAAATACATTTAAATTTAAAAACTGTTTGAAATAATAGAAAGAAAATAGTGCAATACTATACCCTCAAATATGTAATCCAATAGGAAGCAGGAAATTTCACTGTGTTTCCTTTTTTATTGATTTTTTTGAGCTATACAGTTTTCTCTGCTCCCTTTCCTTCCTCCCCTGCCCTTCTACTCCCTCACATGTTCCCCATGCTCCCATTTTACTCAAGAAATCTTGTCTTTTTCTACTTCCCATGTAGATATCCATGTATGTCTCTCTTAGGTTTCTCATTGTTATCTAGGTTCTCTGGAATTGTAAATTGTAGGCTGGTGCTCCCTGCTTTATGTCTAAAAGTCACTTATGAGTGAATATATATGATATTTGTCTTTCTGAGTCTGGGTTACCTCACTCAATTGATGTTTTCTATATCTATCCATTTGCCTGCAAATTTCAAGATATTATTGTTTTCTGATATGTAGTACTCCATTTTATAAATCTACCACATTTTCTTTATCCATTCTTTGGTGGAGGGGCATTTAGGTTGTTTCCAGGTGCTGGCTATGACAAACAATGCTGCTATGAACATAGTTGAGCACCTTTCCTTGTGTACAATTAAGCATCCTTTGGGTATATATCCAAAAGTGGTATTGCTGTGTCTTGAGAAAGGTTTTTCCTAATTTTCTGAGAAATCGCTACACTGACATTCAAAGGGGCTGTACCAACTTGCATTCCCACCAGCAATGCAGAAGTGTTCCCTTTACTCCACAGCCTCTCCAGCATAAGTTGCCATTGGTGTTTTTGAACTTGGCCATTCTTACAGGTGTAAGATAGAATCTCAGAGGTTTTTTTTTCAACTTTTTCTTTTTTTTCTATTTATAAATTATAAACATTTCCACTTTCTCCCCTCCTCCCAATCCCCTCCCATCCCCCCCCCACTCCCTCTCCTCCTTCCTCTCCAGTCCTAAGAGCAGTCAGGGTTTCCTGCCCTGTGGGAAGTTCAAGGTCCTTCCCCCTCCCTCCAGGTCTAGGAAGGTGAGCATCCAAACAGACTAGGATTCCAAAAAACCAGTCCATGCAGATGAAACAAGACCCAATGCCATTGCCAATGGCTTCTCAGTCAACCCCCATGTCAGCCACATTCAGAGAATACGGTTTGATCACATGCTCGTTCAGTCCCTTGGTGAGCTCTCATTAGATCAGTCCCCATGTATCAGTGGGTAAACGCACTCCTCGCGGTCCTGACATCCTTTTTCATGTTCTCCCTCCTTCTGTTTCTCATTTGGACCTTGGGGGCTCAATCCAGTGCTCCAATGTGGGTCTCCGTTTCTATCTCCATTCATTGTTGGATGAAGGTTCCCTCTGGTTCTGCCTTCCTTGCTCATGTTCTCCCTCCCTCTGCTTCTCATTTGGACCTAGGGAGTTAAGTCCAGTGTTTCAATATGTGTCTCTGTCTCTATCTCCAACCTTCAACAGATGAAGGTTCTCTGGTGACATGCAAAATATTCATCATTATGGTTATGGGCCAAGGCCAGATCAGGCACCTGCTCTTCTGCTGCCCAGGGAACAATCTGGGGACCTCTCCTTGGGCCTGGGAACCCCTCCAGAATCAAGTCTCTTGCAAACCCTAAAATGGCTCCCTTAGTTGAGATATATACATCCCTGCTCCCATTACCATTCTTCCTCCCTCCCCCCAGCCCATTCTCCCAAGCCATCCCCAATCCTCCCCCTCTCTCTTCTCTCTAGCCCTCTCCCCTTACTTCCACCCCTCCACCCCCGTGCACCCAAGCTTGCCTGGCAATCTTGTCTACTTCCAATATCCAGGAGGATAACTATATGATTTTCTTCAAGTTCACCTTCTTATTTAGCTTCTCTAGGATCACGAATTATAGTCTCAAAGACCTTTAATTAAGGCTAGAATCCACTTATGAGTGAGTACATACCATATTCCTCGTTTTGGGTCTGGGTTACCTCACTCAGTAAAGCGTTTTCTATTTCCATCCATTTGCATGCAAAATTCAAGATGTCATTGTTTTTTACCGCTGAGTAAAACTCTAATGTGTATATGTTCCACACCTTCTTTAACCATTCTTCTATTGAGGGGCACCTAGGTTGTTTCCAGGTTCTGGCTATTACAAATAGTGCAGCAATTAGCATAGTTGAATAAATGCTTTTCTACTATGATAGGGCATCTCTTGGGTATATTCCCAAGAGTGGAATTGCTGGGTCCTGAGGGAGGTTGACTGCCAGTTTCCTGAGAAACTGCCACACTGATTTCCACAGTGGCTGCACAAGTTTGCATTCCAACCAACAATGAATGAGTGTTCCCCTCACTCCACATCCTCTCCATCATAGGCTATCATTGGTGTTTTTGAGTTTGGCTATTCTGACAGGTGTAAATGGTATCTCAAAGTTGTTTTGATTTGCATTTCCCTGATCGCTAAGGAGGTTGAGCATGACCTTAAGTGTCTTTTGGCCATTCAGAGTTCTTCTGATGTGAATTCTCTGTTCAGTTCAGTACCCCATTTTTTAATTGGGTTAATTAGAGTTTTATTGTCTATTTTCTTGAGTTCTTTGTATATTTTGGAGATCAGGCCTTTGTCTGATGAAGAGTTGGTGAAGATCTTCTCCCAGTGAGAAGGTAGCCTTTTTGTCTTACTGACATTGTCCTTTGCTTTACAGAAGCTTCTCAGTTTCAGGAGGTTATATTTATTCATTGATTCTCTTATTGTCTGTGCTACTGGGATTCTACCTAGGAAGTGGTCTCCTGTGCCTATGTCTTGTAGACTACTTCCCACTTTCTCTTCTATCAGGTTCAAAGTGGTCAGATTAATGTTGATGTCTGTAATCTATTTGGACTTGAGTTTCGTGCATAGTGATAGATATGGATCTACTTTCACTCTTCTACAGGTTGACATCCAGTTATGCCAGTACCACTTGTTAAAAATGCTTTCGTTCTTCCATTGTATACCTTAGCTCCCTTGTCGAAAACCAGTTGTTCATAGGCTTGTGGGTTAATATCCGGGTTTTCTATTCTATTCCATAGGTCGACTTCTCTGTTCTTATGCCAATACCAAGCTGCTTTCTATTTTTTTCGAAGTTTATTAAATTATGAAAGTTTCCATTTCTGCCCCTCCTCCCAACATCCTCCCACTCCCACCCTCCCCCTCCTCCTCCCTCTCCATCCCTAAGAGCAGTCAGGGTTTCCAGCCCTGTGGGAAGTTCAAGTTCCTCCCCCCTCCCTCCAGGTCCAGGAAGGTGAGTATCCAAACAGACTGGATTCCAAAAATCCAATATATGCAGAGGAAACAAGTCCCAGTATCATTGTCAATGGCTTTTCAGAAAGGCTCCAGGCCAGCCACATTCAGAGAATCCGGCCACATTCAGAAAATCTGGTTGGATCATGTGCTCGTTCAGTCCCAGTCCAACTGGCCTTGGTGAACTCTCATTAGATCAGTCCCCTTGTATCAGTAGGTGATCGCACACCTCACGGTCCTGAGTTTTTTTTCATGTTCTTCCTCCTTCTGCTCCTCATTTGGACCATGGGGGGCTCAGTCGGTGCTCCAATATGGGTCTCCGTCTGTATTCCCATCCATCGTCGGATGAAGGATCTATGGTGATAAGCAAAATATTCATCAGTATGGTTATAGGCCAAGGCCGGTTCAGGCACCCTCTCCTCTGTCCAGAGAACAATCTGGGGATCTCTCCTTGGATCTGGGATCCCATTTATAATCAAGTCTTTTGTAAACCCTAAAATGACTCCCTTAATTGAGATATATTCTTCCCTGATCCCATATCCATCCTTCCTCCCTCCCCCCATCTCAGGCCCCCGAGTTTTCCCCATTCCTCCCCTACTCCCTTCTCTCTAACCCTCTCACCTTCCAACAACCCTCCCACCCACCCCCTCATGCACCCGAGGTTACCTGGGACTCTTGTCTATTTCCAATCTCCAGGAGGATAAGCACATGATTTTCTTCAGGTTCATCTTATTTAGCTTCTCTAGGATCTCGAATAATAGGCTCAAAGACCTTTAATTATGGCTAGAATCCACTTATGAGTGAATACATACCATATTCCTCTTTTTGGGTCTGGCTTACCTCACTCAGTAAAGCGTTTTCTATGTCCACCCATTTGCATGCAAAATTCAAGATGTCATTGTTTTTTACCGCTGAGTAAAACTCTAGTGTATATATATTCCACACCTTCTTTAACCATTCTTCTATTGAGGGGCACCTAGGCTGTTTCCAGGTTCTGGCTATTACAAATAGTGCTGCTATGAACATAGTTGAACAAATGCCTTTGTGGTATGATAGGGCATCTCTTGGGTATATTCCCAAGAGTGGAATTGCTGGGTCTTGAGGGAGGTTGACTCCCAGTTTCCTGAGAAACCACCACACTGATTTCCACAGTGGCTGCACAAGTTTGCATTCCCACCAACAATGGATGAGAGTTCCCCTCTCTCCACATCCTCTCCAGCATAGGCTATCATTGGTGTTATTGACTTTAGCTAATCTGACCGGTGTAAAATGGTATCTCATAGTTGTTTGATTTGCATTTCCTGGATCGCTAAGGAGGTTGAGCATGACCTTAAGTGTCTTTTGGCCATTCGAAGTTCTTCTGTTGAGAATTCTCTGTTCAGATCAACACCCCATTTTTTAATTGGGTTAATTAGAGTTTTAGTGTCTAGTTTCTTGAGTTCTTTGTATATTTTGGAGATCAGGCCTTTATTTGATATGGGGTTGGTGAAGATCTTCTCCCAGTCAGAAGGTAGCCTTTTTGTCTTAGTGACAGTGTCCTTTGCTGTACAGAAGCTTCTCAGTTTCAGGAGTTCCCATTTGTTCATTGATTCTCTTATTGTCTGTGCTAATGGGGTTCTACCTAGGAAGTGGTCTCCTGTGCCTATGTATTGTAGACTACTTCTCACTTTCTCTTCTATCTGGTTCAAAGTGGTCGGATTAATGTTGAGGTCTTTAATTCATTTGGACTTGATTTTTGTACATGGTGATAGATATGGATCTACTTTCATTCTTCTACAGGTTGACATCCAGTTATGCCAGCACCATTTGTTAAAGATGCTTTCCTTCTTCCATTGCATACCTTTAGCCCCTTTGTCGAAAATCAAGTGTTCATAGGTTTGTGGCTTAATATCTGGGTCTTCTATTCGATTCCATAGGTCGACTTCTCTGTTCTTATGCCAATACCAAGCTGTTTTCAATACTGTGGCTGTGTAATAGAGTTTGAAGTCACGGATGGTTATACCTCCAGACGTTCCATTATTATATAAGATTGTTTTGGCTATCCTGGGTTTTTTGTTTTTTCTTATTGTTCTCTCAAGGTCTGTGAAGAAGTTTGATGGTCTTTTGATGGGGATTGCATTGAATCTATAGATTGCTCTTGGTAGAATTGCCATTTTTACTATGTTGATCCTCCCAATCCAAGAGCAAGGGAGATCTTTCCATTTTCTGGTATCCTCCTCAATTTCTTTCTTCAAAGACTTAAAGTTCTTGTCAAATAGGTCTTTCACTTCCTTGGTTAGAGTTACCCCAAGATATTTTATGCTATTTGTGGCTATCGTGAAAGGTGATGCTTCTCTGATTTCCCTCTCTGCTTCTTTATCCTTTGTCTATAGGAGGGCAACCAATTTTTTGGAGTTGATCTTGTATCCTGCCACATTACTAAAGGTGTTTATCAGCTGTAGGAGTTCTTTGGTAGAGTTTTTGGGGTCGTTTATGTACACTATCATATCATCTGCAAATGACGAAAGTTTAACTTCATCCTTTCCAATTTGAATTCCCTTGATCCCCTTATGTTGTCTTATTGCTATTGCTAGAACTTCAAGCACTATATTGAAGAGGTATGGAGAGAGTGGACAGCCTTGTCTTGTTCCTGATTTTAGTGGAATGGCTTTGAGTTTCTCTCCATTCAATTTGATGTTAGCTTTCGGCTTGCTGTACATAGCTTTTATTATATTTAGGTATGATCCCTGTATCCCCAATCTCTTCAACACCTTTATCATAAATGGGTGTTGAATTTTGTCAAATGCTTTTTCAACATCCAATGAAATGATCGTCTGGTTTTTTTCTTTCAGTTTATTTATATGATGGATTACAGTGATAGATTTGTGTATGTTGAACCAGCCCTGCATTTCTGGGATGAAGCCGACTTGATCATAATGGATAATTTTTCTAATGTGTTCTTGGATTTGGTTTGCCAGTATTTTATTGAGAATTTTCGCGTCGATGTTCATGAGTGAGATTGGCCTGTAATTCTCTTTCTTGGTTGTGTCTTTGTGTGGTTTTGGTATCAGGGTAAGTGTAGCTTCGTAAAAACAGTTTGGCAATGATTCTTCTGTTTCTATATTGTGAAATACATTAAGGAGTATAGGTATTAGCTCTTCCTGGAAGTTCTGGTAGAATTCTGCATTGAAACCATCTGGTCCTGGGCTTTTCTTGGTAGGGAGATTTTTTGATAACAGCTTCAAATTCTTTGCGACTAACAGGTCTCTGTAGATTGTTCACCTGTTCTTGGTTAAACTTTGGTATATGGTACTTATCTAAACAAATGTCCATTTCTTTTACATTGTCCAATTTTGTGTCATACAGGCTTTTGTAGTAAGATCTAATGATTCTCTGAATTTCCTCTGTGTCTGTGGTTATGTCCCCCTTTTCATATCTGATCTTATTAATTTGCATGTTCTCTCTCTGTCGTTTGATTAGTTTGGATAGAGGTTTGTCGATCCTGTTGATTTTCTCCACAACCAACCTTTTGTTTCATTGATTCTTTGCATTGTTTTCTGTGTTTCCATTTTGTTGATTTCAGCTCTCAGTCTGATTATTTCCAGTTTTCTGCTCCTCCTGGGTGAATCTGCTTCTTTTTTTTCCTATAGCTTTCAGGTGTGGTGTTAAGTCTTCAATGTGTGCTTTCTCCATTTTCTTTAATTGGGCACCTAGTGCTATAAACTTTCCTCTTAGCACTGCTTTCATAGTGTCCCATAGGTTTGAGTATGTTGTGTCTTTATTTTCATTGAATTGAAGGAAGACTTTAATTTCTTTCTTTATTTCTTCCTTGACCCAGGGGTGATTCAGTAGTTGACTGTTCAGCTTCCATGAGTTTGTTGGCTTCCTGGGGGTAGCATTGTTTTTGAATTCTAACTTTAATCCATGGTGGTCTGACAAGACACAGGTGGTTACTAATATTGTTTTGTATCTGTGGAAGTTTGCTTTGTTACTGAGTATGTGGTCAATTTTTGAGAATGTTCCATGAGCAACAGAGAAGGTATATTCTTTCCTATTTGGGTGGAATGTTCTATAGATGTCTGTTACGTCTGTTTGATTCAATACTTCCAATAATTCTCTTATTTCTCTGTTAGATTTCTGTCTGATTGACCTGTCCATTGGTGAGAGAAGTGTGTTGACGTCTCCTACTATTAGTGTGTGTGGTTTGATGACTGTCTTCAGTTCTAGAAATGTTTCTTTTACATAAGTGGATACCTTTATATTAGGGGCATAGATATTCAGGATTGAGACTTCCTCCTGATGAATTGTTCCTGTTATGAGTATGAAATGTCCATCTCCATCTCTTCTGATTGATTTTAGTTTGAAATTAATTTTGTTAGATATTAGAATGGCCTCACCCGCGTGTTTCTTAGGTCCATTTGGTTGGAAAACCTTTTCCCAACCCTTTACTCTGAGTAGGTGTCTGTCTTTGTGGTTGAGGTGTGTTTCTTGTAAACAGCAGAATGTTGGATCCTGTTTTCTTATCCAATCTCTAAGTCTTTGCCTCTTTATAGGTGAATTGAGTCCATTGATATTAAGTGATAATAATGACCAGTGTTTGTTGACTCCTGTTATTTTCTTTCTTTCTTTCTTTTTTTTTTGGTGGGGTAGTAGAGTGTGTTTGTTTCCCTTCTTTGAGTTTTGCTTGTGAAGGGTTGCTAGATGTCTGAGTTATTGTAGATAGTATTGGCAATGTTGGATTCCTTGGGTTATGACTTTCCTTCTAATAATTTCTATAAGGCTGGATTTGTGGCTACTTATTGTTTAAATTTGTTTTTATCCTGGAATATTTTGTTTTCTCCGTTGATAGTGAATGATAGTTTGGCTGAGTACAGTAGTCTGGGCTTGCATCCATGGTCTCTTTGTTTCTGCAGTACCTCTATCCAGGACCTTCTGGCTTTCATGGTTTCCATAGAGAAGTCCGGTGTAAGTTTGATAGATTTACCTTTATAAGTTACTTGACCTTTTTCCTTTGCAGCTGTTAATATTCTTTCTTTAATCTGAATGCTTTGTGTTTTGATTGTTATATGGCAAGGGGATGTTTTTCCTTGATACAGTCTATTCGGTGTTCTGTATGCTTCTTGAACCTTCATAGGGATATCGTTCTTTAGGTTGGGGAAGTTTTCTTCTATAATTTTGTTGAATATATTTTCTAAACCTTTGATCTGCAATTCTTCTCGTTCTTCTTTCCCTATTATTCTTAGATTTGGTTTTTTTTTTATTGTGTCCCACATTTCCTGAATGTTTTGTGATGAGAATTTGTTGGATGTGCTGTTTTCTTTGGTCAGAGTGTGTATTTTCTCTATGGTGTCTTCAGAGTCTGAGATTCATTCTTCTTTCTCTTGTATTCTATTGGTTATGCTTGTTTCTGAAGTCTCAGCTTGTTTACCTAGATTTTCCATAGCCAGCTGTCACTCGGTTTGTGTTTTCTTCATTGCCTCCATTTCAGTTTTCAAATCTTGAACTGTTTCCATTACCTGTTTGATTGCTTTTTCTTGGTTTCCCAGAATTTCATTTACGGATTTACTCATTTCTTCAAACTTTTCCTTATATGTCTCTTCCATTTCTTTACTCATTTCTTCAATCTTTTTGCTATACTTCTCTTTCATTTCTTTATGGCAGATTTTCACCTCCTATTTAAGTTCCTCTATTATTTTCATAAAGTTCCGCTTAAGGTCGATTTCTTCGATTTCTTCTGGAGTAGGGTGTTCAATTCTTCTAGTTTCATGATCCCTGGATTCTGGTGATGTCATATTGCCTTTCAGGTTGTTGGAGGAATTCTTGCATTGACGCCTGCCCATCTCTTTCTCTCTGGATGGGACTCCTCAGCACTCTCTGGACAGAACTCTTCAGCACTCTGGATGGAACTCCTCAGCACTCTGGATAGAACTCTGCAGCACTGAAATAGAGACAGCTGGTATTCCAAGGACACAGGAGACAAAAGGGCGACGGTGGGGGCAGGGAAGATTCCAGCAGAACAAGGAAGATCCTGCAGCAGAAACTGAAGAAGGGGGATTTGCTCTCTTCTGGGACGGTCTGCCCTGGCTAGCACACACTCACCTCTGGATAGAACTCCTCAGCACTGAAATAGGGATCCTCAAAGTTGTTTTGATTTGCATTTCTCTGATAGCTAAGGGTGTTGAGCATTTCCTTAAGTGTCTTTTGGCCAATTTAGATACCTCTGTTGAGCATTCTCTTTTTAAGTCTGTACTCCATTTTGTTTATTGGATTATTTGTTCTTTTGATGACCAATTTCTCGAGTTCTTTGTATATTTTGGAGATCAGCCCTCTGTCCAATGTGGGTTTGGTGAAGATCTTTTCCCAAAAGTTGTCATTTTGTATTGTTGACTGTGTCCTTTGCTTTCCAGAAGCTTCTCATTTTCAGGTGGTCCTATTTATAAATTGTTTCTCTCAGTGTCTGTGCTACTGGGATTATATTTAGGAAGTGGTCTCCTGTGCCAATGCATTCAAGTGTACTTTCCATTTTCTCTTCTATGAGGTTCAGTGTGGTTGGCTTTATGTTGAGGTCTTTGATCTATTTGGACTTGAGTTTTGTGCATGGTAATAGGTATGCATCTATTTTCATTCTTCTACATGTTGATATCCAGTTATGCCAGCACCATTTGTTAAATATGCTTTCATTTTCCATTTTTGTTTCTTTGTCAAAAATCAAGTGTTTGTAGGTGTGTGGATTGATATCTGCATCTTCAATTTGGTTTCATTGGTCCTCCTGTCTGTTTTTATGCTAATACCAAGTTGTTTTCAGCACTGTAGCATGGTAGTAGAGTTTGAAGTCAGGGATTGTGATGCCTTCAAAAGTTCCTTTATTGCACAGGATTGTTTTGGCTATTCTGGGCTTTTTGTTTTTTCGTATGAAGTTGAGGACTATTCTTTCGAGCCCTGTGAAGAAATTTGCTGGGCATTGCGTTGGATCTGTAGATTGCCTTTGGTTAGATTGCCATTTTTACTATTTTTATTTACCTATCTGGTTCTGCCATAGAATTTTTTGTTTTATCTTCCTATGGTGATTAAAGTTTTGCTGGGTATAGTAGTCTGGGATGGTATCCGTGGTCTCTTAATGTCTGCATAATACTTGACCAGGACCTTCTGGGTTTCATTGTTTCCAGTATGAAGTCAGGTATAACTCTGATATGTCTGCTTTATATGTTACTTGACCTTTTTCCTTTGCAGATCTTAATATTCTTTATTTTGTATGCTTAGTGTTTTTTATTATTATATGGTGAGGGGACTTTTTTTTTAAATCCAGTCTATTTGGTGTTCTGTAACTTCCTGTATCTTTATAGGCATTTCTTTCTTTAGGTTGGGAAAGTTTTCTTCTATGATATTGTTAAATGTATTTTCTGTGCTTTTGAGTTGGATTTCCTCTCCTTCTTCTAAGCCTATTATTCTTAGGTTTGTTCGTTATATGATGTCCCATATTTCCTGGATATTTTATGTTAAGCTTTTGTTAGATTAACATTTTCTTTGACTGACAAAGAATATTTCCTCTATTGTATCCTTCTTGTGCTTGAGATCCTCTTTTCCATTTCTTGTCTTCTACTGTTTATGCTCACATTTGTAGTTCCTAAATGTTTTCTCATGATTTCTGTTTCTATAATTCCCTTGGCTTTTGTTTTTTTTTATTACCTATATTTCAGTTTTCAAGTGTTGAATAGTTATTTCACATGTTTGATAGCTTTTTCTTGGTTTTCTTTAAGGGATTTGTTGATGTCTTCTAATTTTTTGTTTGTTTTTTTCTTCATTTCTTTGAGGGAATTTTTCATTTCCTCTTTAAGGGCCTCAGACACTCTCCTTAAGTTATTTTTAGGTCATTTTCTTCTGCTTCATCTATATTTGGATCTTGAAGCCTTGCTATTGTAGGGCCACTAGTCTTTACTGGTGTCATGTTGCTCTTTGTTGTGTTGCATGTATTCTTACCTTGTCTACCCTCTGCTTGTTGTAGTTGCTCTGTGCCTTTGGTGATCAGTCTTCCAGGTGCCAGTGGAGTCAAGGCTCAGATGGTTGCTCCTCATAGTGCAGTCAGGGCCACAGTTCCAGTCACCCCTTTGGTCACTCCCTGTTCCTTGAGATTGCTTGGCACTTCCAAGGTTTGCTCTCTAATACCAGGGTTTGTTAAGGCCTGCTCCCATGGAGATTGACTGCATGGGCTCTTTCTTCTGAGGTTGCTGTCTTGGGCCTTCTCTGACAGAGTTCCTGCCCCAGGCTACTCCTTTGGAGGTTCTAGATTCATGCCCAGACCCAGAGAGGTTTCTGGTTCCTACCTACTCCCTAAGAGTTCCCAGACTCTCACCTTGACCAGCAGAGGTCCTGACTCAGACCTATACACATGGTGGTCCCAGACTCATACCCAGACCTACAGAGGTCCCTGGTTCTGGTCTACTCCTTTGGAGGTCCCAAATTCACACCTGGACCCACAGAGGTCTCTGGTTCCTGCCTCTCCCTATGCATCTTAATTTATGAGTTTAAAATTTGGAATGTGATGGGTATTCCTAACTGTAACCTGTAGCAGGAACAAGCAAGCTGCTTGTTGTCCCAGCTGCCCCGCTATCTTACACCCAAAATAATCACACAGAAACTGTATTCATTTAAACACTGCCTGACCCTTTAGTTCTAGCCTCTTATTAGCTAACTCTCACATCTTGATTCAACCCATTTCTGTGTTCACCATGAGGTTGTGCCTTACTGGGAAAGATTCAGCATGTCTGACCTGGCAGCTCTGTGGCAGCTCTCTCTCACTTTGCTTTCTTCCTCCCAGGATCCAGTTCTGTCTACTCCACCTACCTAAGTACTGCCCTATCAAAAGACCACGACAGTTTCTTTATTCAACCAGTGAAAGTAAGACATAGACAGAAGAACCTCCTACACCAGTAACCTTCACATCCCTGAGAAGAAGGAACCTCAACTGAGGAGTTGACTCCATCAGATGATTGGCCTATATGTATATCTGTAGAGACTTTTTATTGATTGCTATTGGATTAAAGAGAGCTCAGTCCATTGTGTGGAATGCCACTCCTGGAAAGGTGATCTTAGGAAAGTCTGTTCAACAGAAGCGGGGGCAGGCCAGAAAAGTATTCTTCTATGGTTTTGCTGAGTCTCTGACCTGACTCCCCAAAATTATGGACTGTGATGTGGAAATGTTAACCTAAATAAACTCTTCCCTCCTTAATCTGGGCTTGATCAGTGCATTATTACAGGAACAGAAACCACACCAAGACACAACAAAATAAAACACTATGGTAGACATGTATCATAGCTACATGTTAAGAGTGGTCTTTAAAACCCAGTCACTCCCTTTCTAGGAGACAGAGAGGAAATTTCTCAATCTGTCCAGGCAAAACTGCCTCAGTTTTTCCTAGTGGTGATTTAAACCCCAGTCAACCCACCAAACAAAATCACGCATCCCAGGTCAAAATCACCATAAATTGAATTTTTTTCTTTTTAATTTATTTTTTCAAAAAACCTATCTTTTCTTATTTTATGTGTCAAATCTATTTCCCACTACCTCTCCACCTTGTGCTCCCTTCACCTTCCCTTCCCCCACCCTTTTCACACCCCCTCTAGTCACCATCCACTCCTCAGAGAGGGGAGTCAATAAAATCTAGCACATTGTTTTGAGGGATCAGTGCCCTCCCTCCTATATCTAGGCTGAGCAAAATATCCCTCCAGAGAGAATGGGTTCCAAAAAGCCAGAACAAGCAGTAGAGATAAATCCTGGTTTCACTGCCAGTGGACCTAAAGTCTGCCCCTTGACTGGGTTTCTTAATTTGTAAAACTATTAATATTCTAGGAATTCTGTTCTGTGTGTTGACCTGGTTGGTAAGTATAGCTTACATAAGAGTCAGAGTTGCTCCATATTTTGAGAAGTCAAGGCAAGATTTGTAAGGAAATGTGGATGAATGATTGTGTCCTTCTGGAGTATTGATTAGATTCTGGTAGGTCATTGATCTGGATTATACTTGTTGGATAGGGTTGTGATGAATAGATTATTTAAATTTTGTCTCTGACATTCCTCTAACCTTAGAGACTATTTCTTATTCTGAAATTTTAGCTAAAGGTGCTTTTTCTATGTTTCTCCCTCTGTCTCTCTGCCTCTCTCTCTCTCCTATTAACTAAATGATACCCAGAAAGTACATGGATATTTATGAGTCCTTTCTTAAGACAATTTTGCATTTATTTAAAAAATTTTTACACACAAGGAAAATGTTGATTTATTTAAATTAGTGAATGAAAATTCTGCAGACTATCCACTTCAGCCACAATTCCAATTACTTTTTCCTTCTGTCATCACAATCATGTGAAAATTTTAGAAGTTTCAGCACCAAAGTTTGCAAACTCAAAAGACAGAGTACTTTTATTTTTTTAAAGAATGCATGCTATAAAAATAGGAGCAAGCATTTCTGTAAGTCACCACATTTTAAAGGTAACATAAGTGGTTCCAATACAATATTAAAAAATATTATTTTATCATGTTACAGAGTTTACCCATATAAACTTGCCCTCCTCATGATATTTTTTAAACAGACACAGCTAGACTGACTGTGTTGCTCTTTCTTCTGGACACAGATTCAGTCTCTGCCTTAAGACTGGGCTGTTCAGTACAATAGCCACTGGAGTTCTATGGCTATTTTACTTTAACAACATTTAGATAAAAATGTATTATCATTTCAAATGCTCAAAGTCACATGTGATGGTAGTTGTTACCTTCCTGAAGAGCACGGATCATGAAACACTAATTTTATTGCAGGAAATTTCACCAAACAATACCTTTTAGCTTATGTCACGAGTTATTTTATATCAAAGCTGTAGATAGATTTTAGTAGGGACTAAGCAAGTCTATAGGATTGCAATATTAGTCCCCAGTTTCTCCCTCTCTCTCTCTCTCTCTCTCTCTCTCTCTCTCTCTCTCTCTCTCTCTCTTTCTCTATCTCTCTCTCTCACACACATACACACTCACACACACACATGCATGTACGCGCACGTGCGTGCACACACATACACACACACATGTTCACACACGTACACACACCACTAGTCCTAAAGTATTCAATGTCTAATTTGTTCATTTCACTTTATGATCACAACTCATTTCACGTTTTAATTGAACAAACTTCACTGTAGCAGGCTTTCTTTTGGGCCTCCAACCAGCTCCCAAATCATGGCATGATGACTTATTGTTAACATGAATGTTCAGCTTTTTCTTATGCTTGTCCCAGTAGCTCTTTTAGCTTTAATCTATTTCTCTTCACTTACATTTTGCGTCAGGGATTTTAATCTTTCTTTCATTCTGTATAATCTACTCTGTGTCTGTCTGTCTGACTCCTGGTGACTACCTCTCTTTCTCCTTCATTCTCTCTCTTCTTATTATCCCAAGCCTAGTTTCCTCCTCTTCTATATTCTTTCTGCTTGCCAGCCCCGTCTAACCCACTTCTGCCTAGCTATCGATCATTCAGTTTATTAGAGCAATCAGGTAACTTAGGCAGGCAAGGTAAAACAGTAGTACAACTTTACAAAATTAAAAATAATGCAGCATAAACAAACGTAACACATCTTTACACAGTTAAAGCAATATTCCATGACATAAACAAATGCAATGCATCATCGCCTAGTTTAACAAATATTCCACAGTACATCACTACATTTCTTGTCACTCTGGACACATTTCAGGGATGTGGTGTGTGTCCCTTTCTTCCTTTTTATTGCCTCTCAGATTATGTGCAAGACACTTTCTTTTTGAAAAGGACTTACAGGGTTGAAATGCAACATAGCCTGTAGCTAGGGTTTGGTTATGGTTTCCTTTTTTTTTTTCCTTTTTTTTTTTCCTTTTAGAAAGTAATTTTATTAAATTATAAAAGTTTCCAGTTCCGCCCCTCCTCCCAACACCCTCCCACTCCCCCTACTCCCTCTCCTCCTCCCTCTACGTCCCTAAGGGCAGTCAGGGTTTCCTGCCCTGTGGGAAGTTCACATTCCTCCCCCCTCCCTCCAGGTCCAGGAAGGTGAGCATCCAAACAGACAGGATCCCCAAAATCCAGTATATGCAGAGGAAACAAGTCCCAGTGTCATTGTCAATGGCTTTTCAAAAAGACTCTGGGCCAGTCACATTCAGAGAATCCGGCCACATTCACAGAATCTGGTTGGATCACGTCCTCGATCAGTCCCAGTCCAACTGGCCTTGGTAAACTCTCATTAGATAAGTCCCCTTGTGTCAGTGGGTGATAGCATCCCTCGCAGTCCTTATTTCCTTTTTCATTTTCTTCGTCCTTCTGTTCCTCATTTGGACCTTGGGGGGCTCAGTCCGGTGCTCCAATGTGGGTCTCCGTCTGTATCGCCATCCATCGCCAGATGAAGGATCTATGGTGATAAGCAAAATATTCATCAGTATGGTTATGGGTCAAGGCCGGTTCAGGCACCCTCTCCTCTGTCCAGAGAACAATCTGGGTATCTCTCCTTGGACCTAGGATCCCATATATAATCAAGTCTCCTGTAAACCCTAAAATGACTCCCTTAGTTGAAATATATTCTTCCCTGATCCCATATTCATTCTTCCTCCCTCCCCCCATTCCAGGCCACCTAGCTTTACCCATTCCTCCCCTACTCCCTTCTCTCTAACTCTCTCCCCTTCCAACAAGCCCCCCCCCCCATGCACCCGAGGTTACCTGGGACTCTTGTCTATTTCCTACCTCCTGGCAGATAGCTAAATAATCTTCATCAGGTTCATCTTCTTATTTAGCTTCTCTAGGATCACGAATAATAGGCTCAAAGACCTTTAATTATGGTTAAAATCCACTTATGAGTGAATACATACCGTGTTCCTCTTTTTGGGTCTGGCTTACCTCACTCAGTAAAGCGTTTTCTATTTCCATCCTATTGCATGCAAAAATGAAGATGTCATTGTTTTTTACCGCTGAGTAAAACTCTAATGTGTATATGTTCCACACCTTTTTTAACCATTCTTCTATTGAGGGGCACCTAGGCTGTTTCTAGTTTCTGGCTATTACAAATAGTGCTGCTATGAACATAGTAGAACAAATGCTTTTGGAGTATGTTAGGGAATCTCTAGGGTATATTTCCAAGAGTGGAATGCTGGGTCCTGAGGGAGGTTGACTCCCAGTTTCCTGAGAAACCGCCACACTGATTTCCATAGTGGCTGCACAAGTTTGCATTCCCACCAACATTGGATGAGTGTTCCCCTCAGCCCACATCCTCTCCAGCATAGGCTATCGTTTGGTGTTTTTGACTTTAGCTATTCTGACAGGTGTAAGATGGTATCTCAAGGTGGTTTTGATTTGCATTTCCCTGATCGCTAAGGAGGTTGAGCATGACCTTAAGTGTCTTCTGGCCATTCGAAGTTCATCTGTTGTGAATTCTCTGTTAAGTTCAGTACCCCATTTTTTAATTGGGTTAATTAGAGTTTTAGTGTCTAGTTTCTTGAGTTCTTTGTATATTTTGGAGATCAGGCCTTTGTCTGATGAGGGGTTGGTGAAGATCTTCTCCCAGTCAGAAGGCAGCCTTTTTGTCCTACTGACAGTGTCCTTTGCTTTACAGAAGCTTCTCAGTTTCAGTAGATCCCATTTATTCATTGTTTCTCTTATTGTCTGTGCTACTGGGGTCCTACATAGGAAGTGGCCTCCTGTGCCTATATCTTGTAGACTACTTCCCACTTTCTCTTCTATCTGGTTCAAAGTGGTCGGATTAATGTTGAGGTCTTTAATTCATTTGGACTTGAGTTTTGTGCATGGTGATAGATATGGATCTACTTTCATTCTTCTACAGGTTGACATCCAGTTATGCCAGCATCATTTGTTAAAGATGCTTTCCTTCTTCCATTGTATACCTTTAGCTCCCTTGTCGAAAATTAGGTGTTCATAGGTTTGTGGGTTAATATCTGGGTCTTCTATTCGATTCCATAGGTCGACTTCTCTGTTCTTATGCCAATACCAAGCTGTTTTCAATACTGTAGCTCTGTAATAGAGTTTGAAGTCAGGGATGGTAATGCCTCCAGAAGTTCTTTTATTGTATAAGATTGTTTTGGCTATCCTGGGTTTTTTGTTTTGCCATATAAACTTGATTATTGTTCTCTCAAGGTCTGTGGAGAAGTTTGGTGGGATTTTGATGGGAATTGCATTGAATCTATAGATTGCTTTTGGTAGAATTGCCATTTTTACAATGTTGATTCTCCCAATCCAAGAACAGGGGAGGTCTTTCCATTTTCTGGTATCCTCCTCAATTTCTTTCTTCAAAGACTTAAAGTTCTTGTCAAATAGGTCTTTCACTTCCTTGGTTAGAGTAATCCCAAGATATTTTATGCTATTTGTGGCTATCATGAAAGGTGATGTTTCTCTGATTTCCCTCTCTGCTTCTTTATCCTTTGTGTATAGGAGGGCCACTGATTTTTTGGAGTTGATCTTGTATAATGCCACGTTACTAAAGGTGTTTATCAGCTCTAGGAGTTCTTTGGTAGAGTTTTTGGGGTCACTTATGTATACTATCATATCGTCAGTAAATAACGAAAGTTTAACTTCATCCTTTCCAATACGAATCCCCTTGATCTCCTTATGTTGTCTTATTGCTATTGCTAGAACTTCAAGCACTATATTGAAGAGGTATGGAGAGAGTGGACAGCCTTGTCATGTTCCTGATTTTAGTGGAAATGCTTTGAGTTTCTCTCCATTCAGTTTGATGTTAGCTGACGGCTTGCTGTATATTGCTTTTATTATATTTAGGTATGATCCTTGTTTCCCCTGTCTCTCCAACACCTTTATCATAAATGGGTGTTGAATTTTCTCAAATGCTTTTTCAGCATCTAGTGAGATGATCATATGGTTTTTTTCTTTCAGTTTATTTATATGATGGATTACATTGATAGATTTGTGTACGTTGAACCAACCCTGCATCTCTGGGATGAAGCCGACTTGATCATAATGGATAATTTTTCTAATGTGTTCTTGGATTCAGTTTGCCAGTATTTTATTGAGAATTTTCGCGTCGATGTTCATGAGTGAGATTGGCCTGTAATTCTCTTTCTTGGTTGTGTCTTTGTGTGGTTTTGGTATTAGGGTAACTGTAGCTTCATAAAAGGAGTTAGGCAATGACTCTTCTGTTTCTATATTGTGGAATACGTTAAGGAGTATAGGTATTAGCTCTTCCTGGAAGTTCTGGTATAATTCTGCATTGAAACCATCTGGTCCTGGGCTTTTTTTGGTAGGGAGATTTTTGATAACAGCTTCTAATTCTTCGCGACTAACAAGTCTATTTAGATTGTTCACCTGTTCTTGGTTAAACTTTGGTATATGGTACTTATCAAAAAAAATGTCCATTTCTTTTACATTTTCCAACTTTGTGGCATATAAACTTTCATAGTAAAATCTAATGATTCTCTGAATTTCCTCTGTGTCTGTGGTTATGCCCCCCTTTTCATTTCTGATCTTATTAATTTGCATGTTCTCTCTCTGTCGTTTGATTAATTTGGATAGGGGTTTGTCAATCTTGTTGATTTTCTCCAAGAACCAGCTTTTTTTTCTTAAAGTAATTTTATTAAATTATAAAAGTTTCCATTTCTGCCCCTCCTCCCACCACCCTCCCACTCCCCCCACTCCCTCTCCTCCTCCCTCTTAGGCCCTTAGGGCAGTCAGGGTTTCCTGCCCTGTGGGAAGTTCAAGTTCCTCCCCCCTCCCTCCAGGTCCAGGAAGGTGAGTATCCAAACAGACTGGATCCCCAAAATCCAGTATATGCAGAGGAAACAAGTCCCAGTATCATAGTCAATGGCTTTTCAGAAAGACTTCGGGCCAGCCACATTCAGAGAATCCGGTCAAATTCCGAGAATCTGGTTAGATCAAGTCCTCGTTCAGTCCCAGTCCAACTGGCCTTGGTAAACTCTCATTAGATCCGTTCCCTTGTATCAGTGGGTGATAGCATCCCTCGCAGTACTGATTTTCTTTTTCATGTTCTTCCTCCTTCTGCTCCTCTTTTGGACCTTGGGTGGCTCAGTTCGGTGCTCCAATGTGGGTCTCCGTCTGTATTGCTGTCCTTTGCCAGATGAAGGATCTATGGTGATAAGCAAAATATACATCAGTATGGTTATGGGCCACGGCCGAAGAACCAGCTTTTTGATTCACTGATTCTTTGCATTGTTTTCTGTGTTTCTATTTTGTCGATTTCAGCTCTCAGTTTGATTATTTCCAGTCTTCTAGACCTCCTGGGTGAGTCAGCTTCTTTTTTTTTTCTAGAGCTTTCAAGTGTGCTGTTAAGTCTCCAATGTGTCCTTTCTCCGTTTTCTTTAATTGGGCACTTAGTGCTATGAACTTTCTTCTTAGCACTGCTTTCATAGTGTCCCATAGGTTTGAGTATGTTGTGTCTTTGTTTTCATTAAATTCAAGGAAGAGTTTAATTTCTTTCTTTATTTCTTCCTTGACCCAGGGGTGATTTAGTAGTTGACTGTTCAACTTCCATGAGTTTGTTGGCTTCCTGGGGGAAGCATTGTTGTTGAATTCTAATTTTAGTCCATGGTGATCTGACAAGACACAGGTGGTTACTAATATTTTTTTGTATCTGGGGAAGTTTGCTTTGTTACCCCGTATGTGGTCAATTTTCGAGAAGGTTCCATGACCTGCAGAGAAAAAGGTATATTCTTTCCTATTTGGGTGGAGTGTTCTATAGATGTCTGTTAAGTCCATTTGATTCAATACTTCCAATAAATCTCTTAATTCTCTGTTTGGTTTCTGTCTGATTGATCTGTCCATTGGTGAGAGGGGAGTGTTGAAGTCTCCTACTATTAGTGTGTGTGGTTTGATAACTGCCTTGAGTTCTAGAAGAGTTTCTTTTACATATGTGGGTCCCTTTATATTAGGAGCATAGATATTCAGGATTGAGACTTCCTCCTGATGAATTGTTCCAGTTATGAGTATGAAATGTCCATCTCCATTTCTTCTGATTGACTCCGGTCATTTTTTTTTTTTTTTTTTTTTTTTAGGTAATGGAGTGTATGTGTTTTCCTTCTTTGATTTGTGCTTGTGAATGGTTGCTAGATGTTTGAGTTAATGACCAGTCGTTGTTGACTCCGGTTATTATTAATTTTTGTTTGTTTGTTTAATAGAGTTTGTATGTGTCCCTTCTTTGAGTTAAGCTCATGAAGTGTCGCTAGATGTCTGAGTTATTGTAGGCAGTGTTGGCAATGTTGGATTCCTTGGGTTGTGATTTTCCTTTTATTACTTTCTGTAATGCTGGGTTCGTGGCTACGAATTGTTTAAGTTTGTTCTTATCCTGGAATATTTTGTTTTCTCCATTGATAGTGAATGATAGCTTGGCTGGGTATGGTAGTCTGGGTTTGCATCCATGGTCTCTTATTTTCTGCAGTACCTCTATCCTGGACCTTCTGGCTTTCATGGTTTCCATAGAGAAGTCTGGTGTAAGTCTGATAGATTTACCTTTATAAGTTACTTGACCTTTTTCCTTTGCAGCTCTTAATATTCTTTCTTTAATCTGTATGTTTTGTGTTTTGATTATTTTATGGCGAGGGGATGTTTTTTTTTTTTTGATCAAGTCTATTTGGTGTTCTGTATGCTTCTTGAACCTTCATAGGAATATCATTCTTTAGGTTGGGAAAGATTTCTTCTATAATTTTGTTGAATATATTTTCTGGGCCTTTGATCTGCAGTTCTTCTCCTTCTTCAATCCCTATTATTCTTAGATTTGGTTTTTTTATTGTGTCCCAGATTTCTGGAATGTTTTGTGATGAGAATTTGTTCAACTTGCTGTTTTCTTTGATCTGAGCATTTATTTTCTCTATGGTATCTTCAGACTCTGAGATTCGTTCTTCCATCTCTTGTATCCTATTGGTTATGCTTAATTCTGTAGTCTCTGTTCATTTACCCAGATTTTCCATATCCAGCCGGCCCTCGTTTTGTGTTTTCTTCATTGCCTCCATTTCAGTTTTCAATTCTTGAACTGTTTCCATTACCTGTTTGATTGTTTTTTCTTGGTTTCCCAGTGTATCATTCACGGATCTACTCATTTCTTCAAACTTTTTGTTATCCTTCTCATCCTTTTCTTTACTCATTTCTTCAATCCTTTTGTTGCGCTTCTCATCCAGTTCTTTAAGGGAATTATTCATATCCTGTTTAAGGGACTCTATTGCTTTCATCATGGCATTTTTTTCCAATTCTTCTGAATTAAGAGGTTCAAGTCCTTCTATTGTAGGGTCGTTGGGATCTGGTGATTTCATGTTGTTTTTTAGATTGTTGGAGGAGTTCTTGCCTTGGCGTCTGCCCATCTTTTCTTTCACCTGCTCTATATCAGATCTTCTGGTACCACGTCAGGTTCCCTTGTTGGGCAGGGACTTCACTGACAGAAGGTTTACCTTTCCTCAGGCAGTCTATTGAAACATAGGCACTCCCTCCTGCCGGGTTGCACTCACAGCCCTGGCCCAGCGCACAAGGGAGCTGCTCTGGGGTGATCTTGTGGCACCAGGGGGAAGGAGGAAGAGAGGAAGGTGTACCTGGATGAAGGCTGGGATGGGATTCGGGAGAGCTCCGCAGGGTGTAGCCACCACTGTAGGGTGACCAGAAAGTGGAGGGGGGCAGGGAAAGACTGAATTCCTCCTAGCCGAAGCCCTTGGGCCAGGAGCAAACTCACCCCTCCTCTAATGGATGTCTGCTAGAAGATCACTGTCTCTTGCTGGCCAGGAATGTGGCTGAGGTGATTCAGGGCCTGCCTGTCAGGCAGGTTCTCAAAGCACAGGAACTACCCCTGCCCAGCTGAGTCCACAGCCCAGGCTCAGAGTGCCAGGGAGCAGCTCTGGGGAGATCTTGTGGCCCCAGGGGGAAGGGAGAAAGAGAGGGAGGTGTACCTGTATGAAGGTTAGGATGGGATTCGGGAGAGCTCCTCAGGGTGTAGCCACCACTGCATGGCGACCAGAAAGTCGAGGGGGGTGGGGAAAGTCTGAATTCCTCCTAGCCGAAGCCCTCGGGCTAGGAGGAAACTCACCCCTCCTCTAATGGATGTCTGCTAGAAGATCATTGTCTCTTGCTGGCCAGGAATGTGGCTGAGGTGATTCAGGGCCTGCCTGTCAGGCAGGCTCTCAAAGCACAGGAACTGCCCCTGCAAGGCTAAGCCCACAGACCAGGCTCAGAGTGCCAGGGAGCAGCTCTGTGGAGATCTTGTGGCCCCAGGGGAAAGGGAGAAAGAGAGGGAGGTGTACCTGTATGAAGGCTGGGATGGGATTCCTTGGTTATGGTTTCTACCTCAAAAGTTCATAAGTTGAAAGTTTGGTCTTCAAGTCTCTTGTAAACCCTAAAATGGCTCCCTTAGTTGAGATATATACTTCCCTAATCCCATATCCATCCTTCCTCCCTCCCCCCCATCCCAGTCCCCCGAGCTTTCCCCATTCCTCCCCTGCTCCCTTCTCTCTAACCCTCTCCCCTTCCAACAACCCTCCCACCCTCCCATGCACCCGAGGTTACCTGGATCTCTTATCTATTTCCAATCTCCAGGAGGATAGCTACATGATTTTCATTGGGTTCACCTTCTTATTTAGCTTCTCCAGGATCACGAATTATAGGCTCAAAGACCTTTAATTATGTCTAGAATCCACTTATGAGTGAATACATACCATATTCATCTTTTTGAATCTGGCTTACCTTACTCAGTAAAGCGTTTTCTATGTCCATCCATTTGCATGCAAAATTCAAGATGTCATTGTTTTTTTACCGCTGAGTAAAACTCTAATGTATATATGTTCCACACCTTCTTTAACCATTCTTCTATTGAGGGGCACCTAGGTTGTTTCCAGGTTCTGGCTATTACAAATAGTGTTGCTATGAACATAGTTGAACAAATGCTTTTGTGGTATGATAGGGCATCTCTTGGGTATATTCCCAAGAGTGGAATTGCTGGGTCCTGAGGGAGGTTGACTGCCAGTTTCCTGAGAAACCGCCACACTGATTTCCACAGTGGCTGTACAAGTTTGCATTCCCACCAACAATGGATGAGAGTTCCCCTCTCTCCACATCCTCTCCAGCATAGGCTATCATTGGTGTTTTTGACTTTAGCTAATCTGACCGGTGTAAAATGGTATCTCATAGTTGTTTGATTTGCATTTCCCTGATCGCTAAGGATGTTGAGCATGACCTTAAGTGTCTTTTGGCCATTCAGAGTTCTTCTGATGTGAATTCTCTGTTCAGATCAACACCCCATTTTTTAATTGGGTTAATTAGAGTTTTAGTGTCTAGTTTCTTGAGTTCTTTGTATATTTTGGAGATCAGGCCTTTATCTGATGAGGGGTTGGTGAAGATCTTCTCCCAGTCAGATGGTAGCCTTTTTATCTTACTGACGGTGTCCTTTGCTTTACAGAAGCTTCTCAGTTTCAGGAGGTCCCATTTATTCATTGATTCTCTTATTGTCTGTGCTCCTGGGGTTCTACCTAGGAAGTGGTCTCCTGTGCCTATGTCTTGTAGACTACTTCCCACTTTCTCTTCTACCTGGTTCAAAGTGGTCAGATTAATGTTGAGGTCTTTAATCCATTTGGACTTGATTTTTGTGCATGGTGATAGATATCTACTTTCATTCTTCTACACATTGACATCCAGTTAAGCCAGCACCATTTGTTAAAGATGCTTTCCTTCTTCCATTGCATACCTTTAGCCCCTTTGTCGAAAATCAAGTGTTCATAGGTTTGGTGGTTAATATCCGGGTTTTATATTCTATTCCATTGGTCGACTTCTCTGTTCTTATGCCAGTACCAAGCTGTTTTCAATACTGTAGCTGTGTAATAGAGTTTGAAGTCAGGGATGGTTATACCTCCAGAAGTTCCTTTATTATATAAGATTGTTTTGGCTATCCTGAGTTTTTTGTTTTTCCATATAAAATTAATTATTATTCTCTAAAGGTCTGTGAAGAAGTTTGATGGGATTTTGATGGGGATTGCATTGAATCTATAGATTGTTCTTGGTAGAATTGGGATCTCAGGTCCAAGCAGAGATCCCCGGATTGTTCTCTGGACAGAGGAGAGGGTGCCTGAACCGCCTTGGCCCATAACCACACTGATGAATCTTTTGCTTATCACCATAGAACCTTCATCTGGAGATGGATGGAGATAGAGACAGAGACCCACATTGGAACACTGGACTTAACTCCCTAGGTCCAAACGAGAAGCAGAAAGAAATAGAACGTGAGCAAAGAAGGCAAGACCAGAGGGAACCTTCATCCGATGATGGATGGCGATACAGACGGAGACCCACATTGGAGCACCGGACTGAGCCCCCCCAAGGTCCAAATGAGGAGCAGAAGGAGGAAGAACATGAAAAAGGAAATCAGGACAGCGAGGGGTGCGATCATCCACTGATACAAGGGGACTGAGCTAATGAGAGTTCACCAAGGCCAGTTGGACTGGGACTGAATGAGCACGTGATCCAACCAGATTCTCTGAATGTGGCCGGATTCTCTGAATGTGGCTGGCCCAGAGTCTTTCTGAAAAGCCATTGACAATGACACTGGCACTTGTTTCCTCTGCATATACTGGATTTTTTGGGATCCAGTCTGTTTGGATACTCACCTTCCTGGACCTGGAGGGAGGGGGGAGGAACTTGTACTATCCATAGGGCAGGAAACCCTGACTGCTCTTAGCGATGGAGAGGGAGGAGGAGAGGCAGTGGGAGGAGTGGGAGGGTGTTGGGAGGGGGGCAGAAATGGAAACTTTTATAATTTAATAAACTTTGAAAAAAGAGAAAATGCAAAAAAACTCAATAAAATATTGGCAAACTGAAAAAATAGAAAGTTTGGTCTTATGGTAACAATACTAGATGGTGGAATATCTTTAAAGGGGGCAGTCTGGCACAGTGTGGTAGCCCATGACTGTACCCCTAACAGTCTGGAGGCTGAGACAGGAAGAGTGAAAATTTGAGAGGCCTGCTTGGGATATGAAGCAAATTTATGAATTTATGTATTAAAAGGCATAGGAACGAATGAACAAACAAACAAACAAACAAAAAGCCCAGCAAGGTCTCTTACCTTGTCGGTCTCTTTCCTTGTAGTACCGTTAAGGTTTCTAGCAGAGAAGAAGCCTAGACTCTGCTTCCTCACTTCTACACATGCCTCCTCTGCTGCTGCCCGTTTCCTTTCAGCCCCTGTCATGCCACTCAGCCACAGGCCTCATGATATACACTTTGGGCATCCCTTCACAAAGAATAATGAACCAAGCAGGCAAACCTGTTTTCTTTATACAGCATTAAGTGTTAGGTATTCTGTTAAGTCAACACAAGCCATGCGTAGATATTTGTCAGTATCTGCCCACTCTTATGCTGTGTATTTCAGTCTCACCCAGCTAATCTGAGAGATGAGTACCCACTGAGGTAGAATTCTCAAGTCTCTAGGTATCTATGGTGGCTACTTTTACAGGGGGTATTCTGTAATGCAAAAGTTAACAGTCACAAAAATAGTGACTTGGCAGACAAATTCCTAGTCCCTCCTGCCAAGAGCCATGTGATAGGCAAGAAGCTTTTAATCCCCAAGCTCACTACTTGGAAAGCTGGGCACTTGTTTGCCATTCAGTTTTCCCTGAGTTCTACAATTCATCCAAGACTACTACTGTTCTCAAGCCTACTACTGACAATTGCTTTCCTAATCTGGACAGCTATTCTAAAAGTACTTGTTCATTCTTTATGTTGGTATTAAGAACCTCTTTTATGCCAAGGCATGTCCTTGATAGTAGAGATGAAGCAGAATAACGGAAGTAGATAAGAAACAAAGAACAAACCAGAGTATTGTTTCAACCTGCAAGACACTGCGTAGAACTAGACTAGAATGGTTTAATAAAGGGAGGTAGGGGAACGTAGGAAGAATCTTAGATTCAATCAGCAGAGAAAAACATCTGTTGAAGGAGACCCAAAAGGATGAGAAGCACCAAGTGGAATAAACCCCAAAGAATGTCATTGGGACAAATTTAAAAGGGTAGTTTCATCAACTGTGTGACTAAACAGAGCTTAGAGGAAAAGTGAAAGAGGCAGGAAGGTAGCGACCACATCATCATCACTGCTGCTTTGTGCTTGGTCTTCTTCTTCTTCTTCTTCTTCTTCTTCTTCTTCTTCTTCTTCTTCTTCTTCTTCTTCTTCTTCTTCTTCTTCTTTTCTTCTTCTTCCTCTTCCTCTTCTCCTCCTCCTCCTCCTCCTCCTCCTCCTTCTTCTTCTTTTATTGATTTTTATTGGGCTATACATTTTCTCTGCTCCCCTCCCTGTCTCTCCCCTCCCCTTTCAACCCTCCCTCAAGGTCCCCATGCTCCTAATTTACTCAGGAGATCTTGCCTTTTTCTACTTCCCATGTAGATTAGATCTATGTAAGTCTCTCTTAGTGTCCTCATTGTTGTCTAAGTTCTTTGGGATTGTGGCCAAGATCCCAAACACTGATGAAAACTTAGGCTAGAGAGCTTGTGCTTGGTCTTCTTAGGCATAGCAATGAGTTCAGATTTTAAGAAGTTTGGAAGGTCCCTAAAATATTTATATAAGGAAACTAGTATAGAGATTTGATGCCTGAGGAGAAGAGTGAGCGAGGGAATGAATGAACAAACATATTAATACTCAAGATGAAGTGTGTTTAAAATGAAAGGAATCCTAAGTGGATGGAAGGTGTTTATTTTCCTTAAACAGCTACTGCATTTTCTCTCTGCCTCCTCTCTTCTTTCTTCTGCAGTAGGAGGGTGATATATTGAGCGGGAGTCTGGAATTGATTCAACAAAATCCTACATTCACTTTTTAATGAAAGCAACGTTAACTGGAAGACTTCCTTGACCCCTTTAAGCAAACTCTTCTGTCACCACTCTGCTCATTGACACATTCATCTATAATTATATAATTATATTTTTATAATTAAAGCAAAATTATAAGCAACTGCTTTAAAGGTTTCAAGTACTTCAACTTCGCAGGTCAGTCCCCAGCTCACAGTGGACTCTGGCTCATGTTTTCTGGACAAATGAAAGGATGACAAGAAAAATATGGAGGTGCCTTAAGTTAATGCAGGATAAGAACCAAATTTCAATGCCAATTATTAGTAAAAGAAGATTAATTTACTGTCTCTGCAATCAGTTCCTTTGACCTGATTATGTATTGGAGTCATGAGGTTCTCTACAAATATTACTATTTATGCAGGATGCAAATCAAGAGAACTCTCAGGAAACTTAGACTTTTGAATTCCTGAAATATAGTGGAGCTCTGATAAATAATAGCTTGCAAGCCAGGGGTGCTCTCCAGCATCCCCTACTTCGTGTCAAGGATGACACTGTGCTATATTTACACAGAGCATGGTTTTTGATTTTATCCGAGGAAGGTAGGTAAAACAGCATCTTATTTCTACATCATTGTGACAATATAGTTTTCTCCCAGAAATGTTCTTAGTTATCCAGTTCACATGGGGCAGTTTTGGGACTAATCAAAGTACTCCAAAATGATCTCAAACACATTCTACTTGCAGAGACATGTAAGATGCAAGCAACATTTGCAGAGACTTGCAACATGTAAACAACCTGTGCCAGGTGCTTTGTTCCTTTTGCTTCTTCAGTTCTGATCCAAGGACCTCAGATCCAAGCCTTTGCACATGCTGGATGATCTCTTGACCACTGTGTGATCATCAGCCAAGATGTGTGTTTTAACGCTACACAAATAGATACGGCATCAAGACAATCTATGAAAAGGAACTAGTATTCTTTCTGTGAGTTTCAGTTAACAAATGCTGTTACCTTAAGGAAAAAAATTTTTAAACTTTTTTTTTTCACATTTTAGGGTGAATAAGCTCTTCAGTGTTTTTGAACAACAGCTGTTCTTAGTCCAAGTAAGTAGGTCTTGGCTTTAGTTTGAACTTCTTCTACTTTATTTAATAAAGGGGAAGGGATCATTGTCAAAATCAGAGCCAGCTCCTAATGTTTGGAGATGAAAATCAAGGATAAACATAATAATCTTTAACTTCTCAGCCCTTGAACATTAGCTACCAAATGTCTTCCTTTTTCCTTTATGTCTTCCCTGTCTTCAACCCCTCAGATATAAGGGATTTCAAGAAGCCATTAATACAACTTGATTAACTTCGGCAGATTTTACAGTCTCTAAATCATTTTCATGAGGGCACATTGCATTATGGGATATGTTATCAATTTTATGTTCCAATGACAGTCTTGTCCTTTTCTACATATATCCTTTGTTCTCTTTCCAAGGGGAACTGATCATAAGCAGAAGGTGGAAGCTATTTTAAAAAGTGCCTAAAAGGTTTGAATGCTGACATACAGAAAAGTTGAGCTAAAATAATTATATATGATTACTTATGTCATTGATTACAACAATTATTTAGGGTGAAGTTAGCTCCCAGTTGAAGTCTGCATAGAAAAATATATTACTAGTAACAATTTCATAAACATAAAATATTATAAATGTAATAAGCACAGAGAATAATAACTAATAATTGTCAGTGATATGGTTTTAAGTTTTCAACCTATTTCTTCACAGCTGATGAGCTTAATTTAATTTTTCCACAGCACTTCCTATCTGGGTGGTGTTATCTTGGCTACCAGTTGGAACTTAGAAAGAATCTGTGCAATGGTTACTGTCTCTTATCTTCTAGATGAATACATTTTGGTTGTAACAAATTAATTTTTTAAACAAACAGAATCCAAATGATTCAGATTTTTATAAGGAGTTATTTTTTTTTTATTTTTTTTAAGGAGTTATTTTAATATCGTAAAACTGGTTTAATGCAAAACTCCTGTATCAAATATACCAGAGAAACATACGGTGAGTAGAAACTCTAGGAAAACAGCTTCCTCAACCATCAGGACATTAAGACTGAAAATGCAATAATACTGCAACAAAATACAAGAGACGAGAAAATATCGCTTCTAATTTTTTGTCTAGGTATTTCATAGTCCCCAAAATAAAAAACGAATATAAACTAATCAAGACTAATTTTACTCAGAAAACACTGCACGTAATTTTGCTGACATCAGCAAGACAGAAGTTCCCAGTGGAGATGCAGAATGTGCTTCCTAAGCAAACTGGATTTATTTCCAAGTCGCAGAATTATTAAATCCCCCTTTGGAATACCATTGTTTTCCAGAAAAAGAATCATTTATGTTACTGAGGCAACAAGACAGCAAGTAAAGAGAGCATCACAATTAATCCATTCTGTTAGCAAATGTTTACTGAGCATTTCGTATGTGATAGGCATGACTGAAAATAAAGGATGAATAAGGCTACCCACTCCAATTGTCCATTTGGGGACATGCTTGTGAAAAGAATTGTAAAGCAATTCAGCAGAGAATGCAACAGAGGTTTGTACAAGATCCTCATGCAGCATGGAGAAGTGAGATGCATCTTTTGCCAGTTCCCAAGAAAGTCTCACTGGAGCAGCGGCATTGTAGCTGCCCATGTACACATTTCCTGATCCATGACCTGCTACAGAGAATTTATTGCAAAAACAGAGACGAAAAACCAAACCAAACAAACAAACAAAAAAGCTGGTGATGGTTTTACCCTTGAATGCGCCTCTGAGTAGGAAGCAATCATGGAAAAAGAAATCCGTTGTTAGCAGTAGCAGAGCTGTTCACTGGGAATGCTAGGGGAAAAGTTAGCATCAGAGCGTGAATTTCTAATCTCAGTTAGATTCTCAGGCCAGGCATGAACTAAAATGAATACAACGGAAGGAAGATTGCTTAATGATGGCAGTGAGTTTATTTGGGACAAGTTGAGTTTGCCGTTGTCCTAAAATAAAGTTCAAGATTTAAGAAAAGGTGAGGCCTGAAAACTTTATTTCTTCCTTGCAATAGGTGTGATTGATGCCAAGAAGGTGGGCAAAAATGGCCATAGTAACAAATTCCAGGCAATGTGGAAGCAGCCATCACCTAAGATGCAACTCCTGGGCACGAAGCTGAGAAGAAGAGAATCTCAAAAACAACTTCTGACAAGGGAAGGAAGAACTGGAGAGGGAAAGACAGAGGAGAAATGGGCGAATGGAAAACATACCTTAAGAAAAATGAAGAATCTTGTTATCTCAAATTTCTGAAATTTCATCTTTTTACTCATAGAAGTTTAGATGGCATGTCTCCATGTCAATTTATCTTTTATTATTTTAAATTGCACTTTTTTAATTTATAAAAGTTTGTTAATTTATAAAAGTTTCCATTTCCGCCCCTCCTCCCAACACCCTCCCACTCCCCCTACTCCCTCTCCTCCTCCCTCTTCATCCCTAAGAGCAGTCAGGGTTTCCTGCCCTGTGGGAAGTGCAAGTTCCTCCCCCATCTCTCCAGGTCCAGGAAGGTGAGCATTCAAACAGACTGGATCCCAAAAATCCAGTGCATGCAGAGGAAACAAGTCCCAGTGTCATTGTCAATGGCTTTTCAGAAAGACCCCGTGCCAGTCACATTCAGAGAATCTGGCCACATTCAGAGAATCTGGTTGGATCACGTGCTCATTCAGTCCCAGTCCAACTGGCCTTGGTGAACTCTCATTAGATCCGTCCCCTTGTATCAGTGGGTGAACGCACTGATCACGGTCCTGCCTTTCTTGTTCATGTTCTCCCTCCTTCTGCTCCTCATTTAGACCTTGGGGTCTCAGTCCAGTGCTCCAATGTGGGTCTCTGTCTCAGTCTCCATCCATCAACGGGTGAAGGTTCCCTCTGGTCTTGCCTTCTTTGCTCATGTAGTTATCCTTCTGGAGATTGGAAATAGACAAGAGTGCCAGGCAACCTCGGGTGCATGGGGGGTTTGTTGGAAGGGGAGAGGGTTAGAGAGAAGGGAGTAGGGGAGGAATGGAGAAAGCTCGGGGGATTGGGATGGGGGGAGGGAGGAAGGATGGATATGGGAGCAGGGAAGTATATATCTCAACTAAGGGAGTCATTTTAGGGTTTACAAGAGACTTGATTATAAAGGGGATCCCAGGTCCAAGGAGAGGTCCCCAGATTGTTCTCTGGACAGAGCAGAGAGTGCCTGAACCGGCCTTGGCCCATAACCATACTGATGAATATTTTGCATATCACCATAGAACCTTCACCTGGCGATGGATGGAGATAGAGACAGAGACCCACATTAAAACACTGGACTTAACTCCCTAGGTCCAAACGAGAAGTAGAAGGAAAGAGAACGTGAGCAAAGAGGCAAGATCAGAGGGAACCTTAAATTGCACTTTAAAATGATTATTTTAATAGTCAAACAAATTTAAATATATATATATATATATATATATATATATATATATAAAATTTTAAAGGAGCTTTTTTAGAGGCACAAGTTCAACAACAAAATCAATGGTTTGAATATATTTTTTAAACTTTCAAATAGTTTTTTTTATTAGAGTTTTAACAAATATCAATCCAAGTTCCCAATCCCTCTCCTCCTCCCATTCCTTCCCCACCCCCTTTCATCCCATGCCCATTCACTCTTCAGAGAGGTTAAGGCACAATGCTTTGGGGAAGGTTCAAAGTCCTTCCTACTTTTTCTAGCAAGGCATACATCCAAAGAGAACATGTTTTCAAAAAGCCAGTACATGCAGTAGGGATAAATCTTGGTGTCTCTGCCAGTGGCCCCTCAGTCTGCCCCAGCCACGCAACTGTCCTTTCAGAGGAACTAGTTTGGTCCTATGCTTGTCCCTTCCCAGTCTGGCTTGAGTTGATGAGCTCCCATTAGCTCAGACAAACTGTGTCAGTGGGTATACCCATCATGGTCTTGACCTATCTCCCCATATTGTCATTCCTCCCACTCTTCAACTGGACTTTGGGAGCTCAGTCCAGTGCTCTGATGTGGGTCTCTGCCTTTATTTCCATCAGTTGCTGGATGAAGGATCTATGATGAAATTTAAGATATTCATCAGTCTGACTACAGGGCAAGTCAAGATAGGACCCCCCTCTCCTTTATTCCTTAGGGTCTTACCTGGAGTCATCTTTGTGGATTTCTGGGAATTTCTCTAGAGCCAGGTTTCTGCTAACTCTATAATGGGTTCCTCAGTCAAGATATATCTTTCCTTGCTCTCATCTCTGTCCTTCCTCTATGTCAACTCTCCCATTCCCTCAAGTTCTCCTCAACCCTCCTCTTCTCCCCTCTTCTTCCCCTTCCATCCTCCTTCCCTCCAACCCCCATACTTTCAATTTTTGTCAGATGATCTTTTCTGTTTCCAATTTTTGGGTTCACTTTATTACTTAGCTTCTCTAGGATCATGAACTATAGGCTTAATGTTCTTTGTTTATAGCTAGTATCCACTTATGAGTGAGTACATACCATACTCATCTTTTGGGGTCCGGGTTACCTCACTCAGGATAGTGTTTTTTAATTCCATCGTTTTCATGCAAAATTTAAGATGTCATTTTTTCCCACTGAGTAGTTTTCTTATATGTAAATGTGCCACATTTTCTTTATCCATTCTTCAGTTGAGGGGCATCTAGGTTATTTCCAGATTCTGGCTATTACAAATAATGCTGCTATAAACATAGTTGAACAAATGCTTTTGTAGTATGATTGGGCATCTCTTGGGTATATTCCCAATAGTGGTATTGCTGGATCCTGAGGTAGGTTGATTCACAATTTTCTAAGAAACAGCCATACTGATTTTCAAAGTGGTTGTACAAGTTTACAGTCCCATAGCATTGGATGAATATTTCCCTTACTTCACATCCTCTCAAGCATAAGCTATCATTGGTGTTTTTGATCTTAGCCATTCTGACAGGTGTAAGATGGTATCTCGAAGTTGTTTTGATTTGCAGTTCCCTGATCGCTAAGGAGGTTGAGCATGACCTTAAGTATCTTTTGACCATTTGAGATTCTTCTGTTGAGAATTCTCTGGTTAGTTCTTTACCCCATTTTTATTGGGTTATTTAGAATTTTAAAGTCTAATTTCTTGAGTTCTTTATATATTTTGGAGATTAGTGTTCTGTCTGATGTGGGGTTGTTGAAGATCTTCTTCCATTCAGTAGGCTGCCTTTTTGTCTTATTGACTATGTCCTTTGCTTTACAGAAGCTTCTCAGTTTCAGGAGGTCCCATTTATTTATTGTTGCTCTCAGTGTCTGTGCTACTGGGGTTCTACTTAGGAAGTGGTCTCCTGTGCTCATACTTTGAAGATTACTTCACATTTTCTCTTCTGTCAGGTTCATTGTGGTAAGATTTATCTTGAGGACTTTAATTCATTTAGACTTGAATTTTGGTGATATGGATCTATATCATTCTTCTACAGTTATGCCAGCACCATTTGTTGGAGATTCTTTTTTCCATTGTATAATTTTAGCTTTTTTTGTCAAAAATCAGGTGTTCATAATTATGTGAATTAATATCCAGGTCTTCAATTTGCTTCCATTGGTCAACGTCTCTGTTTTTCTGCCAATACAAAGTTGTTTTCATTACTGTAGCTCTGTAATAGAGCTTGATGTCAGAGATGATAATGTCTCTGGCAGTTCCTTTATTGTACAGGTTTTTTGACTATCCTGAGTTTTTTGTTTTCCCATATGAAGTTGATTATTTTTCACTCAAGGTCTGTGAAGAATTGTGTTGGGATTTTGATGGGGACTGCGTTGATTCTATAGGTTGCTTTTGGTGGGATTGTCATTTTTAGTATGTTAATCTTCTCTATCCAAAAAACATGAGAGATCTTTCCATTTTCTGATATTCTCCTTCAATTTCCTTTTTCAAAGACTTAAAGTTCTTGTCAAATAGGTCATTCACTTCTTTGGTTTGTGATACCCCAAGATATTTTATGTGATTTGTGGCTATTGTGAAAGGTGATGTTTTTCTGATTTCCCTCTCAGATTCTTTATCATTCGTGTATAGGAGGGCTACAGATTTTAATGAGTTGATCTTGTATCCTGTCACATCACTGAAGAAATTTATCAGCTGTAGGAGTTCTCTGATAGAGTTTTTGGGGTCACTTATTTGTACTATCATATCATCTACAAATAATGAAAGTTTGACTTCTTCCTTTCCAATTTGAATGCCCTTGATCTCCTTTTGTTGTCTTATTGCTATAGTCAGAACTTCAAGAACTATGTTGAAGAGATATGGAGAGAGTGGACAGCCTTGTCTTGTTTCTGATTTTAGTGGAATCCCTTTGAGTTTCTCTCCATTTATTTTGATGTTGACTGTTGTCTTGCTGTATGTTGCTTTTATTATATTTAGATATGTTCCTTGTATCCCGGACCTCTCCAAGACCGTTATCATGAAGAGGTTTTTGGATTTTGTCAAATGCTTTTTTAGCATCTAGTGAAATGATCATATGTTTTTTCTTTCAGTTTATATATATGATGGATTTCATTGATAGATTTTCATATGCAGATTTTTCTGGGACGATGTTGACTTGATCCTGGTGATGATGTTTTTGATGTGTTCTTAGATTCAGTTTGCCAGAATTTTATTGAGTGTTTTTGCATCCATGTTCATTAGTGAGATTAGTCTGTAATTCTCTTTCTTGGTTGATGCTTTGTGTGGTTTTGGTATCAGGGTAACTGTAGCCTCATAAAAAGAATTCAGCAATGTTTCTTCTGTTTCTATTATGTGGAACACTTTGAGGAGTATAGGTATTAGCTATTCTTAGAAGTTCTGGTAGAATTCTGCACTAAAACCATCCAGCCCTAGGCTTTTTTTTTTGTTGGGAGGTTTTTGATGACAGTTTCTCTTTCCTTGCAGTTTATGGGTCTATTTAAATTGCTCACATGGTCTTGATTTAATTTTGGTAGGTGGTATCTACCTAAAAAATTATCCATTTTTTTACATTTTCCAATTTTGAAGAGTACAAGTTTTTGTAGTATGAATTAATGATTCTCTGAATTTCCTCAATGTCTGTTGCTATGTCCCCCTTTTCATTTCTGATTTTGTTAATTTGAATGTTCTCTCTCTGCCTTTTGATTAGTTTGGATAGGGGTGTGTCTATTTTGTTGATTTTCTCAAAGAATCTGCTCTTTGTTTTATTGATTCTTTGGTGCTTTCTTTGTTTCTGCTTTGTTAATTTCAGCCCTTAATTTGATTATTTTCTGTCTTCTACTCCTCCTGAGTGAGTGCTTTTTTTTTGTTCTAGAGCTTTCAGGTGTGCAGTTAAGCCACTAATGTGAGCTTTCTCTGTTTTCTTAATGTGTTCACTTAGTGCTATGAACTTTCCTCTTAGTACTGCTTTCATATTGTCCCATGGGATTGGATACATTGTGCCTTCATTTTTGTTGAATTCAAAGAAGTCTTTAATTTCTTTCTTTATTTCTTCCTTGACCCATGGGTGATTCAGTAGTTGACTGTTCAATTTTCATGAATTTGTAGGCTTTCTGAGAGTAGTATTGTTGTTGAATTCTAACTTTATTCCATGGTGATCTGATAAGACACTTGATTTTTTTTGTATCTATGGAGCTTTGTTTTGTTACCAAGTAGGTGATCAATTTTAGAGAAGGTTTCATGAGGTGCTGAGAAGAAGGTATATTCCTTTGTGTTTTAGTGAAATGTTCTATAGATGTCCATTAAGTCCATTTGATTTATGATATCCATTTGTTTTCTTATTTCTCTGCTTGACCTGTCCATTGGTGAAAGTGGAGTGTTGAAGTCTCCTACTATTAGTGTGTGGGGTTTGAGGTGCGATTTACGTTTTAATAATGTTTCTTTTACATATGTGGGTGCTCTTATATTAGGTGCATAGATGTTCAGAATTGAGACTACATCTTGAGGAATTGTTTCTGTTATGAGTATATGGTGACCATCTCCATATCTTTTGATTGATTTTAGTTTGAAATCTATTTTGTTAGATATTAGGTTAGCTACATCTGCTTGTTTCTTAGGTCCATTTGATTGGAAAACCTTTTCCCAACCCTTTACTCTGAGATATTTTTTGTCTTTGAGGTTGAGGTATGTTTCTTGTATACAGCAGAAGGCTGGATTCTGTTTTTATATCCATTCTCTTAGCCTGTATCTTTTTATAGGTGAATTGAGTCCATTGATATGAATTGATATTAATGACCAGTGGTTCTTAATTCCAGTTATTTTTCAGTAGTGTTTCTGTGTTTCCCTTCTTTGGGTTATGCTGGTAGGGAGTTATCAGTTGCTTGTGTTTTGGTGAGTTTAGTTAGCTTCCTTCGGTTGGGATTTTTCTTCTAGTATTTTCTGTAAGGCTGGGCTTTTTGTGGATACATATTTTTTAAATCTGTTTTTGTCATGTAATATTTTGTTTTCTCCAAAGTTGGTGATTGAATCCTTTGCTGGGTGTAGTAGTCTGGGCTTGCATCTGTGGTCTCTAAGTGTTTGAGCACATCTATCCAGAACCTTCTGGCTTTCATGGTTTTCATTGAGAAGTTGGGTGTAATTTTGATAGGCTTACCTTTATATGTTACTTGACCTTTTTACTTTGTAGCTCTTAATATTTTTTTCTTTATTCAGTAGGCTTTGTGTTTTGATTATTATATGGGAAAGGAACTTTTTTCTATCTAATCTATTTGCCGTTCTGTAAGCTTCTTGTACCTTCATAGGGATCTCTTTCTTTAGGTTGGAAAAGTTTACTTCTATGATTTTTTTGAATGTATTTTCTGTTCTTTTACATGGAATTCTTTTCCTTCTTCTACCCCTATTATTATTAGGTTTGTTCTTTTCATGGTGTCCCAAATTTCCTGGATGTTTTGTTAAGAATTTGTTGGATTTAATGTTTTCTTTGACCAATGAGTCTATTTCCTCTATAGCATCTCCAGCACCTGAGATTCTTTCTTCTATCTTTTGTATTCTGTTGGTTATACTTGTCTCTGCATTTTTTTATTTACCCAGATTTTCCATATCCAGAGCTTCCTTTGCTTGTGTTTTCTTTATTATCTGCATTTCAGTCTTCAAGTCTTGAACTGTTTGCTTGACCTGTTTGATTGTTTTTCTTGGTTTTCTTGGGTTTCTTTGAGGGATTTATTATTTTTTTCCAATTTTTTGTTAGTCTTTTCTTGTTTTTCTTTAAGGGAATTTTTCTTTTTCTCTTTAAAGGTCTCCACAATTTTCATAAAGTTACTTTAATTTTCTTCTGCTTCTTCTGGGTTAGGATGATACAGTCTTCTTGTTGTGTGACCACTAGGTTCTGGTGTTACCATGTTGCTTTTTAGGTTGTTGGAGTAACTCTTGTTTTGGAACTTACCCATTTCTTCCTTCAAATGTCTTTGTGTCTTGGTCCAAACCTTTCAGTGGCTGTCTGAGTGTTTTGAAGGATCTGCTCTGTACTGTCAATGTCTGTCTCAGAAAGCCTCTGAGGTTTCTATAAGCTTTCTCTTTTGGTCTTCTCTCCTCGTTCATTCTCTTGGTGCTCTCTCTTGTTCCCCTCAGTGTGGTAGTGAGCTCATGGTCTCCTCAGTATGTATGCAGCTCTCAGCTCTTATGCGGAGTGTGGCTTGGAGCTCCAATTGATGGAGTTGGGTTTTAGAGGAGTGTACTTGCAGGAAATTCCATGCTGGCTGGCTAGAAAAGTCAAGGGAGTTGGGGGAGGTTCCCGGGGTTTTGTCCCACTGGGAAGGTCCTAGAAAGTGGAGTGTACCACCACATGGCTGTTTACTCATTTTTTAAAGTTTCTTTGAGGTTGTAGGAGGATAAGCTGGTTGAATGTAAAAATTTTTAAGTGATCCTTAATATTCAGAGTCTTCTCATAAAATTCAGGCAAGCAAAAAACTTTACAAAACTAATTTCAAGAAAGAGTTTTGTATTGAAAATGTTCAAACATTTTGTACCTTTGTTTGACATCGGAACAAGCTTAAATAGTTTTGCTTTTAAAAAATAGGATTGTATTTTTCAATGTAGTGAAAATAGTAGCAGTTAAATAAACTGGTTTGGAGCAGTTCTCAGCTTGCAACTCTCTCCACCAACCAAATGTGGAATATTTTGATTAAACTGTTTTTATAATACAAAGATAACTACAGTTGATTATATATATGTTTTCAAAGTTACAATGCAAAGATGGGTGAGGAAATTGCATGTAGCTAAACACCGCAGTAGAAGTATCAGATATCTTGATAAACCTCTGCGTCCCAGTGTGGCTAACTGCAAAACCAGTCAGATGAGGTATCTATTCATCAGATAGTCTGTTATGGTCAATCTAATTCTAAACACATAATAAGAACCTAAAAAACAGAATCATTATTTTACTATTACTTTTCACATTATTTTAATTTTTTTTTCTTTTTTTTCTTTTTTTTATCAGTGAGCTCATACTTTATTTCAGTTTTTTTTATTAAATTATAAAAGTTTCCATTTCAGCCCCTCCTCCCAATATCCTCCAACTCCCCCCACTACCTCTCCTCTTACCTCTCCATCCCCTAGAGCAGTCAGGGTTTCCTGCCCTGTGGGAAGTTCAAGTTACTCCCCCCTCCCTCCAGGTCCAGGGAAGGTGAGAGTCCAAACAGACTGGATCGCCGAAATCCAGTATATGCAGAGTAAGCAAGTCCCAGTGTCATTGTCAGTGGCTTTTCAGAAAGGCTCCGGGCAAGCCACATTCAGAGAATCTGGTTGAATCACGTCCTCGTTCAGTCCCAGTCCAACAGGCCTTAGTGAACTCTCATTATATCAGTCCCCTTGTATCAGTGGGTGCTCGCATCCCTCGCAGTCCTGATTACTTTTTTTATTTTCTTCATCCTTCTGCTCCTCATTTGGACCGTGGAGTGCTCAGTCCGGTGTTCCAATATGGGTCTCCGTCTGTATCGCCATCCAACATCGGATGAAGGTTTCCTCTGCCCTTGCCTTCTTTGCTCAAGTTCTCTTTCCTTCTACCTCTCATTTGGACCTAGGGAGCTAGGTCCAGTGTTTCAACGTGGGTCTCTGCCTCCATCTCCATCCATCGCCAGATGAGGGTTCTATGGTGACATGCAAAATATTCATCAGTATGGTTGTGGGCCAAGACCGGTTCAGGCACCCTCTCCTCTGTCCAGAGTACCATCTGGGGATCTCTCCTTGGACCTGGGATCCCCTTTATAATCAAGTCTCTTGTAAACCCTAAAATGATTCCCTTAGTTGAGATATATACTTGCCTGATCCCATATCCATCCTTCCTCCCTCCCCCCATCCCAGTCCCCCGATCTTTCCCCATTCCTCCCCTACTCCCTTCTCTCTAACCCTCTCCCCTTCCAACAACCCTCCCACCCCCCCCCCATGCACCCGAGGTTACCTGGGACTCTTGTCTATTTCCTACCTCCTGGCAGATAGCTAAATAATCTTCATCAAATTCATCTTCTTATTTAGCTTCTCTAGGATCACCAATAATAGGCTCAAAGACCTTTAATTATGGTTAGAATCCACTTATGAGTGAATACATACCGTGTTCCTCTTTTTGGGTCTAGCTTACCTCACTCAGTAAAGCGTTTTCTATTTCCATCCATTTGCATGCAAAATTCAAGATGTCATTGTTTTTTACCTCTGAGTAAAACTCTAATGTGTATATGTTCCACACCTTTTTTAACCTTTCTTCTACTGAGGGGTACCTAGGCTGTTTCCAAGTTCTGGCTATTACAAATAGTGCTGCCATGAACATAGTTGAACAAATGCTTTTGTAGTATGTTAGGGAATCCCTAGGATATATTCCCAAGAGTGGAATTGCTGGGTCCTGAGGGAGGTTGACTCCCAGTTTCCTGAGAAACCGCCACACTGATTTCCACAGTGGCTGCACAAGTTTGCATTCCCACCAACAATGGATGAGTGTTCCCCTCATTCCACATCCTCTCCAGCATAGGCTATCATTGGTGTTTTTGAGTTTAGCTATTCTGACAGGTGTAAGATGATATCTCAAAGTTGTTTTGATTTGCATTTCCCTGATCGCTAAGGAGGTTGAGCATGACCTTAAGTGTCTTTTGGCCATTCAGAGTTCTTCTGATGTGAATTCTCTGTTCAGTTCAGTACCCCATTTTTTTAATTGGGTTAATTAGAGTTTTAGTGTCTAGTTTCTTGAGTTCTTTGTATATTTTGGAGATCAGACCTTTGTCTCTTGAAGGGATTGTGAAGATCTTTTCCCAGTCAGAAGGTAGCCTTTTTGTCTTACTGAGAGTGTCCTTTGCTTTACAGAAGCTTCTCAGTTTCAGTAGGTCCCATTTATTTATTGTTTCTCTTATTGTCTGCACTCCCGGGGTTCTGCTTAGGAAGTGGTCTCCTGTGCCTATATCTTGTAGATTACTTCCCACTTTCTCTTCTATCAGGTTCAAAGTGGTCGGATTAATGTTGATGTCTTTAATCCATTTGGACCTGAGTTTTGTGCATGGTGGTAGATATGGATCTATTTTCATTCTTCTACAGGTTGACATCCAGTTATGCCAGCACCATTTGTTAAAGATGCTATCCTCCTTCCATTGTATAGCTTTAGCTCCCTTGTCAAAAATCAGGTGTTCATAAGTTTGTGGGTTAATACCCGGGTCTTCTATTCGATTCCATAGGTCGACTTCTCTGTTCTTATGCCAATACCAAGCTGTTTTCAATACTGTTGCTCTGTAATAGAGTTTGAAGTCAGGGATGGTAATGACTCCAGAAGTTCCTTTATTGTATAAGATTGTTTTGGCTATCCTGGGTTTTTTGTTTTGCCATATAAACTTGATTATTGCTCTCTCAAGGTCTGTGAAGAAGTTTGATGGGATTTTGATGGGGATTGCATTGAATCTATAGATTGCTTTTGGTAGAATTGCCATTTTTACTATGTTGAGTCTCCCAATCCAAGAGCAGGGAAGGTCTTTCCATTTTCTGGTATCCTCCTCAATTTCTTTCTTCAAAGACTTAAAGTTCTTGTCAAATAGGTCTTTTACTTCCTTGGTTAGAGTTACCCCAAGATATTTTATGCTATTTGTGGCTATCATGAAAGGTGATGTTTCTCTGATTTCCCTCTCTGCTTCTTTATCCTTTGTGTATAGGAGGGCTACCAAATTTTTGGAGTTGATCTTGTATCCTGCCACATTACTAAAGGTGTTTATCAGCTCTAGGAGTTCTTTGGTAGGGTTTTTGGGGTCGTTTATGTACACTATCATATCGTCTGCAAATAACGAAAGTTTAACTTCATCCTTTCCAATTTGAATCCCCTTGATCCCCTTATGTTGTCTTATTGCTATTGCTAGAACTTCAAGCACTATATTGAAGAGGAATGGTGAGAGTGGACAGCCTTGTCGTGTTCCTGATTTTAGTGGAAAGGCTTTGAGTTTCTCTCCATTCAATTTGATGTTAGCTGACGGCTTGCTGTATATTGCTTTTATTATATTTAGGTATGATCCTTGTTTCCCCTGTCTCTCCAACACCTTTATCATAAATGGGTGTTGAATTTTGTCAAATGCTTTTTCAGCATCCAATGAAATGATCATATGGATTTTTTTCTTTCAGTTTATTTATATGATGGATTACATTGATAGATTTGCGTATGTTGAACCATCCCTGCACCTCTGGGATGAAGCCCACTTGATCATAATGGATAATTTTTCTAATGTATTCTTGGATTCGGTTTGCCAGTATTTTATTGAGTATTTTTGTGTCAATGTTCATGAGTGATATTGGTCTGTAATTCTCTTTCCTGGTTGTGTCTTTGTGTGGTTTTGGTATCAGGGTAAGTGTAGCTTCATAAAAAGAGTTTGGCAATGATTCTTCTATTTCTATATTGTGAAATACATTAAAGAGTATAAGTATTAGCTATTCCTGGACGTTCTGGTAGAATTCTGCATTGAAACCATCTGGTCCTGGGCTTTTTTTGGTCGGGAGGTTTTCGATAACAGCTTCTAATTCTTCGCGACTATCAGGTCTATTTAGATTGTTCACCTGGTCTTGATTTAACTTTGGTAAATGGTATTTATCTAAAAAACAATCCATTTCTTGTACATTTTCCAACTTTGTGGCATATAAACTCTCGTAGTAAGATCTAATGATTCTCTGAATTTCCACTGTGTCTGTGGTTATGTCCCTGTTTTCATTTCTGATCTTATTAATTTGAGTGTTCTCTTTCTGCTGTTTGATTAGTTTGGCTAGGGGTTTGTCAATCTTGTTGATTTTCTCCAAGAAAGAACTTTTTGTTTCGTTGAATTTTTGAATTGTTTTTTGTGTTTCTATTTTTTTGATTTCAGCCCTCAGTTTGATTATTTCCAATCTTCTATTCCTCCTGGGAGAGTCTGCTTCTTTTTTTCCCAGAGCTTTTAGGTGTGCTGTTAAGTCTCCAATATGTGCTTTCTCCGTTTTCTTTAATTGGGCACTTAGTGCTATGAACTTTTCTCTTAGCACTGCTTTCACTTTGTCCCATAGGTTTGAGTATGTCGTGTCTTTATTTTCATTAAATTCAAGGAAGACTTTAATTTCTTTCTTTATTTCTTCCTTGACCCAGGAGTGATTCAGTAGTTGACTGTTCAACTTCCACGTGTTTCTAGGCTTTCTGGTGTTCAAATTGTTATTGAATTCTAACTTTATTCCGTGGTGATCCGACAAGATACAGGTGATTACTAATATTTTTTTGTATCTGTGGAAGTTTGCTTTGTTACCCAGTATGTGGTCAATTTTCGAGAAGGTTCCATGAGCTGCAGAGAAGAAGGTATATTCTTTCCTTTTTGGGTGGAATGTTCTATAGGTATCTGTTAAGTCCATTTGATTCATTACCTCTAGTAATTCTCTTATTTCTCTGTTGAGTTTCTGTTTGATTGACCTGTCCATTGGTGAGAGAGGTGTGTTGAAGTCTCCTACTATTAGTGTGTGTGGTTTAATGACTGCCTTGAGTTCTAAAAGTTTTTCTCTTACATAAGTGGGTGCTTTTATATTAGGGGCATAGATATTCAGGATTGAGACTTCCTCCTGATTCATTGTTCCTGTTATGAGTATGAAATGTCCATCTCCATCTCTTCTGATTGATTTTAGTTTGAAGTCAATTTTGGTAGATATTAGAATGACCTTACCAGCTTGTTTCTTAGGACCATTTGCTTGGAAAACCTTTTCCCAACCCTTTACTCTGAGTAGATGTCTATCTTTGTGGTTGAGGTGTGCTTCTTGTAAACAGCAGAATGTTGGATCCTGTTTTCTTATCCAGTCTCTAAGTCTGTGCCTTTTTATAGGTGAGTTGAGTTCATTAATATTAAGTGATACTAATGACCAGTGGTTGTTGATTCCGGTTATTATTTTTTTTGTGTGTGTAGTAGAGTTTGTGTGTTTCTCTTCTTTGAGTTGTGGTTGTGAAGGGTCGATAGATCCCTGGGTTATTGTAGGCAGTGATGGCAATGTTGGATTCCTTGGGTTGCGATTTTCCTTCTAATACTTTCTTTAAGGCTGGATTTGTGGCTATGAATTGTTTAAATTTATTTTTATCCTGGAATATTTTGTTTTCTCCATTGATAGTGAATGATAGCTTGACTGGGTATAGTAGTCTGGTTTTGTATCCATGGTCTCTTAGTTTCTGCAGTACCTCTATCCAGGACCTTCTGGCTTTCATGGTTTCCATAGAGAAGTCTGGTGTAAGCCTGATAGGTTTACCTTTATAAGTTACTTGACCTTTTTCCTTTGCAGCTCTTAATATTCTTTCTTTAGTCTGTATGTTTTGCGTTTTGATTATTATATAGCGAGGGGACTTTTTTTTTGATCCAGTCTATTCGGTGTTCTGTATGCTTCTTGAACCTTCATATGAATATTGTTCTTTAGATTGGGAAAGTTTTCTTCTGTAATTTTGTTAAATATATTTTCTGGGCCTTTGATCTGCAGTTCCTCTCCTTCTTCAATCCCTATTATTCTTAGATTTGTTTTTTTTATTGTATCCCAGATTTCCTGAATGTTTTGTGAAGAGAATTTGTTAGATTTGCCATTTTCTTTGAGCAGAGCATTTATTTTCTTTATGGTTTCTTCAGAATCTGAGATTCATTCTTCTATCTCTTGTATTCTATTGGTTATGCTTGATTCTGTAGTTTCCGTTCGTTTACCTAGGTTTTCCATATCCAGCTGGTTCTCGGTTTGTGTTTTCTTCATTGCCTCCATTTCAGTTTTCAATTCTTGGACTGTTTCCTTTACCTGTTTGATTGTTTTTTCTTTGTTTCTCAGCGTACCATTCACGGATTTACTTATTTCTTCAAACTTTTTGTTATATTTCTCATCCATTTCTATACTCATTTCTTCAAACTTTTTGTTATACTTCTCATCCAATTCTTTAAGGGAGTTATTCATATCCTGTTTAAGGGTCTCTATTGCTTTCCTAATGGCACTTTTTTCCACTTCTTCTGGGTTAGAGTGTTCAAGTCCTTCTATTGTAGGGTCGTTGGGATCTGGTATTTTCATGTTGTTTTTCAGATTGTTAGAGGAGGTCTTGCCTTGGCGTCTGCCCATCTCTTCATTCAAATGCTCTCTATTGAAACTTCTGGTAGTGGGTCAGGTTCCCTTGTTGGGCAGGGAATTCACTGATAGAATGCCTACCTTTCCTCAGGCAGGCTATTGAAGCACAGGCACTCCCTCTTTCCAGGATGCGCCTACAGGGCAGCCCCAGTATGCAAGGCAGCTGAGCTGGGGAAATTTTATGTCCCCAGTGGGAAGGGAGAAATATAGGAATTTGTACCTGGATGGAAGCTGGGATGGCAGGCGGGAGAGCTTATCAGGGTGGAGCCAGCAGTGCAGGGTGACCTGGAAGTCTATGGGGTAGGGGAAAGTCCGAGCTCCTCCTTGCCGGGCCCCTGCCGCGGGCCCGAAGCAAACTCACCCCTCTGATGGTCCTCTGGATGGAAGCTGGGATGGCTGGTGAGGGAGCTTAGCAGGGTGGAGCCTGCAGTGCAGGGTGATCTGGGAGTCTATGGGGTCGGGGAAAGTCTGAGCTCCTCCTCGCCGGGCCCCTAATAGATATATATTAGCTATATTTTTATCAGATTCCCCCCAACTTTCAAGTCCTTCCAGATCTTCTCCTATTCCCTATACAGCTAAATTTTAAGCTCTTTTTCAAAAGACAAACAAAACCCCAATATAGCAACAAAGCTTCCCAAAACCAAGAACACAATAGAAATCACCACTCATAAAAATAAAACAAAAACAAAGCAAAACTCCAATTTTAGTCAAAGAAAAGAATACAGGAATAAATGTGGAATCCATTATATATTGGTTAGTGACACCTGGCTATAAGGCCTGTTCTGGAATTGTTAATATACCCAGTTTTCTTCTATTGGAGTAAGTTTATTTTCACTCTCGAGCAGTTATAAATGGCAGTTTAATTATTCACCTTTACCCTAATGGCTAAATCCATTCATTCATTTTTAAAATATATAACAAAATAAAACAAAACAAAAATTATCACTCTGAAATTGGTCATGATGAGCCAACAGAAGGAAAAATACCAATTTGTTTTCTTGATATACAGTTTTTAGAGTTCTTTATACATTGTGGATATTAGTCCTCTATCACATGTGGAGTTGATAAAATTTTTTTCTCATTCTGTAAGCTGCTGCTTTGTCTAGGTGACAGTGTCCTTTGTCAGCTGTTCAGTTTCATGAGGTCCTACTTACTAATTGTTGATCTAGTACTTGTGATAATGATGTTCTATTCAGAAATTCTTTTCCTGTGCCAAAAAGTTCAAGGCTATTCTCCACTTTCTCTTCTCCCAAGTTTAGTGTAGTTCATTTTATTTTGAGGTCTTTGATCCATTTGAATTGAGTTTTGTGCAGGATGATGAGGGTAAATCTATTTATATTCTCTTACATCCAGACTTGCAGTTTGGCCATCACTATTTTTGAAGATGTCACAATTTTCCAGTGTGTATTTCTGGACTCTATAAAAGAAATCACATGTTGATAGCTGTGCTGAGTTATGTGTAAGTTTTCAATTAGATTCCATTGATAAAAATGTCTGTTTTGTGCTTTGTTTGTTTGTTTGTAATGCGATACTTCTGCAGTACAGCTTGAAATTGCTGGTGGTGATACCTCCAGCAGTTCTTTTATTGTTCAGGATTGTTTTGACTATCCTGTTTTTCCTTTCCTTTTCCATATGAAGTTGAGTATTACCCTTTCCAGATCTGTGAACTCTGTTGGAAATATGATGGAGATTGAATCCAATCTGTAGATTGGTTTTGATAGAATGTTACTTTTTGCTATATTAATCCTACTGATTCATGAGCATGGGAGATCTTTTTATCTTCTGATATCTCTTTTAATTTCTATTACATTAGTTTTAATGTGTTGAAGTTTTTGTCATAAGAGTCTTTCACTTGTTTGGTTAGAATCACTCCATGATAGTTTATTCTGAAATGTGTCTGATTTCTTTCTCAGTCCATTTGTCATTTGTGTATTAGACGGTTATTTAGCTTTGTGCTAATTTTGTATGCAGTTAGTTTGCTAAAAGTGTTTCTCTGCTGTAAGAATTTCCAGGTAGAAATTTTCTGAGTCACTCATGTATACTATCCTATCATTTGCAAATAAAGATACTTTGACTTTTTCCTTTCCAACTTATATTCCTTTGATTTTCTTTAGTTGTCTTATTGCCCTAGTTATATTGAATTGGTATGGAGAGAGTTGACAACCTTGTCTTGTTTCTGGCTTGTGGAAATTGCTTTGAGTTTCTTTTCATTTAGGTTGACTTGGATATGGGCTTGCAGTAAACTGTGGTTATGATATTGAGGTATGGCCCTTGTCTCCCTAATTTCTTCAGACTTTGTCATAAAATGGTATTGAATTTTGTGAAAGGCCTTCTATGTATCTAATGAAAATGAGATGAGATGATTATGAATTTCTGTTTTTCAGTTTGTTTATAAGGTGGATTACATTTATCAATTTATATTTGTTGACCCATAATTATCCCTGTAACTTAAGGATAAAGTTTACTTGATAATGATAGATAATGTTTCTAATGTGGTCTTGAATTTGATTTTCAAGCATTTTATTGAGTATCTTTGATGTAAGTTTATAAGTAAAATTGGTCTTTTATTCTCTTACTTTGATGGGTCTTTATATGGTTGGGGTATCAGGGTAACTGTGGTCACAGAAAATGAATTGGGCAATGTTCACAATCTTCTATCTTGTGGAATAAATTGAGAAGTAGTAGCATTAACTCTTATTTTGAAATCTGGTAGAATTCCATGCTAAAGCCATCTGGCCTTGGGTGTTTTTTGGTTGGAAGATTTTAATGACTGCCTCTATTTTATTAGAAGTTATAGGTCTGTTTAAATTTCATATCTGTTCTTGATTTAACTTTGAAATGTGTCAAAGAACCTTCTGATTGGTTTAATTAAGGGCTGAGTGACCAATAGCTAGGCAGCAGAGAATAGGCAAGATTGTTGAGGAGTGAGAGGAAGAAGAGATAAATTTAGGCATGAATGGATGCCAATGAGACATAGGCTGTATCAGACACACAGAATGATGGAGAGGTGAAAAAAAATCCTATGGCAGAATGTTGATTAATTAAAAGCAGATTAATTTGTTATAAGAGCTAATTGGGAACAAGCCCCAGCTAAAAGTCAAACTTTTGTAAATAATGTCTCCATGTTGACTACTCTGGTGCACTCTCCACCAGCTTGCATAAAGATGAAATACCTGCCTTCAGACTGTGGCCCAACACCTACCACCCACTGGATGTTGTCATAGCAAGATCCACAGCACTACCCAACCCCATGCTCCTGAGCATCTTCCTCTTTGCCAGCCCTACCCCATAAGCCCAGCAGACTACATAAACACAAATGGAAATCACACCAGTTGGAAAATCAGGCACAGGTCCAAACCACAACAGCTGGAACAGAAGACATAGGCATAGGCACAAACCACCCCAGTTGGAAGAAAAGATGATTAAACACTGGAGTAAAAATACATTCAATAACCAAAAGAGCAATATGGCATTACTAGAACCCAGTGATCCTGTAACAGCCAAAACTGACCATTCCAATGCAGCTGAAACACAAGATAACAAAAATTCCTTTATGATGATGATAGTGGCTCTTAAATAGGAAATGAAAAATTCTCTTAAAGAGGTCAAGGAAAAGACAAAAATTTGGAAGAAATCAATAAATTCCTTGAAGAAAGCTAAAAAAGAAAAAGGTAAAGGAAAAACAATCAAATTTGTAAATGATACATGTCAAGACTTCAAAACTGAAATAGAAACAATAAAGAAAATACAAACCCAGAGGGCCTGCCGAGTGGTGAGTTGATTCGGGCCACGGCAGCGGCCCCGGCGAGGGGGAGCTAGGACTTTCTCCGACCCCATAGACTCCCAGGTCAGCCTGCCCTGCTGGCTCCACCCTGCTAGCTTCCCGCCAGCCATCCCTGCTTCCATCCAGAGGGCCTTCCGAGTGGTGAGTTGATTCGGGCCACGGCAGCGGCCCCGGCGAGGGGGAGCTAGGACTTTCCCCGACCCCATAGACTCCCAGGTCAGCCTGCCCTGCTGGCTCCACCCTGCTAGCTTCCCGCCAGCCATCCCAGCTTCCATCCAGAGGGCCTTCCGAGTGGTGAGTTGATTCGGGCCACGGCAGCGGCCCCGGCGAGGGGGAGCTAGGACTTTCCCCGACCCCATAGACTCCCAGGTCAGCCTGCCCTGCTGGCTCCACCCTGCTAGCTTCCCGCCAGCCATCCCAGCTTCCATCCAGAGGGCCTTCCGAGTGGTAAGTTGATTCGGGCCACGGGCAGGGGCCCCGGCGAGGGGGAGCTAGGACTTTCCCCAACCCCATAGACTCCCAGGTCAGCCTGCCCTGCTGGCTCCACCCTGCTAGCTTCCCGCCAGCCATCCCTGCTTCCATCCAGAGGGCCTTCCGAGTGGTGAGTTGATTCGGGCCACGGCAGCGGCCCCGGCGAGGGGGAGCTAGGACTTTCCCCGACCCCATAGACTCCCAGGTCAGCCTGCCCTGCTGGCTCCACCCTGCTAGCTTCCCGCCTGCCAGCCATTCCTGCCTCCATCCAGAGGGCCTTCCGAGTGGTGAGTTGATTTGGGCCACGGCAGGGGCCCCGGCGAGGAGGAGCTAGGACTTTCCCCGACCCCATAGACTCCCAGGTCAGCCTGCAGTGCTGTGTCCACACTGCTAGGCTCTCCCGCCTGCCATCCCAGCTTCCATCCAGGTACAAATTTCTATATTTCTCCCCTCCCACTGAGGCCATAAAATTTTCCCAGTTCAGCTGCCTTGCACACTGGGCCTGCTCTGTAGGGGCATCCCGGAAAGAGGGAGTGCCTGTGCTTCAATACCCTGCCTGGGGAAAGGTAGGCATTCTATCAGTGAACTCCCTGCCCAACAAGGGAACCTGACCCGATACCAGAAGCTCCAATAGAGAGCATTGGATCGAAGAGATGGGCAGACGCCAAGGCAAGACCTCCTCCAACAATCTGAAAAACAACATGAAAATATCAGATCCCAACGACCCTACAACAGAAGGATTTGAACACTCTAACCCAGATGAAGTGGAAAAAAGTGCCATTATGAAAGCAATAGAGTCCCTTAAACAGGATATGAATAACTCCCTTAAGGAACTGGTCGAGAAGTATAACAAAAAGTTTGAAGAAATGAGTATAGAAATGGATGAGAAATATAACAAAAAGTTTGAAGAAATAAGTAAATCCGTGAGTGATACCCTGAGAAACCAAGAAAAAACAATCAAACAAGTAAAGGAAACAGTCCAAGAATTGAAAACTGAAATGGAGGCAATGAAGAAAACAGAAAACGAGAACCGGCTGGATATGGAAAACCTAGGTAAACGAGCGGAGACTACAGAATCAAGCATAACCAATAGAATACAAGAGATAGAAGAACGAATCTCAGATTCTGAAGATACCATAGAGAAAATAAATGCTCTGGTCAGAGAAAACGGCAAATCCAACAAATTCTCTTCACAAAACATTCAGGAAATCTGGGACACAATAAAAAAACCAAATCTAAGATTAATAGGGATTGAAGAAGGAGAAGAACTGCAGATCAAAGGACCAGAAAATATATTCAACAAAATTATAGAAGAAAACTTTCCCAACCTAAAGAACGATATTCCTATGAAGGTTCAAGAAGCATACAGAACACCGAATAGATTGGATCAGAAAAAAACATCCCCGCGTCATATAATAATCAAAACACAAAACATAAATATTAAAGAAAAAATTTTAAGAGCTGCAAAGGAAAAAGGTCAAGTAACTTATAAAGGTAAACCTATCAGGCTTACACCGGATTTCTCTATGGAAACCATGAAAGCCAGAAGATCCTGGATAGAGGTACTGCAGAAACTAAGAGACCATGGATGCAAACCCAGACTAATATACCCTGCCAAGCTACTGTTCACTATCAACGGAGAAAACAAAATATTCCAGGATAAAAACAAATTTAAGCAATACGTAGCTACTAATCCAGCCTTACAGAGAATATTAGAAGGAAAATCACTACCGAAGGAATCCAACATTCCCAACACGGCCTACAATAACTCGAACATCTAGCGACCATTCACAAGCACAAATTAAAGAAGAAAAACACATATACTCTACTACCTAACAAAAAAAAAAAAATGACCGGAGTCAACAACCACTGGTCATTAATATCACTTAATATCAATGGACTCAATTCACCTATAAAGAGGCACAGACTTAGAGATTGGATACGAAAACAGGATCCAACATTCTGCTGTTTACAAGAAACACACCTCAACCACAAAGACAGACACCTACTCAGAGTAAAGGGTTGGGAAAAGGTTTTCCAAGCAAATGGGCCCAAGAAACAAGCAGGCGTGGCCATTCTAATATCTAACAAAATCGACTTCAAACTAAAATCAATCAGAAGAAATGGAGATGGACATTTCATACTCATAACTGGAACAATTCATCAGGAGGAAGTCTCAATCCTGAATATCTATGCTCCTAATATAAAGGCACCCACATATGTAAAAGAAACTCTTCTAGAACTCAAGGCGGTCATCAAACCACACACACTAATAGTAGGAGACTTCAACACTCCTCTCTCACCAATGGACAGGTCAATCAGACAGAAACCAAACAGAGAATTGAGAGACCTATTGGAGGTATTGAATCAAATGGACTTAACAGACATCTATAGAACACTCCACCCAAATAGGAAAGAATATACCTTTTTCTCTGCAGCTCATGGAACCTTCTCGAAAATTGACCACATACTCGGTAACAAAGTAAACTTCCACAGATACAAAAAAATATTAGTAACTACCTGTGTCTTGTCAGATCACCATGGACTAAAATTAGAATTCAACAACAATGCTCCCCCCAGGAAGCCAGCAAACTCATGGAAACTGAACAGTCAACTACTAAATCACCCCTGGGTCAAGGAAGAAATAAAGAAAGAAATTAAACTCTTCCTTGAATTTAATGAAAACAAAGACACAACATACTCAAACCTATGGGACACTATGAAAGCAGTGCTAAGAGGAAAGTTCATAGCACTAAGTGCCCAATTAAAGAAAGCGGAGAAAGCACACATTGGAGAATTAACAGCACAATTGAAAGATCTAGAAAAAAAAGAAGCTGATTCACCCAGGAGGTCTAGAAGACTGGAAATAATCAAACTGAGGGCTGAAATCAACAAAATAGAAACAGAGAAAACAATCCAAAGAATCAATGAATCAAAAAGCTGGTTCTTGGAGAAAATCAACAAGATTGACAAACCCCTAGCCAAGTTAATCAAACGGCAGAGAGAGAACATGCAAATTAATAAGATCAGAAATGAAAAGGGGGACATAACCACAGACACAGAGGAAATTCAGAGAATCATTAGATCTTACTATGAAAGTTTATATGCCACAAAGTTGGAAAATGTAAAAGAAATGGACATTTTTTTAGATAAGTACCATATACCAAAGTTGAACCAAGAACAGGTGAACAACCTAAATAGACCTGTTAGTCGCGAAGAATTAGAAGCTGTTATCAAAAATCTCCCTACCAAAAAAAGCCCAGGACCAGATGGTTTCAATGCAGAATTCTACCAGAACTTCCAGGAAGAGCTAATACCTATACTCCTTAACGTATTCCACAATATAGAAACAGAAGAGTCATTGCCTAACTCCTTTTATGAAGCTACAGTTACCCTAATACCAAAACCACACAAAGACACAACCAAGAAAGAGAATTACAGGCCAATCTCACTCATGAACATCGACGCGAAAATTCTCAATAAAATACTGGCAAACCGAATCCAAGAGCACATTAGAAAAATTATCCATTATGATCAAGTCGGCTTCATTCCAGAGATGCAGGGCTGGTTCAACATACGCAAATCTATCAATGTAATCCATCATATAAATAAACTGAAAGAAAAAAACCATATGATCATCTCACTAGATGCTGAAAAAGCATTTGACAAAATTCAACACCCATTTATGATAAAGGTGTTGGAGAGACTGGGGATACAAGGATCATACCTAAATATAATAAAAGCAATATACAGCAAGCCGACAGCTAACATCAAACTGAATGGAGAGAAACTCAAAGCCTTTCCACTAAAATCAGGAACGCGACAAGGCTGTCCACTCTCTCCATACCTCTTCAATATAGTGCTTGAAGTTCTAGCAATAGCAATAAGACAACATAAGGAGATCAAGGGGATTCGAATTGGAAAGGATGAAGTTAAACTTTCGTTATTTGCTGACGATATGATAGTTTACATAAGTGACCCCAAAAACTCTACCAAAGAACTCCTACAGCTGATAAACACCTTTAGTAACGTGGCAGGATACAAGATCAACTCCAAAAAATCAGTGGCCCTCCTATACACAAAGGATAAAGAAGCAGAGAGGGAAATCAGAGAAGCATCACCTTTCAAGATAGCCACAAATAGCATAAAATATCTTGGGGTTACTCTAACCAAGGAAGTGAAAGACCTATTTGACAAAAACTTTAAGTCTTTGAAGAAAGAAATTGAGGAGGATACCAGAAAATGGAAAGACCTCCCCTGCTCTTGGATTGGGAGAATCAACATAGTAAAAATGGCAATTCTACCAAAAGCAATCTATAGATTCAATGCAATCCCCATCAAAATCCCATCAAACTTCTTCACAGACCTTGAGAGAACAATAATCAAGTTTATATGGCAAAACAAAAAACCCAGGATAGCCAAAACAATCTTATATAATAAAAGAACTTCTGGAGGCATTACCATCCCTGACTTCGAACTCTATTATAGAGCTACAGTATTGAAAACAGCTTGGTATTGGCATAAGAACAGAGAAGTCGACCTATGGAATCGAATAGAAGACCCAGATATTAACCCACAAACTTATGAACACCTAATTTTCGACAAGGGAGCTAAAGGTATACAATGGAAGAAGGACAGCATCTTTAACAAATTTTGCTGGCATAACTGGATGTCAACCTGTAAAAAAATGAAAGTAGATCCATATCTATCACCATGCACAAAAATCAAGTCCAAATGGATTAAAGACATCAACATTAATCCGTCCACTTTGAACCTGATAGAAGAGAAAGTGGGAAGTAGTCTACAAGATTTAGGCACAGGAGGCCTCTTCCTAAGCAGGACCCCAGCAGCACAGACAATAAGAGAAACAATGAATAAATGGGATCTACTGAAACTGGGAAGCTTCTGTAAAGCAAAGGACACTGTCAGTAGGACAAAAAGGCTGCCTTCTGACTGGGAGAAGATCTTCACCAACCCCTCATCAGACAAAGGTCTGATCTCCAAAATATACAAAGAACTCAAGAAACTAGGCACTAAAACTCTAATTAACCCAATTAAAAAATGGGGTACTGAACTTAACAGAGAATTCACAACAGATGAACTTCGAATGGCCAGAAGACACTTAAGGTCATGCTCAACCTCCTTAGCGATCAGGGAAATGCAAATCAAAACCACTTTGAGATACCATCTTACACCTGTCAGAATAGCTAAAGTCAAAAACACCAATGATATCCTATGCTGGAGAGGATGTGGGATGAGGGGAACACTCATCCATTGTTGGTGGGAATGCAAACTCGTGCAGCCACTGTGGAAATCAGTGTGGCGGTTTCTCAGGAAACTGGGAGTCAACCTCCCTCAGGACCCAGCAATTCCACTCTTGGGAATATACCCTAAAGATTCCCGATCATACTACAAAAGCATTTGTTCTACTATGTTCATAGCAGCACTATTTGTAATAGCCAGAACCTGGAAACAGCCTAGGTGCCCCTCAATAGAAGAATGGTTAAAAAAGGTGTGGAACATATACACATTAGAGTTTTACTCAGCGGTAAAAAACAATGACATCTTGAATTTTGCATGCAAATGGATGGAAATAGAAAACGCTTTACTGAGTGAGGTAAGCCAGTCCCAAAAAGAGGAACACGGTATGTATTCACTCATAAGTGGATTCTAACCATAATTAAAGGTCTTTGAGCCTATTATTCGTGATCCTAGAGAAGCTAAATAAGAAGATGAACCTGATGAAGATTATTTAGCTATCCACCAGGAGGTAGGAAATAGACAAGAGTCCCAGGTAACCTCGGGTGCATGGGGGGGAGGGAGGGTCGATGGAAGGGGAGAAGGTTAGAGAGAAGGGAGTAGGGGAAGAAAGGGGAAAGCTTGGTGGCCTGGGATGGGGGGGGGAGGGAGGAAGGATGAACAAGGGATCAGGGAAGATTATATTTCAACTAAGGGACCCATTTTAGGGTTTACAGGAGACTTGAGTATATATGGGATCCCAGGTCCAAGGAGAGATCCCCCAGATTGCTCTCTGGACAGAGGAGTGGGTGCCTGAATCCGCCGTGGCCCATGTCCATACTGATGTATATTTTGCTTATCACCATAGATCCTGCATCTGACGAAGGAAGGCGATACAGTCGGAAACCCACATTGCAGCACGGGACTGAGCCCCCCGAGGTCCAAATGAGGAGCAGAAGGAGGAAGATCATGAAAAACGAAGTCAGTACTGCGAGGGATGCCATCACCCACTGATACAAGGGAACGGATCTGATGAGAGTTTACCAAGGCCAGTTGGACTGGGACTGAAAGAGGACGTGATCTAACCAGACTCTCCGAATTTGGCCGGATTCTCTGACTGTGGCTGACCCGAAGTCTTTCTGAAAAGCCATTGACTATGACACTGGGACCTGTTTCCTCTACATATAATGGATTTTGGGGATCCAGTCTGTTTGGACACTCACCTTCCTGGACCTGGAGGGAGGGGGAAGGAACTGGAACTTCCCACAGGGCAGGAAACCCTGACCGCCCTGGGGGACGAAGAGGGAGGAGGAGGGGGAGTAGGGGGAGTGGGAGGGTGTTGGGAGGGGGGGTGGAAATGGAAACTTTTATAATTTAATAAAATTTACTAAAAAAAAAAAAAAAAAAAAAAAAAAAAGAAAAAAAACAAAAAAAACAAAACAAAAAAAAAAAAAAAAAAAAAAAAAAAAGAAAATACAAACCAAGGGAATTCTGAAAAGGGAAAATCTGGGGAAAGGAACAAGAACTGTAGATGCAAGCAACACCAAGAGAATACAAGAGATGGAAGATAGAATCTCAGATGTTGAGATACAATATAGGAAATAGATACATAATTCAAAAAAATAACAACCATAAATTCCTAATACAAAACATCCAAAAAATCTGTGAAACCATGAAAGACCAAACTTAATAATAATATGGATAGAAGGAAGAGAAAAATCACAGCTCAAAGGCACAGAAAACATATTCATCATAATCATAGAAGAAAACTTTCCCAACCTTAAGAAGGGTATGCCTTTAAAGCTACAAGAAGCTGACAGAACACCAAGTAGGCTGGACAAAAATAGTTCTCTTACCACATAATAATCAAAACACTAAGCATACAGGATAAAAAAGAAATTTTAAAAGCTGTAAAAGAAAAAGGCCAAGCCATTTATAAAGGCAGATCTATCAGAATTACACCTGACTTCTCAGTGGATACTCTAAAAGACAGAAGGTCCTGGACAGATGTTTTACAAACACTAAGGGACCATGGATGCTAGCCTAGAATACTATACCCAGCAAAAATTTCAGTCAATATAGATGGAAAAAACTAGAAGTTTGGAGTTCAAGTTCGGAAACAGATATTTCTTTTTTCCAAAGAGAGAGAGATTGGGGGAGAAAAGATGCTGAGGAAAGATTAAAAAAAAACCAGATGAGATAGGAAAGACGAGGGAGGAAAGGATAGACAGAAAAAGTAACAAGTTGAATGATTTTTTAGATGCTAACAATTGCTTATTCAGTTTTCTATCAAAGCTAACCTAAAGTTTATCAGAGAAATAAGTTTGTGTAAGAAGAAATCACTGTGTACAAGGTGAAGAACTTTTGAACTTTCTTACTTGGATCTAGAATTGGGGAATGAAACTTTAAAAAGGTTTAATTATATTAAATTTACATGATAAAGTACAGTTTACTAAAACTATCAATGATGATTTTTACTTTATAGGAAGTTTATTAAGTGTTAAGAGCTGTAAAACTGTAATATATTAGCATAACAAGTATTTTAAAAATTAGATGCCACAAAAGATGCTCAATCATACTACATAGGATTTTTTTCAACTATGTTCATTACAGTGTTATTTGTAATAGCCAGAACCTGGAAACAACCTAGGTGCCCCTCAACTGAAGATTGGATAAAGAAAATGTGGCACATTTACACATTGGAGTAGTACTCAGTGGTATAAAAACAATGACATCTTGAATTTTGCATGCAAATGGATCGAATTATAAAACACTATACTGAGTGAGGTAACCCAGACTCCAAAAGATGAATATGGTATGTAGTCACTCATAAGTGGATACTGTCTATAAACAAAGGTTATTGAGCCTCTAGTTCATGATCCTAGAGAACCAAAGTAATTAGGTGAACTGATGTGGGATTCCCCTCTGTATGCTGTGAATACCATTGGTGAATAAAGAAACTGCCTTGGTCTGTTGATAGGGTAGAACTGACATAGAAGGAAGAAACTAAACTGAATGCTGGGAGAATAAAGGGCGGAGTCAGAGAGAAGCCATGTACTCCCCACCCCCCAGAAGACAGACACATGACAGAACTTTAAATGGTAAGCCACAGCCACATGACAATACATGAATTACACGAAATGGGTTAAATTAAGATGTGTTAGCAAACAAGAAGCTAGATCTAATGGGCCAACCAGTGATTTAAACAATATAGTTTCTGTGTGATTATTTCGGGGCTGAGCAGCCGGAAGCCAACAAGCCCCCTCCTACAACAGTGAAGCCTAACAAAAACATATATAGATCCATCTGGGAAGTGGAAACAGACAAGATAGCCTGACAAAATTGGAAGTATGGGGGGGGGAGGGTAGAAGGAAAAGGGGAGGGGAGAAGGGAAGGGTTGAGGAGAACTTGAGGGAATGGGATAGTCAAAAGGAGGAGAAGGAAGCACAGAGATGAGAGCAAGAAAAGAGATATCTTGATTGAGGGAGTCATTTTAGGGTTAGCAATAAATCTGACTTTAGAGAAATTTCCAGGAATCCACAAGGGATGACCCCAGGTAAGACCCTAAGCAATAGAGGAGAGGGGATCCGATCTTGACTTGCCCTATAGTCAGACTGTTGAATATCTTAAATGTCGCCATAGAACTTTCATCCAGCAACTGATGAAAACAGAGTCAGAGACCCACATCAGAGCACTGGACTGAGCTCCCAAAGTCAAGTTGAAGAGTGGGAGGAATGACAATATGGGGAAATAGACCAAGACCATGATGGGTACACCCACTGCAACAGTTTACCTGAGCTAATTTGAGCTCACCAATTCCAGCCGAACTAGAAAGGAACAAGCATGGACCAAACTAGTCCCTCTGAATATGGTTGACAGTTGCATGCCTGGGGCAGACTGAGGAGCCACCAGCAGGGTCACGAGGATTTATCCCTACTGCATGTATTGGCTTTTTGTGAACCTATTCTGTTTGGATGATACCTTGCTCATCATAGATATAGTAGGGAGGGCCTTGGACCTTCCTCAAAGCAATGTGCCTAACTCTCTCTGAGGATTAAATGGGGGTGGGAAGGAAGAGTATTTGGAGGAAATGGGAGCTTGGATTGGTATGTATAATGAAAAAAAGATAGTTTTATTTTTTAAAAAATAAAAATTAAAAAAAATTAAAAAACTAAATGCCCCTAACAGGAATGAATAACTTTAAGGGTCAAAGATTAGAGAGGAAAAAGTGAAATAATGTCTTCTGGACATGTAGAAAAGCTGTACAAATAAAGTCACAGCAGCTAAAATTGCCTGCATAAGATCAAGCCAATCACTATCTACCACTGGCTGCGGAGTTGCTGGCAATTGGTGGCCTCTGGGGTAGGGAGAATCAGTTTTCTTTAAGCCTGTTGTCTCATTCAGGTCCATTACATTCCTGTTGATGTGTTCATACCTAAAACATGTTTGGGATACCCCTAAGTATTTGAATTATGTTTGGTGGTGTGTGTGTGTGTGTGTGTATGTGTGTGTGTGTGTGTGTGTGTGTGTGTATGTGTGTGTGTGTCTGCCTGTGTGTTTGTGTGTATAAATATATGTATATGTATATGATGTCTATATACATTTATGAATAATTTAAGTTTGTTTGGGTGATGAGAATTGAGTTGAAAGGAGTTAGGGAGAAGAGTCTGGGGGTATGTTCCAAATACATTGTATGCATGTATGAAATCCTCAAAGAAGGAATAAAAATATTATTTTAAAAACAAACAATTCAATATAGTATCTTTGGACTTCTGGGTTATAGAGGAATAAAAGTGAAAATTTAACCACATGTATAAAATGTAACATTCACTGTCATTTCTGTTTAACCTTGTATGAAATCTCTCTCTATTGCTATTGAAAGTTGAGAGTGGCTTGTAACAGTTTTTACATGATTTTTGGAAGAAGTAAACGGGCATACATCTTAAGTATAAAAACCAAGGTAGCATTAAAAATGACAGTTGTACAAAGAAAATAGCATAGCTTTTCTGTAGATATTTTAATGTGTAATTTTCAGCACACAATTTATATAATCAAAAGGCTTAGATTGACCTTGAGAGGTGGTCAGGTCCATCCTGTGCTGTTACAGGTGAAGAGTGAATATAAGACTGTGCAGTGTGATAGGTCTAGACAGGTGCATTCACAGCTGTGACTCCCTTCTCTACAAATAATGTTATTTTCATTTTGATATAATGAATCTTCATCTGAAAATACATAGCTCCTTGGAATTTACTTAAATCCTGTATGATAAACTATTTTGATCATGTTGTGTCTCACGATACAAAAAGCATTTGCATCATTAAATGGTAGAGAAAAGGAGATTAAAATAGCACTCAAGTGCATATATTGAAATAAAAACATTTTAAATGACAGAAAACTTCAGAATTTGTGATATGACTTTGGAAAGTTTTGCATATGGCTCTTAGCTCCAAATTTGATTATCTTCTCTCGAAGCTGTCACTTGAAATTATATTGAGTCTACTTTGCCACACAAGACAGCCTTTCTTTGAAAGCACTTTCACAACAGAGTTTCTCTTTGAATGTAGTTACCAGGAATCTGGGGATTTTGATGACAGAGTGGAGAAGAATCACAGAAACCTTCCCTTCCAAAGCTTAAAGACACTGTGAAATACAGGGTCATGAGTTCTCAATGATAGTCAAGTAGAGAAAGGATATACTTTCTGCCAAGGCTCAAAAACTAGGAGTGAAAATATAGAGAAAGGGAGAGACAGAGAGGGGGGAGGGAGAGGGAAAGGGAGAAAGAGAAGAGTGAACAGAGAATAGTTCTCTGAATATCCCATTTTGTAGTAATGTGAACTGAAAAGTTAGAGATTTCCTGAATAAATCCAAGGAAAAACTTGCAGAACAGGAGCCATGCATCGATTATAGGCCATCCACATAGAAGAGACCAACCACATAGAATATAGGTCATCTACAATGATGTGAAGGGCAAGTCTCTGTCCTTTTCCATGGTGAGTGGACTGGTTATATTCTTGACCAATAGACACAGTTGTGTTAATGGACATTGAGTAAATGACACCAGAAGAGCTTGCAAGCAAGAATCTTCTTTATTAAGGGACCAGAAGAATTTGGGGGGGCAGTACAAGTGGAGGCAGGATCTCTGAGATAGTGATTTCTCATTGCCAGAAGATTCTTTAAAGTGAAATGGTTGGAAGACGGGGGTAGGCATCTAAACAGGACCAATGGGGAGAGACAAGGATCTAGAGACACTGTAAAACACCCAAGCCAGAATTCAGTTGTTGCATTTCCAGTCTTAGGCTTTATCCCACCCTAAAGAGATAAATGCAGCTTTTCCTCATCCCTTTTATATCAGTTTGGTCTTCTGTCTTCTATTCTTTGTTTATGCTCAGCAATGCCCTAGATGAGTGCCAGTCACCCAGTTACAACTCACAGTTGCATTCAAGCGCAACAAATAATATCACTTGGATTAGATGACACATAATTACGGTAACACATAATTTTTCATGTTAACTTGGCTAAGCCATGAATCCCAGATATACACAGTCCAATATTGTACTAGGTGCTTCATTCAGGGAATGTTGAAAAGATCAACATTGAAATCAGACACCTTTAGTAAAGCAGATTATCTTCCCTAAACAAGGCTCACCCAGACAATGGAAATCCTTAACAGAGGTGTGTTGGTGCACACCTTTAATTCCAACACTTGTGATGCAAAGAAAGAACAACTCTCTGTTGGTTAAAGGCAAGCCTGGCCTACATAGAGTGTTCCAGGCCAGCTGCAGCTATGTGGTAAGATCTTATCTTAAAAAGAAACAAAAAGAAATAGAAAACAATCACCAGCAACACCCCTTAGACTCAGCAGAGGCATGTTACCAGCAAGTAACTATAACTACTCCTTCAGCTTGCTGGCATTATATCTCTGGAGCAGTCTGGTTCTGACTAACAAAGCTTAGTACAGCAAAAGCTCACTTTGTCCCCCAACTTAAAATTCAGATGGGTTAGCACCATGACCTTCTACATAATTTAACAGGAATTGAAGTTCTCCCACCATGTGTCTTTAACAATTTCTGGAGTATTAAAGTTTCTTCCTAGATTTCCTGCATTGGCCCCCAGACAGACAAAAGAGGATAGACCACTCTTCTTGGGACATCAATTGGGGTTAGACCCAGAACAGGACACTGAATATTTGAATGCATCACTTAGAGGAGCTTGTGTGCGAGGTTCTTCTGTCTATGTGTTGCTTTTATTGGTTAATGAATAAAGAAACTGCTTTGAGCCTATAGCAAGGAGGACCAGAACTAAGCAGGGAAAACTAGGCTGGATGCTGGGAGAATGAAGTGTGGAGTCAGAGAAAAGCCATATAGCTGCCAGAGACAGATGCTGGAACTTTAGCTGGTAAGCCACAGCCATGTGGTGATACACAGATTAATAGACATGGGTTCAATTAATCTGTAAGCATTAGCCAATAAGAAGCTAGAGCTAATGGGACAAGCAGTGTTTTCATTAATATGGTTTCTGTGTGATTATTTCAGATTGGGGCGGCCAGGTCAAACAAGCAGCTTTCTTCCAACAAATTTGTGCCCAAATTGATGGACTAAATTCATGTAAAACCCAAGAGATCTTGAAAAGAAATTCTAGACACTAAAAAGGAAAGTTTAGCCACACTTCTTTTTTCAAAATTGGCTTTGCTTGTGGCAGCATACTGTGGCTCCTTTAAGAGAGGTCTTACTGTTTCAGCAGCCATGCAGTTTCAAAGCAGCAGCTTTCCAGCCATGGGTCATGCTGCTATCATGAACTCTGACTCTTTTGGGAAACCGAACATTTGAATGGGGTTTGTGAGCAGCGTGCTGTGGCTTCCTTGGTGTCAACATGGACTGACTGTGTGCCTGGAAGTGGGACGGTGTGTGCGGTTCAGAGGTACAAGCAGCTCCATCATGTTGGACTGGGTTTGGCAAGCAGGAAGAGCCATATATACCCTAGTAATGGTGCAGCTTGAGTTTTAAGAAGTGCTTAGTATTTTAAAAAGTGCTCCTGGGCACTAAGAAATTATAGATATGCAGTAAAAACAAATTCATATGGAAAAGACCCCTAAATGGGTTACAGTGTTTGATTAATGTATGTAGGCTTGGGAAAGAGAAGAAAAAGAGTACATAAAGTTATAAAAAGAAGTGAATGGTCTTTTAAAAAATAAAACAAAGTCATTAAAGAGACAAACTATAGACAGTCAGATTAAAAGAAGTAAAGAAAAATAAGTCATGTAAAGATGGAAAATTCACAAAGTCTGGATTATGTATATTATTGTATTTTCTTTGAATTTTTTGACTGTAAAGGAGCTAAGTACAGAGAGACATTTCATTGTATGGGCTGCTAAGCTAAACCAGCCTATATATTATAAAAATATCTTGACTTCAGAATTTGGGTCTAAGGATTTGCTGTTTTGGAAAAGAGGTTCTCCTTTTGTTTCCACAGAGGTTGAGAACCTGTGGATTCATTCCAGGGTAATATGGTTTGATAGACCATGATACCCTGAGAGGTCACTCTGAACACTGTCAAAAAAATTACTTCATCCAATGAACAGAAGGAAAAAGTTTGGACAGAACTATGCCCATATTCTCAAATTTTGTTTATAAATGTTTATTTATATTTAAAGGGGGATATTCTTTAGATATTTGCATCAGTATGGATCTTATTTGTTGATACAAGTTTAAGATCAATTTTATATGTATATATATTTCAGCTTTTGATTAAGGTATTGTGATTGTGTGGCTCATTTTAAAAATGTAATGTATAATTAAGAAAAATAGGTTGATAGTCATCTATAATAGTCAAGCTTACAGTCATGTTAATTAGATTTTCTAAATGTACAGAGATGTATTTCAGATGAATAAGCATTCTTCAAACCTTTCAAAGACTACAGATTATGGCATTTAAAAGTTTTTTTTAACATCTTAGGACTTTTCAAGACCATGAGACACATCTGCTCCTGGCAACACCAATCTACTTCTAGATTAAGATGGGCATCAAAGAGGTTCCTTATGGAGTTTTCTAGCCATTTGGGCAAGAAACTGCTCTTGCCTGGACTGCTTAACTGGACATGCAGGACCCACAAAAAATGACTGTTGAACTTGCCTAAAGGCTGCCATCAAATTTTCTATGTAGTGGAGGATGACCTCCTTGAACCTCTGGTGTTTCAGCATCCCTTCTCCCAAGTGCTGGGATTACAGCAAGAGAACAGTTGTCCTCAATATTCTAACAAATTGTCAGGCACAAGCTCCAACGAATGCAACATCGCAACTATGTCATCACCAGTTTTAGGGAAAGTCATCAGTGTATCAATAAGGGAAGAATGGAATGAGATTGGTATTTCTCTATTGGAACATCTGCTCTGTGATATTCTTGCTTGGTGTTTAGCTGGGTCAGTTAGGGCTGAACAATGTGAGTGTGTCTATGGCTTGTTCTGAACCTGAGGAGTGGAACTTGAGCCTGCTTCTCCTAGTGTTGCTGCTATCACGGATCCTGAATATTCCTTTAACCTAGTTTAACTGGAGTATGGGGTTAAGAGTTAGGTTTCATTGAAGGCTGCTAAGGAATGCACTGACTTGTCCCATCCAGATATTCAATCAGGATTAAAAACACCCCTATTCTCATAGAGATACCAGTTTCTGAATGTGACTGATACTGATGGGTATGTATCATATACCCATCATCAATGAGCAGCATAAAACAGCTTGAAAAAAAACCCTGGCTTTTCTAGAGGGGTGGTCAAGATCATGATAGGGAAACCCACAGAGACAGCTAAACTGAGCTTGTGGAATCACATGGACTCTGAGTCTGCACTGGAGTGACCTAGGCCCGCTGTGTGTGTGTGTGTGTGTGTGTGTGTGTGTGTGTGTATGTGTGACAGTTGTGCAGCTTGGTCTGCTGGAGGCTCCTAGCAGTAGGATTAGAAGTTGTCCCTGGCACTTGAGCTGGCCTTTGGGAACCTATTCCTCAGCTGGTCGTCTAGCCCAGCCTTGATGCAGGGGGAGGAACTTGGTCCTGCCTCAACTTGCTGTGCCAAGGTTTGTTCACATCCATGGGAGGCCTGCCCCTTTCTGAATTGAGACAGAGCAGAAGTGGATAGGCATGGGGCAGATGGAAGGGGTGGGGGGAACAGGAAGAGGAAACTATGGTCAGTATGCAAAAATAAATAAAACTTACATTAAAAAGGGGGGAAAGGAAAAAAAACTGGCTTGTCTTATTCATTACATGATCATTTTCACTGAGAAATGAACCCTTCCACTATTTGCATGAGGGCATCTTAGTAAGCTTCCAAACACATACACACCCACAAGCATTATATATATATATATATACATATATATATATAATATGTGTATATATATATGTGTGTGTGTACTATAATTTGTGTGGATTTTCATTTTAGTCTAGAATAGATTTTTAGGAATTTTAACATGAGAGGGCCTGCTTGTTAGGATTTCTGTCCTGCCCGGCCCCCCACAGCCGGCAAGCCCAAAGAAAACCATACAAAGATCTCTATTATTTATAAAGCTGATTGGCCCATTAGGTCAGGCTTCTTACTGGATAACTCTCATATCTTGATTTACCCATTTTTTTGATCTATTTTAGCCATGTGGCACAGTACCTTTTTCAGTGGGGCAGCTCACATCCTGCTGCTTCAGTGATCTTGGCAAGAGTGGGAGGAATCAACTTCCTCCTCCCCAGAATTCTCCTGCAATCTTTGCATCATTTCCACTTCCTGTCTGGTTTTCCCACCTACACTTCCTGCCTGGCCAATCAGCATTTATTTAAAACATGATTGACAGATTACAGACAATTCTCCCACACCAAGGTATATTTTTTAAAATATACACATTTTTATTTTTTGAGAATATAATATACTCAAACCATTTTTTTCCCTCCCCCTTCCCTTTCTTCCCTCCAAATCCTCCAGTGTAAACCTCCCCCTACCACCACCGTCTTTCAATTCATGGCCTCTTCTCTTTAATTCTTGTTGTGTGTGTGTCCACATATGCATATATAGATATATATTCCTAGACATATAAATATAAGTTTCTCAGTCTGTATAATGCTGCTTACAAGCATTTACACACATGTAGATGTTTTCAGGACTGTCCATTTAATATTGGATAAACCAACTGAGTGGCTCTCCCCTTGACTGTTCTCCTGATCTTAGCATTGCTTAGCTGTCTGAACTTCTTTTCTAAGACTGAGACCTTGTTAGATTCTCCACTTCCGTATTAACATGTCTGTTGGTATCCTGTTTAGATTGCTGGACAGCTCTGACTAGCAGCTCAAAAGATTGTTCTTTGCCTGGCATTAGGGTTTTTGTTAGATTATCTATGACCTTTGGGGAAAGCATTGTCAGCCTAGATGGGAAAAATTTCACTTAAGCTATATATGTATAAAAGGTATTTAGGTAAGTAGTTAATTTACTGACTTATCATAACTTTTTCAAATATCCATACTGTTATTTTGGTCTCTTCCTTGCTTCTTTAGTATTTATCTCCCTCCCACTCCCCAATTTACAATCCCTGTTTTCCCCTTCCTCCCTTCAGATCATTTGTATTCTGGTATTCCTCTCTCTATTGATCCTCTTCCTTCACATTCCTGGATTCTGCAGGTACTCCAGGTTATAGACTCACAGTTGACCTAGGTACCCCAGATGCAAGAGAACATGTGACATATTTCTTTCTTGGTCTGGGTTCCCTTGCTTAAGACGATCATCACGAACTCCACACACTTACCTGCTAATTTTATGATTTTATTATTCTTTACAGATGAATAGTATCACAGTGTGTATATATACCAAACGTTCATTATCCATCTCTCTATGAAGAGCATTTAGTTGGTCCATTTCGTAGCTATAGTGAACAGAGCATCAAAGAGTGTGACTGAGCAAGTATCTGTGAGGAGGATGTTGAGTCCTTTGTGCATGCGCAGAGGGAAGTTGTATCTGGGTCAGACTGTAGAATTGTCTTTAGCTTTGTAAGGGTTTACTTTATCAATTTCCAAGATGACTTGCACCAGTTTGCACTGCCACTAAGAGTGAATGAGATTTACCCTTTCTGTACATCCTCTCCAGTATTTGTTGCCCACTATTTTGTTGTTCTTTGCCATTCTAATTAGGGTAAGATAAAATTTCAAAGTAAAAAACAAAAGTGTCTCTATAAATTTATGTTTTAACCTAAAATTTATTTTTAGAAACATCTTTTAAAAATTAACTTTTTGGGCAGTTTTCATATATGTAGAAAGAAAATGTCATAGGAGTTATTTTTTCTTAATGAATGATTATAAATTATGATTATGATTGAAGTTGCTTATAATTATTCCCAAATCTCATTGGTCAGATGTATCTCATAGACAATTCCTAATAATCATAGGCTGTTGCCATGACTGTTGGTTATTATTGTGATGGCAAAACCCCATTGTTAAAAGCACTATTTATTTATGTCATCAAACATGGAATAATTTAGTTGTTGCCCAATTAGAGCCTTCAATTCTCCTGACCAGTTTTCATGGCATTGGAAGGTGCTTTTTATGGTACCAGAGGAGAAAACTAAACAACAATATCAGCCAGTTACAAACCCTGAGATCTCCTGCGTGGTGGTGGTGCAGGCCTTTAATCCCAGAACTAGGGAGGTAGAGGCAGGTGGATCTCTGTGAGTTCAAGACCAGCTATCTACAAGAGCTAGTTCCAGGATGGCTCCAAAACTACAGAGAAATCCTGTCTAGAAAAATAAAGCAAAACAAACAAAAACAATCACAAAAACCCTGAGATCTTCAATAAAGATCCACCTGCAAGATGTACTGATACAATAGTGGCTCAAATATTTAAGGAGTAAAAAGTTACTTTTTTGAGTGAATCTAATACCCACTCCATGTGATGAAAGAAATCCATACCTGACATTGCTAAAGTGGCCAAGAATCTGAGACTAGCTAGGTCTTGGGAACTCATTCATAAGCCCACGGGGGCCATTCTCATTCAAACCACCACAGGGTTTATAGTTTTAGGGGTCATAGTCGATGATGGTGGAGCAGATAGTTGGAGAAGTAGCCGAGATCTCATGTTTTGATCCACAAACACAGGGCAGAGAACACACTTGGATTGATGTTAATCTTTTGAAATCTCCAACAGCACCCTCTTCATGAAATACTTCCTCCAGTAATGCCTCATCTCCTAATCTTCTTCAAACATCCACCAAATGGGAATCAAGTATTCAAATTCCTGAAACTTAAGGGGGTCATTTCTTTCCAATTGAATGACATTGGCAATTTGGATGTTGCACAACCATCACATTAGTTAAATATGGATTCTCAGGGTGAAATATAGATGTCAGGTTTAGGCAAGAGGCACAGAGGACACAGACCGCTTATCATTTAGGATGTACTCTGTATTGTAAAGAACAAAGTGTGAGTTTAACTTGAGTTAACCAGAGAGCCATCGAATCGGCTGATGTAGGAAATTTCTCAGAGAGAACTGCTTCAACATGGCTTAGATGAGGTGACCGAGTTCTAATTTCTTTTTACTCATGGGCACTACTTTCATCTGGGCCTGGTTTCTAGATCAGATTTTGTTTGCAGGAAAGATGACACTAGCAGTTTGATTCTACATGCTTCAAAGTTCAAGTCTGTCTGAATATAATCGCTCTGGGAGGGTCATTAGTTGTCACTTGACAAAGGAGTAGTGGGCTGGCTTACTCCTTGGACCTTGAAATGAGGCTACCTCTGCTCAGATATGTGTGTTGAGAACACAGTTGGGGTTGCTTCCCAGTCTCAACTTGAAGCTTGGTGCGGGTGCTGGCTGGCAGGAGCAACGATGCTGCTGCTAGCACAGACATCTAGCTAGTAAATTTCTGGTTTATTCAGGTAGTGTGCTCATACTTTACATACATTGTCTTGTGTAACACTCAATGCTGGTTTTCTTTTGATGGTGGTGTCTCATCTACAAGCTAAAACCAGTGCATGTGTTCATGAGTACGTGTGTGTGTGTGTGTGTGTGTGTGTGTGTGTGTGTGTGTGTGTGTGTGAAGAAAGACTAGTAATTAAATTGGATATGGAGTTCCCAGTCTTATCGAAGTTGATTCTTGACTTTGTTTTCTGATGGATAACTTTTGCTTTGTAATGGTTATGTGAACCAATAAATGATTAGATTGAAAAAAGGCAAGAAATACATCAAATGTGGAGAATTGAACAGTTACATGTCCTTAAAATAAAATTAAAATTCTTGTGTGTTACATGCACATGACACATGTGGGCATGTGGATGTCAGAGGACAGCTTGTCAGAGGTACAGAAGTTTATTATAAAAGCCTAATGAATAGAAAACGATGTACTAATTTACAGATGGTTTATGAACAATGAACTGATGGATCCCTAGGCATCCCCTCTTCTGGTGTTAACTCAGAGGGCAGAAGGGATGAAAGGTTCTTGTATTATACTCTTGTTCATCAATTTTAAGACACTTCAAAAAAGCACAATTTTTTAAAGCTAGGTATATGTACTACATCATTCAACTATAACTGAAAAAATAGTCACTTTATATTCCAATTAAAGTCTAGCATAGAATGAGGCATTGGTCAGTATAATTATCAATTAATGTTTCTGACTTGTAAGCTGCATGCAAATATTGTGATTTTAAGTTGCTATTTCACAGCTTATAGAAGGTAAAGGAATAACTCCCAGGAAAATGCTGCCCTTCAGGTCTGTGTCAGGGGCAGGAAAGAAAAGAAAACCAGTCACTGAGCCAAACTTCTGTCCCTTTTAATCTTGACCTTGAAAACCTTGTTCTTTACACCCTTCATGTTGGTCTTCAAGGACCATCAGAAGGCAGTGGAAGGGCTGTGATTTCATCTCTCTATGTGTAAAGAATTAACTCACAGGATATAGTTACTAAGGGAGAGTTTACTGGTTAGATTTTAAAACTCTACTCTACCAAAAACCTATTAGAAAATGTTCATGATCAGCAGTTCTCAATCCGTGGGCCGAGACCCCTTTGGTTGTCGAATGACCTTTTTACAGGGGGTCACCTAAGACCATAAGAAAGCACAGATATTTATATTATGTTTCATAACATTGGCAATATTTGCAGAGTGTTGGTGGTGCACACCTTTAATCCTAGCACTCTGGAGAAAGAGGCAGGTGTATCTCTGTGAGTTCAAAGCCAGTTTGGGCTACAGAGTTAGTTCCAGGATAACTAGGGTTGTTGCACAGATGGATACCCTGTTGCCCTTGTCTTGAAAAAAAACAACACGCCCCACAAAAGGTAGCAAAATTACAGCTATGAAGCAGCAATGCAAATACTTTTATGTTTGGGGTCATCACAACATAAGGAGGAACTGTCTTAAAGGGCCACAGCATTAGGAGGGTTGAGAACCTCTCACTGTTCATGGTCATCCAAAGGCTGGTACTTTTACTCAGATGAGCTACATGTTGTAAAATTAAGATTCTTTTAAATATTATTCATGATCTTGAAATCACTCTGATGTTGTCCACATTCTGTGAAGTCCTGAGCTTTCAGCTCTTGGACACAAGTTCAGTCCAAGGGGATGATCTCCGAGAGAGATGAACTTGCTTTCTGGGCCATAAACCAGTCAAAATTCACAAAAAGGAAGCTTTAAATTTGCACATTGGGAAGGGGGTTGTTAGAGCTGGCTTTTAGAGCGTTAAGACTTTAGTGTGGAGCTCTGAATGCGGCCTCTGTTGTCCTCCCTCCTTCCACTCTGGCTGTCTGAGCACTTGCAGTAGGAACTGGTAGGATGTTGTCTGCGCTAACATTGCCTCCTTTCTCCATTGATTTCTTTTCTGAATAGGCCTCCTTGAATTCATAGTTATCTGCATCTTTAGGGTTCCCCTAAGGGATATTGGATTTCCTGCTTCTAGGACTAATCAGAACCATTAATCAGCCATGAAAATAAGCGCTGGCCTATATTAGGCCAAAGGCCTGAAGGAAATTAGGGCTGGCTCATTAGGTAGTCGGTATAGGAGGAATGTATTTATTTATGAAAACTGTGTTCTATAAGGGACCTGACAAGGCAAATGAAAAGGTTTTCCATGTTTATGTGGTTTGGAGTTCAGGGACTGTTTCCAGAACAATATGAAGGTCACAAGGTTTGATCCCACCAGGCACATGGCCACATGGGTAGGGAGACAGACCCTAGGCCTAGGCTTTCCTTCAGGAGAAATGAGTAGGAGTTTTGTTGACCTCCATCCTACATCTTTACTTAAATAATACACTATATTAGTCTGATCTCTACAATCATTTTTCTCAGAATGTTGTGGAATCTAATTAGTAGGAAATACATCATCAACTGGGTGGTAAAAACCTGCTAAGTTAACAAGAAAAGGTTGTCCATTCTCTCCATATCTATTCAATATAGTAACTGAGGTTCTAGTTAGTCTTTTTGTATGCCAACTTTTGGCAACTCACAAATATCTACCCCACTGAAAATTCTGGGATAGAAAAATGTAAGTAACAAAAGCAAAGTCAGTTAAGCCAGACAGTGGTCGCACACACCTTTAATCCCAGCACTTGTGAGACAGGTCAGCAGATCTCTGAGTTTGAGACCAGCCTGGTCTACAGAGCTAGTTCAGTGATAGCCAGGATTACACAGAGAAACCCTGTCTCAGAGAAAAAAAAATCTAAGTCAACTAATAAAAAGTGTCTGATTTCTTACTAAAATAAATGTTGTGATTTTGATCCACACATTTCTGTTCTTTGTTCACAGTCTTGAGGGAGCAAAAATTTAACTGAGTAGGATAAGAACTGTAGTGACTTCACCTGTCTCAGCACCAGGACATCATTTGGAATTAATATGTCCTGCCAGACTTTCTACTCTATTTCCCCTGTAGTTGTCTAACTACATTTTCATTTTTTTATGATCTGTAATTTCTCTTCACAACCCAATTTTTGTCTCAGTGTCTGTTAAGGAGAGACGCATAGGCTTTGGTGCATCTGACAGGCTGAAGAGCTCCAGATATCTCTCTCCACACCCCTGAACTGAAGTTGTAATGATAACTCCCACACTTTCTGTTTTACATGGATGTTGGGGGTTGAACTTGCGTCTTCTTGTTTGCCAAGCAAGTATTACACTTTTGCTTGAGTCTCTCATCTTCATTTAAACTCTTTACTGAGAGTGCCTGCCATTATTTCACTTTCAGTATATTCCAAGTTTATGTTATGATGTTTCTAACCCAAAACCTAGCTTAGGTTAACTTCTTCTTTGAGATGGATCACCATTTTTGCCCAGATTATATATTTCTTTGTTTTGTGGAAATGAACAATGATTTTAAACCATAGAGCACAGTGCCCAACACACCTTGCACATTCTCAACATACATTGGCTATGACTATCGTTATGTAAATGATCTGAGGGGCTCATAGACACACACATTAGTGAAGCAATGTTTTTCATTTTTTCATAATCAGCTTCCCTTTTCCTACCACTCCTCCTCCTTCTCTCTCTCTCTATTTTTCTTTACTACCGTGCTAGTGTATGTGTGTGTGTGTGTGTGTGTGTGTGTGTGTGTGTGTCCCTACCCTCTTGCTTTATTAGTACTGGGTTTGAGCCCATGGCTTTGCACACACTAGGCAAGTGCTGTATCATTGAATATATATGTTCTCAGCCCTTTGTAATTTGTGTTTATGCTAATCTCGTAAGAAACACTTATTGGGGCTACAGAGATGAGTCAGTGGTGAAGGAGGCTGGTTGCTCTTTTAGAAGAGTCAGGTTTAGGTCTCAGCGCACACATGGTAGCTTGAAATTGTCTTTACCTCTAGTTACAGGGGATCCAGAACCCTCTTTTGGCCTCCATGGGCATCAGGCATGAATGTGCTACACAGACATACATGCAGACACAACACTCAAGCATTAAAAAACAAGCTGTTTGTAATATCATCTACTGTTACTTAAGTTTTAAGGTTACTGTAAAGGAAGAAAGAGAAACAGCATAGAATATTTTCTTTTCCCAAGGTTCACTAAAAAAGTTTCTGCTCTCTGGATTAAGTATGGCATATCTTGCTAGATGAAAGGAAAACAAGACTGATGTGAAGTCATTCATAAATACATGAGCAGGAAGTGTGGAAAAAGATTTTCTTAGGTCTCTCTAGCTGACTGCTTTATATTTATTTAATAACAAATGTAAGGTGTAAATAAGCAAACATTAAAAGTATTTTATACTTTTGAAAATAACCAATATTTTAGAGTTTTTGAATAATTCTCTGTTTTGGGATGTCTGGTCCCTATTTGCTTAACTGTTTTAAATGCAACACATGTGTTGTCATTTTTTTAAATGGGAAGTTTAGTGACTAAATGGTATTGAATTCAATCAACAAAATCATTATGATTATTCACTCTCCCCAGCCTTAGCTGCTCAATATATTTTGGTGAAAATATCCATTCATCCATCAGTTTATATCTAGGGTAGGATAAAATTATAAACTTCAAGCTAAATTTTATGATAAATTTATAAAGATGGAAAGTGGAAGAATTTTTCAAATCTTTCGTATGAGATTTGAATCTCGATCTTTGTCTTACAGAGTTCGATGCATCCTCTAAGGCCGCTACCAAGGTCCTTCTTCTCAGTCAATTTTATTTATGTAAAATCTTTCATCAAAAAATCACAAAGAGCTGTCTAAGCGGCTATAAAGAAACATAAATCACAAAAGAAAAATGAAATGCTCAAACAATAAAATTATACATTAGAGGCCCATTTAAGTTGAGAGAAAAGTCTTGGCTGAAGTATACAGAACGTAAGTTATAATGGGAAGCTATTTCATAATTTGGTGAAAAATGAAAAAAGCCCACTTCTAATCGTGGAGAGCCTATTATTAGGAGGGATCACTCGCATACTAGTGCTTTAATGAAAGGGGGAAGAGCATAATAATGTGGAGGCGAATTGTCAGAGGACCGAGACACTTGCTGCACCCAAGAAGGAAAAAGAATATTCTCCCCGTCCAGACAGGCATTGTGCCCAAGCTGTTGTGCTGTTTAACATGCCTGGTATCAATTTCTCTCATGCTGTTCTCAGAGACCTATGCTAAGGTCCCATAGTACATACATAATATTCATATATTTATGACACTATCTACCTCACAGGGATCTCAAAGAAGCCACGGGGACCTTTCACTCTTTGCTGTCATCCTTACTTGCTTCCTCAGCACAGATCCATCCAGTGTCCCCTAAGTCTCTGGATTTCTAATTTACAGTCAGAAAGATATTCATTTTCATGTCCCCAAGCATAGGAGAAATACGAGGATCTTGTATTAGTATTGCCTTAGCAAAAGTCAGCAGAAGTCCGTTTACATTTATTTCTATATAGAAGCTAAGGATTTTTTGAGGCACTGGTCTATTTTATTGCTATTAAAATAAACACAAAGAAAATGCTTCTTGGGACAAAGTTCATAGCATTCAAATTAAAGTACGTGTTCTAATTCTAGAATTTCAAGTGTGTCTAAGACGTCAATTCCTCTTGCTTGAATATTCAAGTCTGATTCTTGATAATTCATTTGTAGTTTGATGCATATACCTGTCAACTTATTCTGAGAAGACTTACACAAAGTGTGGTGCTCATACCTTCCTGATAGCTAAAATGCATGTTTGAAGTGATGTACAGTCTGTATGTAGTATATGTTAAGATTAGGTGGTAAAGATAGTGTATAGAAAATTTTAGCATTTTCCTACTTTATGACTGAGGATACGTGGCTTATCATTTGCGAATTCATGATTAAGCATTGTCTAGTACCAAGAATGTGTAGTTTATGTCTTGTACTCTCATAATTAAGCATTGTCAAGTGATAGGGTGATCTGCATATTGGAGATGAATACAGAGAAGGCAGAGAGAAAAGCTGCATGAGCAGGAAGTCACCTCTACCACCAGGGCTGATTTCTCTGTACTGGTGATATTTGAACTACGACCCAAAAAAAGGAGTGAAACTGACCACATTTGCAGGATGGAGCAGAATGGATAAAGAAAGGGAACATATTCAAATGTCGGAGGTACTGCAAAATAGGTTGTAACATGAATGCCATCAACATGCAGCAGAATATAGTTAAAATGGAAGTTTCTAGGTGATGTATCAGACAAGTTCTTGGTTTCAAACAGTGGAAGTGGCTACTGTGGTACAAAAAAATTACACACCCATGTATTGAAATCTTAACCCTCAATTGAACAGTTCTGAGAAGTATTGGATTTGGGGAGATTTGTGGGTCACAAGGGCTCCACCCTCATAGCTAGATTCTTGCTGCTATAGACTGGGCTTGTGGAAGTGGTTGCCTTTCTACATTCTGTGAAACATATGAGCCCTGCCACATAGTAGTGCTTAGATCTTAAACTTTCCCACGTTTAGCATTGGGGGAAATAATTCTCTCTGCCTTATACACTATTCTGTTTGTGCCATTTCATTATGTCAGTAGAACATGGGTTAAAACAGCAATGATGGTTTCACAAGCTTGAAGGAATTTGTTTCGGATATATAACTGATGCTTTGAATAATGAGCAGGAACCGATGGCGACAAAGGAGAAGCACATCGTTAGGCCATTGCTGATAGTTGTGAGTTTGTGATTCTAATGGATAACGAACACTGACAATTTATGTTCCAAGGAAGACTTTTCTGATTTTCTCCAGGACTTTATGACTCTTTCTCAGGATTTAGATGTCCACTTGGGGAAGTCAACATTCAGTAGATAGACCACAAATGTGTAGAACTTCCAGAAGTTGGAAAAGAAATGAATCTTTGAAATATGGAGACTTACACAGTCCATATTGCCACTAACTCCTGGAATGGAACGAACCCGATGAAGATGCAGTTTGAATTCTTTAACACTGTTGGGATGAAGGTAGCATGATTCTGGATTTCAAAGGATGATTATCCCAGCTGTTGCTATTGAACGTGCCCCTGGAGAAGAGAAGTGGTATTCTGTTCACTGAAGAAGCAGTTGGTAAACTTTAGATAGCTGAAAAATAATTTCACAAATAGAATAATATATTTTTATATATTGGCTATAATTTAAAACATAACCAGGAAAGGTAGAAATGTTTTAATTTTTTCCTCTTAGACCTCAACTGCCTTTAGCTTCCTATCCTGTCAAAGGCAGGGACTGAGGAAGACAATTGCAACTACCACTTGGACTCTATGGGAGTTCAAAGAACAAAACAGGGCTTTATAAATCACTGACGTTCACACTGAAACTTGGTCAGGGATTCAGGAAAACTCAGAAATAAAACTGGACTGCATTTTTTTTAAAACGAAGGACATAAAGCTACAAACAAAGTGTTGGTCTTGTGAGCACTGATATGTTAGTAATTGCTACTCTTCTCATTGCGCTGTCTTTGAAAGCAATTTTGCAAAAGTAGAAATAATTTAAAATATCATTTTTTTCTAGAGTCTTAGATTTTCAAATCACTGCAGACGTGAGACAAATTCTTAGCAGATGTCTTAAAGGAAAATTCCAGAGGAGAAAGGACTGAAACTCGCTGCCCATTAGTCTCCCAAAGCGCACAATAGAGAAATCATTTAGAAGGGGAAAACTCTCCAATTTTCTCTGACAGTCAGTGTCAGAGTAGTGAAATTCAAGTAGCTGGTATATTTTAAAAGCAGTGACTGAGTAATCCTGACATACCCTAATGAAGCTGCTAAATGGTTAATAATTCATAAAACAGTCTTTTAGCAACAAAATTAAGAAATTTCCTGAATGTATGACTGAGATAAAAATAAAAGGGAAACATTTATCAGGAAGGAAATCAAATTACAGTGTGATGTGTTACTCATGGTCTTACACACACAGTCACACTTACTCATGCGCTCTGATTCATACAAAAAATTAGTGGTGCTTTCTGACCAATTTTCCCATTGCCTTTCAAAATTCTGTTTTTATAGCCAATTATATTTCTATTTTGGAAGATGAAGGAAGGAAGATGTTTTTAATATTTGTTGAATGCCTTTCAGGTTGACAGTTTGGTTGTTTGGTGGTTCATATGACTTGCTGCTTTCTTATTTTATCATTGTGATGGTTTTTCAGAAGGCTGTTGCGATTTGATAGATGAGGAAATTAAAGGCTCAGAGTAGATAAGAATTTTTGTAAAGTCATGGACCTGGTAGGTAGATAGGTGAACTGGACTCTCAAAACCAAGTTTGATTAATTCTCCAATTTATACTTTTTCTAAACCTTGCATACTCCTAGATAGTATGCATATGAAAATTTAACATATAGCTACTATTATTTAAAGACTAGTAAACTTGCATTTACTCAGACACTAAGAAAAAATTCTATTATTAAATTATTGGACCTATAAAATTGTCAATGTAAAAATTTCACTGAAAACCCAAAATCACGTGGTTGATGGAAAGAAAAATCTTTATAGTAGTTAATGATGAAATCCATTTTCCACAGCATATAACCTTATTGTAACATTATTCATATAAATCATAGTGGTATATAAGCTTTTTTGTGTGTTCTTTGGTATTTTATTTATTCATTTTCCTTCTATTGAAAATAGATTTTTCCCACATACTATATTCTAATTCCACTTTCTACTCCTTCTACCCCTCCCAGTTCTTCTCATCCCCTCTGCTCCCATCCTAATCACCCCTTTCTATCTCTCATTATTTAAAAAAGGCTTATAAGGGATGATAGCAGAATATAATATAATAAAACTAAATAAGATAAAAGCAAAACCCTAGCACAATGGAATAGGGTAGGATAAAACAAACAGGGGGGAAAGAGCCCAAGGAAAGGCACAAGAAACATATATAGATGTAGAGACCTACACACAAGAAACATATATAGATGTAGAGACCTACTCATTCGCACCCTCAGAATTCCCATAAAAACACTAAACTGGAAGCCCTAATATATACCCAAAGGACTTGTAAAGTTAAAAAAAAGATGAAAAAATAATATAGGATTAAAAAAATAAGCATGACAATGACACTGGGACTTGTTTCCTCTGCATATACTGGATTTTTGGGATCCAGTCTGTTTGGATACTCACCTTCCTGGACATGGAGGGAGGGGGGAGGAACTTGAACTTCCCACAGGGCAGGAAGCCCTGACTGCTCTTAGGGATGGAGAGGGAGGAGGAGAGGGGAGTGGGGGAGTGGGAGGGTGTTGGGAGGAGGGGCGGAAATGGAAACTCTTATAATTTAATAAACTTTGAAAAAAAATAAAAAAAATGTATAGAAAAAAATAAGCATGATATAGTATGATGAGACTTGTTAAAGATGCCATTGAGTGTACAACCAACAGAAATCAAACTCAAGGGGACAAGGATGGGAGGAGAGGGGATGAGAAGAACTGGGAGGGGTAGAAGGAGCAGAAAGTGAAATTAGAATATAGTATGTGGGAAAAATAAAATACACAATAATAAAATATACTCAAGGGACATAATTATTATTTGGAGCTTTAAAAATGGACTCTAAAGAAGCAGCTGTTCATCACTCAGGATATAGTTTGAGTGGTTCTCTAGTTTGATTGACATGCTTGCGATTTTGGTCATATGCCAGATTATGCCCAGGCACAAGGTCGTAAAGCAGAGATTATTTCTAAAATTCAGTTTGAGACCACAATTTGTTTCAAACTTGGTTGACCCGCCGCTGGGATTCTGCTCCAGGATGTGTTTGAAACAAGGTGCTACATTAGAACTGCTAAGGAGAGTAACCAATTCCCACTGTTTGAAGCAAATGCACCATGCAGCTCCGTGGAGGTTTGAGTCTGGAGTTGCTAAGGGCTTGTTAGATGCATCGACTGGAGAGCAGTGTGTGCATGGCCGAATCCATGTGGACTTCCAGGTTGCTGAGCCATCATTCCCTATGGCTGTCTGCATCAATATCAGTATGTTTTATCCCCTTTAAGATTCATGTTGAAATATAATTTCTAATGTAATGATGTTGGGGTGCGAAACTTTTTTCCTTTTTATAAATTTATTTATTCATTTATTAAAAATTTTTCCACCTCCTCCCCGCCTCCCATTTCCTTCCCCCTCCCCCCACTCTTCTCCCCCTCCCTCTCCAGTCCAAAGAGTAGTCAAGCCCCGTGGGAAGTCCAAGGTCTTCCCGCCTCCATCCAGGTCTATAAAGGTAAGCATCTAAACAAACCAGGTTCCCACAAAGTCAGTCCATGCTGTAGAATCGAAACCCAGTGCCATTGTCCTTGGCTTCTTAGTCAGCCTTTATTGCCAGCCACATTCAGAGTGTCCAGTTTGATCACATGCTCCATCACTCCCAGTCCAACTGGCCTAGGTGAGCTCCCATTTGATCCATCCCAGTGTCTCAGTGGGTGGACGCACCCCTCGTGGTCCTGACTTCCTTGCTCATGTTTTCCCTCCTTCTGCTCCTCATTTAGACCTTGGGAGCTAAGTCCAGTGCTCCAATGTGGGTCTCTGTCTCTATCTCCATCCATCGCCAGATGAAGGTTCTATGGTGATATGCAAGATATTCATCAGTGTGGGTATGGGACAAGGCCAGTTCAGGCAACCTCTCTTTTGCTGCCCAAGGAACAATCTGGGGACCTCTCCTTGGACCTGGGAACCCCTCTAGAACCAAGTCTCTTGCAAACCCTAAAAAGGCTCCCTTAATTAAGATATTTACTTCCCTGCTCCCATATCCACCCTTCCTCCATCCCACCCATCCCATTCCTCCAATCTTTCCCCAATCCTCCCCTTCTCCCCTCTCTCTTGGGGTGCGAAACTTTAAGGAATGTTTGGGCTATAAAAATGAAACCTTCATTAGAAAGTCATGCCCTTCTGTAGGTACTGGTATAATTCTCTAAGGAGTAAGTGCTTACTCTTGTTCTCAAGGGACTGAATTAGTCACTGTCATGAAACCAGACTGTCCATGTGCTTTCTCTCTTCCACATCTACCTGCTTGTCTTTCTGTCAGATTGTAATGCATTGTAAGACTTCCATCCGAGATACTCACCTAATCTTGAATTTTAAGGTTCCTTCCTCCTTAATTAAACTTATGTCTTTTTTAATTCACCGAGTCTCAGGCATTCTGTTACAGCAATAAGGAACAAAGGAAGTCCAAAGCCCCGAGGAACCTGAATGTAAGAGTGCAAATATGTTTATCCATAAAACATTTTTTAAAATAAATTAAAAAAAATTTGTTGCATATTGTGATACCAGCATTCGGACATGAGTTCAGAACCTTAGAACCAGCATAAAAATCAAGTGTGGCAGTGAGTGCCTGTGACTCAAGCACTGGGGCATCATAGGTGCAGACAGGCAGATCCCCGAGCTAACTGGCCCGTGATACACCAAGTCTCAGGTCGAGTGGAAGCCCTGTCTCAAAACTAAGGCAGAGAGCAACAGATGAAGGTACTTAGAATTAATGTCTAGCCTTTGCACATGCATACATGTGCAAGACGCACTCACATAGGCTTGCCTTCCCACAACACACTACTGACATGTGCATGTCCCTGTGTGTGTGCCTGTGTAAGTATGCATGTACATATGCATACACAGAGAGAAGAGTGTGATTTTTCTTGTATGGAAGAAGTGAGAAAACCCACTAGAAGCATTTTCTTACCATACAATGAGAGTCTAGGTTTTTATAGATTATCTATAATATTAGAAAAATATTCCCTATGGTTTTTGGATTTTAGAAAAGAGGTTACTATGGCTCCTTCAATTCTTAGTACAATGAGTAGAAATTTGCATTGGAAGGGTTCTTAGGGAACCCAGAGCCAGAAAGACAATTATCACATTTACTCACTCGTAAATGGTTTTTAAACATAAAGCAAAGAAAATCAGCCCACAAATCACAATCCCAGAGAACCTAGACAACAATGAGGACCCTAAGAGAGACATACATAGATATAATCTACTTGGGAAGTAGAAAAAGACAAGATCTCCTGAGAAAATTGAGAGCACAGGGACCGTGGGAGAGGAGGGAATCAGAGAAAAAAATGTAGAGCTCAATAAAAATCAATAAAAAAGTAAAACAAAAATAAATGAATGGAAAAAATAAAATAGAATGAATTTTCATTTGTTATAGCGTTAAGATGTGAAAAGATCAATTACACTGTAAAAGTTCACAACAAGACTTTCATAGACGCTTTTATGGAAGGAATGGATGTTTTTTGATAGTGAACTTGAGGAAGAAATATCATATTAATCACCTTTGTGTGTGTCTGGTACCTCAATAATTTTGGGTCAATTTAGCAAACCAGAAAAAAAGCTAGGTTTTGACGTTGAATCCAAATGAGGAGGACTCCTGCCTGTCTAATTATCTTATATATATAAGATAACTATATATATATATTAATATATATATAGATAATATATATATTATATTGATATATAATATATCAATATATTATATTGATAATATATATCAATATATTATCAATATATTATATTGATAATATATATCAATATATTATCAATATAAGATAATATATATATATATTGGAGTGGGTCTATATCCTAGTCATATTTTTTTCTTTTCCTTTCTTCCTTCTCTCCAATACTTTTCTCTTTCTCCTTCTTTTCTCTCTCTCCCTACCTTGGTTCATTCTTTCCTTTTTCCTCCTTTCTGTCCCTTTTTTTTCATTTTCTTTGGGAAGTTCTTACTACGTAGCTCAGATTTGCTTGGAACGTGTGATCCTCTTGTGATCCAAGTACTGAGACAATAGTATTGTACCATCACACCCAATTAATAAAGATAATTTCTTAAAGCATGAGGGTGGTATGACTGAGTGTGTTGAGGACTTAGGATATTCAAATTCTATCATTTGTATTTGAGTATAAAACTATTAACCTTTAAGAAGTAGGAAGGTGGTATAGAACCTATGTGTGTGTGTGTGTGTGTGTGTGTGTGTGTGTGTGTGTGTGTGTGTGTGATGCTTGGGATTGAACTGAGAGTCTTACACATGCTAGGCAATAGGCAATTCACATCCTCAGGAATGCTTTTGTGCAGTAATTTTAAAGTCTCAAGATACAAAGTGGATCTTCAGGTATCTGCAGTTCAGCGTGAGAAGAAAGAAGGGAGATCTTAACCACTGAGAGATGATTGCAGAATTGACCTGCAGAAGAAAGGCTGCCTGAGTTACATTGGGTTCAGAAGTGAAAGAAGATAGTGTGTGTCAAGATAGTCAGGGCTGGGATTCTGGAGATTGTACAATGATGCCAAGTCCTGAAGGTGCTTTGTAGGGTTTCCTGGAAGCACAGGTCAAGACTCAGAGAAAAGGCAAGGTTTTATTTAGTGATTTTTTTCTTTTGTATAATTTTATACATCTAAGAAACAAGCTGGAAACCTAAACACCTCTCTTGACTACATAATCCTGCAATGATCCCACTGGTAGATCTCATTGTTTTGTGCTGTGTGGAGGGATAGGTGAAAGAGAGGGAGGTCAGTTGAGCTTCCAAGAAAAAATGCTAGCTAGCTGTTAGGAACTTAAAATAATATTTTAGCGTCTATCTTAATTTCTTTTGTTTGTTGCTGTGATAAAGCATCTTGAAAAAAGTAGCTCAAGGGAGATAGGAGTTACTTTAGCTTCTGTACAAAGGAACAGTCCATTATGGCCTAGCATCAAGGAAGTAGGAGTTCAAAGTATCCAGTCATATTACATGTACAACCAGGAAGCAGAAAGTGATGAATGCTTACGTTTGGTTAATTTTCTCTTTTTTATGGAGTCTATAATGTCAACCTAATAAATGGTTCTACCCACAGTACATGGATTTTTTTCCACCATTATCAGGATAAACCCTTAAGGGCTTGTCAGAGATTTACCCCCTGGGTGAGCCTGGAGTCTCAAAATGACAACACATCCAACATAGCATACAAGCTGTTTTACTCTTAAAATAAATCTTGAATTTGTTTTTTCAGGAACAATTTATCTTGAAACCAATTAGTGCATTGTGACAGAAACTAGAAAAATATGCAATCATAGAAATCCTCTTTCTTCTGTGCAAATTGGAATTCAAAGATTGTCTTCATGGTGTGTAGGCACATAACTGAGTGTTGGTTATCAATACTTGTAAGGTGTGGGAATAAACATTTTCATGATTAAGTTCATAATTACCCCCATGTAATGTTCCTTGATCTTGCTTGCTCATTCCATAGTCTGCTGGACAAAGAAACTGACAGTGGATTAGAAAGTCTATGGTACTTTGAATGTAATTGGCCTCTAAAAACTCATAGGCAGTGGTACTATGATGGGGTGTGACCTTGCTGAAATAGGTGTGGCCTTGCTGGAGGAAGTGTGTCACTGTGGGGACAGACTTCGAGGTCTTTTTTTACTCAAGTTTCCCTCAATGTGATACGTAGTCTACTTCCTGTTACTGCATATCAAGATGTAGCCAGGACTATCTCTGCCTGCATGCCACCATGCTCTCCTCTATGAAGATAATAGACTGAACTATAAGTTACCATTTCAATTAAATATTTTCCTTGGTAAAAGCTGGCATGGTCATGGCATTTCTTCACAACAACAGAAACCCTAAATGAGACAAGGCTCAAATAGTAGGCAGAGTCATAAGACAGAAGGTATTTGCATCACTGAATCACCATGAGGAAGAAATTGATTCCATGATCATAGTACCCAAATGGACTTTGAGAGGGGAGAAAATTCATTTATATTATGTTAAATCATGAAGATGTCACTGTTTGTATGTTGTAGTTGATAGCCTAGGTACACAATCTTAATAACAGCCAAATTTTTCAGCACATGTTTAGTGTTTATGTCTAAGTTGCAAATGCACTTTGCTTATAACCCTATGCATATGAAAAGGCATTTTGGAAAGAATTCTTATTTTCTCTACTTCAGGATGGGGTACAGAAAGAATTAAACATCTAGGATAACAGAGCTTGAGACAATACAGATGATTGGGATGATTTAACTCTTTTTGTAGGCAGGGATTGTTCATTCATTCCTGGCTGCTCAGACCTGAATAATCACACAGAAGCTATATTAATTACAACACTGCTTAGCCTATTAGCTCAGGCTTCTTATGGACTAACTCTTACATCTTAAATTAACCCATATTTAGTAATCTGTGTATCAACATGAGGCTGTGGCTTTCTGGTAAGGATCCAGCGTCTGTCTCTTTCAGCAGCTACATGGCATCTCCCTGACTCCTCCTGTCTCTCTATATCTCTGTTCCGATTTCTCATCTGGCTTTACTCTGTTAAGCCATTGGTCAAAGTAGTTTTATTTATTAGTCAATAAAGCAACATGTATACAGAAGGACATCCCACATCAAGTTCCAGACTTTTATTTTTAATTCTTTAATTTTTCTAAAACTAACTATGATTCCTTTAGTCAAGAGATCATGTTAATATTTTGGCTCATGGATAAATTTCTTAATGCCCATAATATTTTTCAGATCATAAACATAGATAAGTGAAATGAGAACGTGGCCCAGAGAAGGGGATAGGAGAATCTTGCAAAGACTAAAAATAAAGGAACCAAGACTCATGTTCCTGAATACTCCCAGAATTTGCAACAAGGGGAAGGTGAAATGAAAGAACAGTGCCCATTGCTCCCAGTGAGGCCACCAGAAATAGATGGGAAGGGGGTACTATTGCAATCATGGCTGACCCTTCATACAACTTCATCTTGAAAAGAAGAGAAGGATACAATGAAGAGCTTAGATATTTTATTAATGTTCTAGAGGCTGGAACATTTTATTCTAATGCTCTTAAAGATGTCTAAAGCACATGAGTGCTGATGAAAAACTCACCATGACTTCAGTGACCTAAGGAGGGTTTCTAAAATCCCAAGAGGAAAAAAAATCTGTCCTCTTTTCCTGCCAAGAAGACAGGGAAGGAAAGAATCTTCCATTAATGGCTCCTTATCCTAAGATGACAGTGAACAGCTGTTGATGCTACCAAGTGCTCTGTAGGTGCCCCCAGAGCAATGATCATGGCCTAGAAGTTCTGATTTTCATATTGTTTCTTCAGAAGCAGCTGGCTTGAGACCCAAAGGAACAAGCAGAAACCTTGACAACTGTCTGGATGTTGTCCATTCTTTGCACAACACAAAAAAGAATCCTCAATACCAAACCCCAAATTTGTTATTCTAGTAATTTAGATATAGGCTGTGCAAGACTTGAGATACAATAATTTCCTTTCTTTCAATGAATGTGCTCTGAAATACCTCTTTTGTGCTTATTCACTGAGATTTTCCTGGGAACTTGATTCTAAAGCATTAACAGTTTAGTGGAACTTGGCTTAATACTGTTGGCTGTTGGTAATGGCTACAATGATGATATATGTTTCTCTTGAGGCAATTAATTTGGCAAAGGAGATATGTATACAACTTATAAAATATAAATAACAAATTGAGAAAAGAGAAGATGCTGAGTGTGAAAAAATACCAAGGTACTAACCTTTTGTTTTGTTGAAACAGATAGGGATGTAAGAGAGTTGAGTATAAAGAGTGGGAGGTTCTTCATAATGAGTCATCTCCAAACCCTCCTTAGCTATAGTAAGAGACCTAGAAACCTGGCACGTAGTAAATAGATTTATTTAACTGTAGCACACAAAGTTTCCCATTGAGAAGTTTCCATTTGTATTTTTGCACCAATCCTTTAAACTAAGGAATTTTCACTGCTTTACATTAAGTGTGAGTTCAGTTCTATGATTGACAGCAAGCTTCCTAGGCATACATTCTGCTTTGGGAGGGAGTAGTGGGGAAGTAACATGCTTTCTGGCATTTCAAGGAGGCTTCTCTGTGTGAGTTATTGCTGAGGGCTCCACAGCTGCCGTGTTTGTTTACATCATCCCTGCACTACAGTGCTGAATTCAATTGTTTGCAAAGCTCTTTGGGATAATTTGTATATGAAGGATTTTATATAAAAATCAGTATTTATTCCTTTTTGTATTATGCTTTTTCAACCTGACACATAAGGGTGCTTTTATGAGCAGTATGTAAGAAGTTAAACTCTCAACTCCTATTGACAGCACTGGGAACTGGCTTCCAGTATTCTACCTGAAGCAATGGAAAGAGACTCACAGGCATGCAGGTAAATTGAAATAACAACAGAGTATAGCTCCAGTATTTATTCAGCAGCTGTAAGTATTATGGGCAACCAAGCTATAAAATAGTGTGGGGGAATTTTAATGATTGTTGGAGTTTGAACTACTTTGGCTTATTTGTGGGTATTGTTATATATAGAATGTATGTATATGTGTGTGTGCAAATATAAATGTCCATTATTAACACCTTGTTATATGACAATTTCAATTAAATAGCATAATTGTGATTCAATGATGAAATATTACTAGTAATATCTACTTTACATTTGAAATACTGAAGAATCCTATAACCCTTCAGAATCTAAGGAAAGACAGTAATCTGAGGTACACTGGGTTTGGTATTATTATTTTTAATTCTTAGAACAGAAATAGTTGAACTAATAGCTGTAATGACCTTCTAAATAACAAGTCCATTAACTATGTTTTCATTAGTTTAAAAATTGGAATATAGAATATTGGGTTTCATGATGCTATTTTCCTGCACATTTATTGTTGATCCTGTTACCTCACATCTCGCCAGGTCCCTGGCCCTTGTGCTGCTCCCCATTCTTATTCCATTGATCATCCCTTCTCCCATGCCACCTGCGTTTTGTTAGTCTCTTTTCTCTTCCCTTTTCTCCCTCCCAAGTCTCCACTGAAGAACTTTTGTCCCTAGTCTCATGTTCTCCTTTCTAGTTTCACAGATTATGCCACATACATATATACAAACTTGAAAATTTAAACCTTATCTAGAGAAAACATGCAGTATTTGATTTTCTAAGTCCTGGAGAATGAGCTTAAGATAATAATTTCCAGTATATCCATTTTCTGCAAACATCATGATGTCATTTTTTTTGCTATAGCTGAGTACAATTCTATTATGTATATATACCACATTTTTACCATCCATTCTTTTATGGATAGATATCTAGGATGTTTCCATTATGATTATGAAACAATAAGTATGAATGTACAAATCCTTCTGATAAGACTTAAGAGTCCTTTGTATAGATATATTCAGGAGTGTTGTAGTGGAATCATATAGTAGCTTAAGAGTTTTCTTTTTGAGAACCTTTTATACCAATTTCTATGGTAGCTGTGTAAGTTTACATTCTCAGCAACACTGAATAAAGTATCTTTTTACCATGTATTCTTAGCATGCTTTATTTTTATGTTATCTCTTCTAACTTGGGTGAGATGACCCTTCAAAGTAGTTTTAATCCATCAAAGACTATTATGAGGAAGGAAGGTGGTGGATGACACTTACTCACCAATAACTAGAATTTCCAGGAATAATCTAGAAACAGTTGAGAGAATCCAGCATCCAAAATGGGTGGTGCTGGAAATGCATGGAAATTTTAGTAGTAAAGAGAGAGAAGGGAGAACTCATCCCAAAATCATGAATGCTTAGTTTCGAATGGTAAGTACAACTGCAGAGGGTAGGAACCAAACATAAGACTAAAGAAAGCCTCAAGTAATATATTCTTTACATTTGTTTCCAGAAAAAGTTGAGTGCAGTTGAGGAAGGAGGGAGGGGCAAAGAGAGGAGGCGAAGGGAGAGAGACAGCCAGCAAGCACCAGAGATAAAAGTGAAGACAGAGACTCAGAGAGTAAAACCACATCTGGAGTCACTGCTGAGTAGTTTTACAGCATAGTTAGATAGGAACTCTGGGGCCTCTATATCATAGGAGTGCTTGGGAAATCCTTGTTTGTCAGTGTTTGTCAATGCAGTGGCTCAAAGCTGCATTGAAAATGAATCTGTTAAGTTTCCAGATAGGTGCATCTAGAGGCAAAGGTTCCTGTTTGCACTGACTAGTCTGTGAACCCAGGGGACATGTCTGGTAATTCTACTCAGAGGTGGCCTGCAGAATCTGACCAGCTAGAGGGGAAATTTTTGAGTCAGGACCACGGATAGCTCCAGCAGAGGTCATCTGTCTGGGCTATGAGTGACTCACTTATTTTTGCGGTTAGAATGCTTGACACTGGAGCTCCACTGGAGAAGTAAATATGTGGGAGTCCTTGTTAGAACCATTTTTCCCTATCACAAGCCTAGAGACTTGAAGGTACCAAGGTTTTAGACCCAGTAGTAGACAGCTTTCCCTCTACTATATCTAGTCTCTAAAGATAGAAAAACCATCTTGAGAACAAGCCTGTACTGCTAATGCATAAATACACCCTCCTGTTTTAAGGAAAACAACACAAAGATTAACAAGGGAAGCAAAATATCACAAAGGTTTTGTTCTCATTGGAAGACACAAACCCCAGTAGCCAAGAAAAGAAATGTAAGACAACATAGAGACAGGCTCTGCCCTCACACACACAGCATGACAACCTCAGGGGATGTAAACCTAGTTTTCTTTATTTTCATCCTGTGTATTTGAAACTGTTGTTGTTAGTTTTTTTTTGTTTATTTAAGTATCCGAAAATACTCTTTCCACTTCCTTCCCTCCTCCCAATACCCTCCCGCTCCCCCCCACTCCCTCTCCTCCTCCCTCACCATTCCCAAGAGTAGTCAGGGTTTCCTGTCCTGTGGGGAATCCAAGTTCCTCCCCCCTCCCTCCGGGTCCAGGAAGGTGAGCATCCAAACAGGCCAGGATCCCAAAAAGCCAGTCCATGCAGACGAAACAAGACCCAGTGCTATTGTCAATGGCTTCTCAGTCAGCCACATTCAGAGAATCCGGTTTGATCAAATGCTCCTTCAGTCCCAGTCCAGCTGGTCTTGGTGAACTCTCATTCGATTAGTCCCCTGGTATCAGTGGGTGAACGCACCCTTCGTGGTCCTGACTTCCAATGCTCCAATGTGGGTCTCAGTCTCTATCTCCATCCATCGTCGGATGAAGGCCCCCTCTGATTTTGCTTTCCTTGCTCACGATCTCCCTCCCTCTGCTTCTCATTTGGACTTAGGGAGTTAAGTCCAGTGTTCCAATATGTGTCTCTGTCTCTATCTCCATCCATCGCCATATGAAGGTTCTGTGGTGACATGCAAAATATTTGTCAGTATGGTTATGGGCCAAGACCAGTTCAGGCACCCTCTCCTCTGCTGCCCAGAGTACGATCTGGGGACCTCTCCTTGGGCCTGGGAACCCCTCCAGAATCAAGTCTCTTGCAAAACCTAAATTGGCTCTCATAGTTGAGATATAAACTTCCCTGCTCCCAGAACCATCCTTCCTCCCTCCCCCTCCCATTCCCCCAAGCCATCCCCAATCCTCCCACTCTCCCCTCTCCCTAACCATCTTTCCCTACTTCCACCCGCCACTCCCCATGCATCCGAGTTTGCCTGGCAATCTTGCCTAGTTCTAATATCCAGAAGGATAACTATATGATTTTCTTCAGGTTCACCTACTTATTTAGCTTCTCTAGGATCACAAATTATAGACTCACAGACCTTTAACTATGGCTAGAATCCACTTATGAGTGAGTACATACCATATTCCTCTTTTTGGGTCTGCGTTACCTCACTCAGTAAAGCGTTTTCTATTTCCATTTATTTGCATGCAAAATTCAAGACGTCATTGTTTTTTACCGCTGAGTAGAACTCTAATGTGTATATGTTCCACACCTTCTTTAACCATTTTTCTATTGAGGGGCACCTAGGTTGTTTCCATGTTCTGGCTATTACAAATAGTGCAGCTATGAACATAGTTGAACAAATACTTTTATAGTATGATAGGGCATCTCTTGGGTATATTCCCAAGAGTGGAAATGCTGGATCCTGGGGGAGGTTGACTGCCAGTTTCCTGAGAAACCGCCACACTGATTTCCACAGTGGCTATACAAGATTGCATTCCCACCAACAATGGATGAATTTCCCTTCACTCCACATCCTCTCCAGCATAGGCTATCATTGTTGTTTTTGAGTTTAGCTATTCTGACAGGTGTAAGATGGTATCTCAAGGTGGTTTTGATTTGCATTTCCCTGATCGCTAAGGAGGTTGAGCATGACCTTAAGTGTCTTCTGGCCATTCGAAGTTCATCTGTTGTGAATTCTCTATTCAGGTCAGTACCCCATTTTATAATTGGGTTAATTAGAGTTTTAGTGTTTAGTTTCTTGAGATCTTTCTATATTTTGGAGATCAGACATTTGTCTGATGAGGGGTTGGTGAAGATCTTCTCCCAGTCCGAAGGTAGACTTTTTGTCTTACTGAGAGTGTCCTTTGCTTTACAGAAGCTTCTCAGTTTCAGCAGGTCCCATTTATTCATTGTTTCTCTTATTGTCTGTGCTACTGGGGTTCTACTTAGGAAGTGGCCTCCTGTGCCTATATCTTGTAGACTACTTCCCACCTTCTCTTCTATCAGGTTCAAAGTGGACAGATTAATGTTGATGTCTTTAATCCATTTGGACTTGAGTTTTGTGCATGGTGATAGATATGGATCTACTTTCATTCTTCTACAGGTTGACATCCAGTTATGCCAGCATCATTTGTTAAAGATGCTTTCCTTCTTCCATTGTATACCTTTAGCTCCCTTGTCGAATATTAGGTGTTCATAGGTTTGTGGGTTAACAACCGGGTCTTCTATTCGATTCCATAGATCGACTTCTTTGTTCTTATGCCAATACCAAGCTGTTTTCAATATTGTAGCTCTGTAATAGAGTTTGAACTCAGGGATGGTAATGCCTCCAGAAGTTCCTTTATTGTATAAGATTGTTTTGGCTATCGTGGGTTTTTTGTTTTTCCATATAAACTTGATTATTGTTCTCTCAAGGTCTGTGAAGAAGTTTGGTGGGATTTTGATGGGAATTGCATTGAATCTATAGATTGCTTTTGGTAGAATTGCCATTTTTACTATGTTGATTCTTCCAATCCAAGAGCAGGTGAGGTCTTTCCATTTTCTGGTGTCCTCCTCAATTTCTTTCTTCAAAGACTTAAAGTTCTTGTCAAATAGGTCTTTCACATCCTTGGTTAGAGTAACCCCAAGATATTTTATGCTATTTGTGGCTATCGTGAAAGGTGATGTTTCTCTGATTTCCTTCTCTGCTTCTTTATCCTTTGTGTATAGGAGGTCAACTGATTTTTTGGAGTTGATCTTGTATCCTGCCACATTACTAAAGGTGTTTATCAGCTGTAGGAGTTCTTTGGTAGAGTTTTAAGGGTCGTTTATGTACACTACCATATCGTCAGCAAATAACGAAAGTTTAACTTCATCCTTTCCAATACGAATCCCCTTGATCTCCTTATGTTGTCTTATTGCTATTGCTAGAACTTCAAGCACTATATTGAAGAGGTATGGAGAGAGTGGACAGCCTTGTCGTGTTCCTGATTTTAGTGAAAAGGCTTTGAGTTTCTCTCCCTTCAATTTGATGTTAGCTGTCGGCTTGCTGTATATTGCTTTTATTATATTTAGGTATGATCCTTGTATCCCCAGTCTCTCCAACACCTTTATCATAAATGGGTGTTGAATCTTGTCAAATGCTTTTTCAGCATCCAATGAAATGATCATATGGTTTTTTCTTTCAGTTTATTTATATGATGGATTACATTGATAGATTTGCGTGTGTGGAACCAGTCCTGCATCTCTGGTATGAAGCCTACTTGATCATAATGGATAATTTTTCTAATGTGTTCTTGGATTCGATTTGCCAATATTTTATTGAGAATTTTTGCGTCAATGTTCATGAGTGAGATTGGCCTGTAATTCTCTTTCTTGGTTGTGTCTTTGTGTGGTTTTGGTATCAGGGTAACTGTAGCTTCATAAAAGGAGTTTGGCAATGACTCTTCTGTTTCTATATTTTGGAATGCATTAAGGAGTATAGGTATTAGCTCTTCCTGGAAGTTCTGGTAGAATTCTGCATTGAAACCATCTGGTCCTGGGCTTTTTTTCGTAGGGAGATTTTTGATAACAGCTTCTAATTCTTCACGACTAACAGGTCTATTTAGGTTTTTCACCTGGTCTTGGTTCAACTTTGGTATATGGTACTTATCTAAAAAGATGTCCATTTCTTTTACATTTTCCAGCTTTGTGGCATATAATCTTTCGTAGTAAGATCTAATGATTCTCAGAATTTCCTCTGTGTCTGTGGTTATGCCCCCCTTTTCATTTCTGATCTTATTAATTTGCATGTTCTCTCTCTGGCGTTTGATTAGTTTGGATAGGGGTTTGTCGATCTTGTTGATTTTCTCCAAGAACCAGCTTTTTGTTTGATTGATTCTTTGGATTGTTTTCTGTGTTTCTATTTTGTTGATTTCAGCCCTCAGTTTGATTATTTCCAGTCTTCTATTCCTCCTGGGTGAATCAATTCTTTTTTTTCTAGAGCTTTCAAGTGTGCTGTTAAGTCTCCAATGTTTTCTTTAATTGGGCACTTAGTGCTATGAACTTTCCTCTTAGCACTGCTTTCATTGTGTCCCATAGGTGTGAGTATGTTGTGTCTTTATTTTCATTAAATTCAAGGAAGAGTTTAATTTCTTTCTTTATTTCTTCCTTGACCCAGAGGTGATTTAATTGTTGACAGTTCAACTTCCATGAGTTTGATGGCTTCCTGGGGATAGCATTGTTGTGGAATACTAACTTTAATCCATGGTGATCTGACAAGCCACAGGTGGTTACTAATATTTTTTTGTATCTGTGGAAGGTTGCTTTGTTACCCAGTATGTGGTCAATTTTTGAGAAGGTTCCATGGGCTGGAGAGAAGAAGGTATATTCTTTCCTATTTGGGTGGAATGTTCTGTAGATATCGGTTAAGTCCATTTGATTCAATACCTCCAATAATTCTCATATTTCTCTGTTAGGTTTCTGTCTGATTGATCTGTCCATTGGTGAGAGAGGTTGTTGAAGTCTCCTACTATTAGTCTGTATGGTTTGATGACTGCCTTGAGTTCTAGAATTGTTTCTTTTACATAAGTGGGAGGCTTTATATTAGGGGCATAGATATTCAGGATTGAGACTTCCTCCTTTATGAGTATGAAATTCCATCTCTATCTCTTCTGATAGATTTTAGTTTGAAGTCAACTTTGTTAGATATTAGAATGGCCACACCTGCTTGTTTCTTAGGTCCATTTGCTTGGAAAACCTTTTCCCAGCCCTTTACTCTGAGTAGATGTCTGTCTTTGTGGTTGAGGTGTGTTTCTTATAAACAGCAGAATGTTGGATCCTGTTTTCGTATCCAATCTCTAAGTCTGTGCCTTTTTATAGGTGAATTGAGTCCATTGATATTAAGTGATATTAATGACTAGTGGTTGTTGACTCCGGTCATTTTTTTGGGTAGTAGAGTGTATGTGTTTTCCTTCTTTGAATTGTGCTTGTGAAGGGTCGCTAGATGTCTGAGTTATTGTAGGCAGTGTTGGGAATGTTGGATTCCTTGGGTTGTGATTTGCCTTCTAATACTTTCTGTAAGGCTGGACTTGTAGCTACGTATTTCTTAAATTTGTTTTTATCCTGGAATATTTTGTTTTCTTTATTGATAGTGAACGATAGCTTGGCTGGGTATAGTAGTCTGGGTTTGCATCTATGGTCTCTTAGTTTCTGCAGTACCTCTATCCAGGACCTTCTGGCTTTCATGGTTTCCATAGAGAAGTCTGGTGTAAGTCTGATGGTTTACCTTTATAAGTTACTTGATCTTTATCCTTTGCAGCTCTTAATATTCTTTCTTTAATTTGACTTTTGTGTTTTGATTATTATTTGGTGAGGCGATGTTTTTTTTTTTGATCCAGTCTATTCGGTGTTCGGTATGCTTCTTGAACCTTCATGGGGATATCGTTCTTTAGGATGGGAAAGTTTTCTTCTATAATTTTGTTGAGTATATTTTCTGGACCTTTGAAATGCAATTCTTCTCCTTCTTCTACTCCTATTATTCTTAGATTTGGTTTTTTTATTGTGTCCCACAGTTCCTGAATGTTTTGTGATGAGAATTTGTTGGATTTGCTGTTTTCTTTGGTCAGAGTGTTTAATTTCTCTATGGTGTCCTCAGAGTCTGAGATTCTTTCTTCTATCTCTTGTATTCTATTGGTTATGCTTGTTTCTGAAGTCTCAGTTCATTTACCTAGATTTTCCATAGCTAGCCGGCCCTTGGTTTGTGATTTCTTCATTGACTCCATTTCAGTTTTCAAATCTTGAACTGTTTCCATTACCTGTTTGGTTGTTTTTTCCTGGTTTCCCAGAATTTCATTTGCGGATTTACTCATTTCTTCAAACTTTTTGGTAAATTTCTCTTCCATTTCTTTACTCATTTCCTCAATCTTTTTGTTATACTTATCTTCCATTTCTTTATGGCAGATTTTCACCTCCTGTTTAAGTTTCTCTATTATTTTCATAAAGATCCGCTTAGAGTCGATTTCTTCTATTTCTTCTGTAGTAGAGTGTTCAATTCTTCTAGTTTCGTGCTCCCTGGATTCTGGAGATGTCATGTTGCCTTTCAGGTTGTTGGAGGAATTCTTGCATTGGCTCCTGCCCATCTCCTCCTCTCTGGATGAAACTCCTTAGCACTTTCTGGATAGAACTCCTCAACACTCTCTGGGTAGGACTTCTCAGCACTCTCTGGATAGAGCTCCTCAGCACTCTCTGGGTAGAACTCCTCAGCACTGCAACAGGGCTAGCTGGTCTTCCCAGGACCCAGGAGACAAAAGGGCAGCAGCAGTGGGGGCATGTAGGGGTCCTGTGGACCACCGAAGACCCTGCCGCAGAAGCTGAGCGGGGAGGGGCCGTGCTCCCTTCCCGGACAGGCTGGCCGCCCAGGCGAGCACACACTCACCTCTCCTGTTGTTGTTAGTTTTATCTTAAATTAAAATTGTTTGTATTTTATTTTGTCTTCAGCCCCTTTCTTTTCAGTGTATAAAACATTTATAGAGTGTTTAAGTCAGATTGATCCAATCACATATAGCAGTTTAAGTAGTTACTGCTATAATTCTCTTTGTTAATATTTAACCTTATACCCTAGATTTGTCTGCCCCCCTCTATCTTTGTCTCTGTCTCTGTCTGCCTTCCCTGTCCTCTTTCTATCTCTCTTCAGCTTTATTTCTCTCTCCTCTGTCGTTCCATCTCCACTTCTGTCTCCCAACAGAGCCTAGGTTGGGCTGGTGCTAAGGGAGAACTTTCCTCTGTCCCAATTTCCCAAGAGCTTGGATTGCTTTAGTTTGTCTGTTCACATTTCTTTTTTTCTCTTTCTCCTCCCACTGTACCTTTAGCCAGACTTGTCTTTTCTCTTCTTTACCTTTCCCCTTTATATCTTCATTTCCTTCTTCTATTTTATCTCCATTGCTGTATACTTATCACTAGTCTTACTTTCTGTCTTGTATTGTCATACTCATTAACCACTATCCTTTAGTTATTATACTATCCTTCTTTCTCTGTTGTTAGAATTATTGAAATTGAGGAAGCACTTGTTTTAAATTTTCTATTTTCACATTTTGTATTAAGTCTTCTATTCTTAAAGTGATTATTAAGGATTATGCCTAATACCTTGAGAATGTGGGCTTACGATTTAGCTGCTGAACAATACCCACACTTATTTGTGGAGAAAATGTATCTCAACCATGCAACAACTGAGTCACACTTGAATATTGCAAAACAGCTTGACTAATATAGACAACATATTAAATTAAGCAACTGTTCCAGTATCAGATATACATGTCTAAAAGAAGAAAGAAAAGAACAAGAAAAAAAATCAGAAGAAGTTGACTCTTCCTGAAGTTAGCAGTCTGTATTAGTGGATACCAATGAGGGAGAAGTCAACCAGACAAATATTTCAAAAAGAAAAAAATGATTGCAAAAGCATTCAGTGAAACCAAGAAGGACAAAAACTTCTGTGTGAATTCAGAGAGTCTATAATAAACAGCTGAATGACATAAGGAAGCTGGCACGTGAAGGACAAATTCAGAAAGGAGATAGCAACACTAAAAAGGTAAATTGAGATTTTGGAAATATAAGAAACTTTTTGGAAAGCCTAATAGACTGGACCAAATGGAAGACAGTATATCAGGGGTGAAATAGAATGTAGAAGCCGGATGGGGGTGGCACATGCCTTTAATCTCACCTCTTGGGAGGCAGAGGCAGGCAGATTCCTGACAGTTTAAGACTAGCCTGATATACAAAGCAGGTTCCAGGACAGCCAGAGCTGTTACAAAGAGAAACTCAGTCTTGAAAACAAAGAAACAAACAAAACTGTAGATGAATTAGCCATACAAAACAATAGAAAATTATAGAAAGAACATGCAAGATCTCTGGTACATCATTTAACTTTCCAAATTATGAATATGGGTAAGAAGAATGATCAAATTTAAGATAAAGAAAAAACTCAGTAAAATAATAATGGAAAACTTCCCTACTTAGGGAAGAGCTTAGCTATCCTGCCCAGGACATATTTAAACCATCAAGCAGGTAAGATTAGAAGACACTATTTTTTTGTTATATTACAGTAAAAACACTAAGCATGCAAACAAAGATATAACACTGAAAGTTGTAATAGAGAATTGCTGTGTTACTATAAGTGCAGATCCATTGGAATAACAAAAGATTTTACACCTGAAATTTAAAAAGTCAGGAAGGCGTGTAGTTATGTATTTCAAGCCATGAATGATATTAACTGCCATCACAGTTTAAATTACCCAGAAAAGTTACCCTTTACACTGAAGGAGAAAAATGGGCCTTCCAAGAAAGATAAATACAAACTGAAAGAATTTATGATCACCAAGCCAGCAGTACAGAAGACATTTGAAGGAATTCTACATGTTTAGAGAGAAAAAGATGAATATATCTAAGATGCCACAGGAAAGACAAAACTGCATTCAAACCTTAAATAAGCATTGAGGAGTACGAGTGAGTATGCCAAAATCACAAAGCCACTAAAGGCTTTTCAATAATAATGCTGAATTCTAATGGTCTCAAATCTCCTATAAAAAGCCATAGACTAATAGATGAAACTTCATCTAAAATAGTACATATTTATGATGCAAAGCAATCCTTAAGGAGTATAAGAAAATTCGAAATATTTCTGCTTGGTCACAAGAAGCCAAAGCAATTGAAACTCCTAAAGATAAACGAACCAATGGAACTTAAACAATATATTTTTAAGTGACCAATAGGTCCTAGGAAAAATCAAATTAGAAACAAAAAATTTTCTATAATCAAATAAAAATGAAAACACAACATAGATCTTGTGGGGTACAAATGAAAGCAGTTCTAATAGAAAAGCACATAGCTGTAAGTTCCTATATTAAGAAACTAAAAAGATTTTAAAATATATAACTTAATGATGCACCTTAAGTTCTTAGACAGGCTAGAGAAAGTCAAACTCAGAATCATTGTATGGAGAGAAGTAATAAAAATCCAGGTAGAAATTAACAAAATGAAAATGAAAATAATAATACAAAGAATCAACGAAACCATGGGTTGGTTCTTTGACAAAATAGACACAACTGGCAATTTTTTAGTCCACCTAACAAAGAGAAAAGTCAAATGAGTAAAGTTAGTGACGAAGCTGGAGGCATTGCAATGGATACTAACAAAATACAAAGGATCATTGACGTATACTTAAATAATGAATATCTCAGTAAATTATAAAATCTAGAGAAACAGATAATTGCATAGACACATTTGATCCACCAAAATTGGACCAATAGAATAGAAACAATTTAAACAGATTTATAGTGTATACTGAAATGGATGCAGTAATAAAATTCTACTAACTAAATGAAGCCTTATCCTGGACAGATTTGCTTCTGAATTCAACCAGACTGCTAGGAAGATGTTAAGTTATTCTTCAAACTGTTTCATAAAACACAATGCAAAGAATGCTACTAAACTTGTTTTGAACCCAATACTATGATGATATTATAACCAGATGAGGACACAGTAGAAATTAAAATTATGGACCCATTTTCTTGATGAAGATGGGTGCAAAAATGATTAATAAAATATTTGCAAATGAATTTCACAGTACATTAAAACAGATAATTTACTATGACCAAGTTTGCTTCAATCCAGGAGATGCATGCATGGTTTATTATAGGCAAATTATGTGTTAATACATCACACAAAGAACTCAAAGACAGGAATCATTCATCAAAAAAAAGGGCAGGAAAGACAATTGACAGCATCTTACGTCATTTAAAGATAAAAGTGCTAAAAACCAGGATTGGAATGAACAAAACTCAATACCATAAACACTATGTAAGACAAACTTATAGCCATTGTTTTACTAACTGGAGAATAACTGAAAGTATGTTTTCTAAAGTCAGATTGCGATAGTGTCCATTCATTTCCTCTACTCTGTCTCAATACTGTGCTTGAAATCTTAGCTAGAGCCATTAGAGGAAACAAAAAACAAACAAGTAGGAAAATAATATACTTATATGTAGCTGATATGGTTCCACAACAAGACATTCTATGGACTCCTCCAGAATACTCTTATGTCTAATAAGCACGGTCAGAAAAGTAGAATGCAGAATTGACATAGAAAATTCAGTAGCTTTCCTATGCACCAGTAAACCATTCTGAAGAAGAGTCAAGGAAACTCCTGTTCCTAATTGCTCAAGAACATCAGAATTATATAGTCATAAACCTGACTATCTAACTAAAAGACTTTTATAGTGAGGTAGATGAAGGAAAGACCACCTGTAACTCATGAATTAAAAAATAATGTAAAAATGGTTGTTCTACCAAAGACAAATTACAGATTTAGTGCAATGCTCACTAAAATACCAACACTATTCTTCACAGAAGTAGAAATAATAATTTTAAAGTTCACATGCAAGTGCAGAAAATATTAGAGAGTCAAAGCAATTCTGTACCAAGATGGTGCTAGAAGTATTATGCCTGATTCCAAGCCATTTTACAATGACATAGTAATAGAAGCAGTATGGTACTGGAATAAAAACAGACATACAGCTCAATGGAAGAGGATAGAAACACCCAGATATAAGGTCACTTAGCTATAGCCATCTAATTTTTGACAAATGCACCTACAATACACACTGGGAAAAAGACAGTCTCCTCAACTCTGGGCAGGGGAAAATGAATGTCTACATGTAAAAGAAGGAAGCTAGACCTGTCTTGGTCTTGTACAAAAGTCAGCTCAAATGAATCAAAGAGTTTAATGCAACCCCAGGAAATCTGAAACTATTAGAAGAAAATATTGGTAGAACCATAGGAAGACTTTTGAACAGGAAATGAGCCAGTCAGGGAATAAGGCCAACAACTGACAAATGAAACCTCATGTAACGAAAATCTTCGGCACAGCAAAGGTAACAAAAGAGTGAAGGGATAGCTTAGAGAGTTAAAGAAAAATCTGTGCTAGTTATAAACTTATGCTGACAACAACTTAATGTCCAAAATATATGAAGATCTCAAAACAAAACTGAACACTGAAATTCAAACAATGCAGTTAGTAAATGGACTGATGAAATGAAAGCACAGTTCCCCCTCCAAAAAATGAAGCATAAATGAAAGGTGGCTCGGCAATTAAAGAACAATCGTTGTTCTTGCAAAAACCTCTTCTGTACTCTGAGAGTATCTGCGGTCACGTGTGTGTGTGTGTGTGTGTGTGTGTGTGTGTGTGTGTGTGACTTACACACACAATTAGAAATATAAATAATTCTTAACAATCAGTAAAAGTTCCAATACGAGTACCCAGTAAATATATTTTAAAATGTTCAGCAAAACACATAGGGAAGATGTAAATGAAAAGTACGCTGAAATTCTAGTCCAGCCCAGACAGAATGGTTTTCATAATGACAACTACAACAAACGCTGGTAAAGATGCAGGAACTGTGAACACTTACACAGTGTGGTCAGAAACGTAAATTACTCTAGCCACTGTGAAAATCAGCATGAGGTTTCCTAAAAAGAAACAAAAAAAGAACTGCAGTCAAATAAACAAAAGTTAAAAATAGATATACCATAGGACTCACCTACACCACCCATGGGTATGCTAGGGAAGAACTCTAGGTCTACATATCCCAGAGAAACTTGAGGAGCTCGTCTTTACTGTAGCACTCTAAGGAGAGCTACGCCATGGACTTAACCTCAGTGTTCATCAGACACTGAACAGTGTATATGCATGATGGGCATCAATTTACCCGCGAAGAATGAAATGTGTCATTTGCTGGGTAATACAAGTGCAAATGGACATCATTACTTAAGTGAAATAAGAAAGACTCAAACACATATTGCATATTGCATTGTTCCACCTAATGTTTCAATCCTACATTTATTGTAGATACATAAAGTCATGTTTATGGGGTTCCTCTATATGAATATGAATATATATATATATATAAATGCAGAATGGAATTCATAGGAAGAAAGGAGACTAATGTGTGGGTGGGTGAGAGACAGAACAGGGAAAACAATGGAGGGTGGGTGAATATGACAAAATTTTATGTTATGTTTTTTAAAAGTTACATTTAGGAAACTCAATACAATGTACAACAAATATATAACAATTCAAGTGATACTACAACAGCCAAGTGGTAGATGGAAATAAGAGCAATTTAAAATTTATATCTATTGTTTTTATAATTTGATCCTACCAAAACCTTCTGGGCATATTTCAACCATTGTATTGCCTTCTGAAAAGAGTACGTGTGTAAGTTTTTCACATCTCGATAGGTTAAGATAATAGATCCAAATTTTCCCGTGATGACTTTTAGAAATACTATTTAATTCATATGACCCCAAGGTTTTGAGACCTATTCAGCTTGTGGGTTCAGATGAGGTCACTTATTGATGCTATAATCACAATGGTTATGTGGCTTTGGGAAGTCACTTAACCTTTTAAAACACCTGTGAACTCATCTGTAAAATGAGGATAGTAATAGGACCAACATCCTTTGTCTGAAGATTAGGAAGATGATCCATATAAAGCTGGTAGCACGTGCTCATCACTTAAGAGTGAAAGCATAAGCATTGCTATTGAAGGCATTATTAGGTTTATGCCTTGGTTTCTATCCTATTTTTATTAAAATAAAACAGTGAAGAAGGAATTTTCTACTAATTTTAGTTATGTCAAACACATTTTCTTCACCATACAGTATCTAAAAAGAATATACAAATGTTCAAAAATGAGTTGTCAATACTTCAAAAACCTCAGTGCAATCCTTAAAACTGGAGCCATTGAATATGCCTTCAAAAGTTCAGTCAGTTTCTGCATTTGATGAAAGATTCAGTTTCACAGTTCTTTCTTGCCTGCACATGACTAAGGTGCAGTTTCCATAACCTATCAGACTGAATTGCTATCAGATTTCTGTACACCATTAGCCTGTGAGAATGCTTTGTTCTGGAAAAGGCAAATGCTGGGAAACTCGGCAAGACTGTACAGCTTGTTTTTGCATAACCAGCAGTGGACAAGGATGCTGATTGGGATATAATTCTACTTAGTAAAAGAATCGCTAAACAGAACATATGCAATAGTAAGTCATAATTATACTCTGTGGCAATAGGTATTTTGCAAAGGAAAAAGCACATATAACAAATAAAGGAAATATTTAAACATAGGCATAGAAAGGAAGAAAATTCATTGCTTAGAATCAATGAAAGAAGAAAGAATCAAAGTATGTGATCAATGGAAATAAGAGCAATTTAGTCAGTGAAATAACTGAGAGAAGAGAAAGCACTAGTTATGACTAGTGACAGTCATAGTAAAAACTTAGGCATAAGGTATTTTATAATGCAAAGGGAAGGAGATAGGAGGGTTGAATCATTTTTAACTCAAAGTTTTCTTTAGGGATCACACACAGACAGAGAGAGACAGAGACAGAGAGAGACAGAGACAGAAGAGACACACAGAGAGAGACAGAGAGAATGATGAGTTTAACAGGTGTGGTAGACTGCTGTGAGTGAGCTAAGAACAAATGGAGGTATGAGATTTAGTATAAAGGACGCCTTACAGTTCACCAACTTTAAGCTAATTCTGTTTTTCCTCTCTTTGAAAAGAAAATGAAAGAACTCATAGGCAATACTAGCATTTGAGAAAAATAATCTCAAGGGCTATAGCAGTAGTATCAAAAGGGAAAGTAATTTATCAGCTTTCCCAGGAGGGTGCATGGCTTTGTCACTATCAGGCATAGCAGATGTTCCTGGAGAAGTCAGCTCGGACTTGGAGAACAAGTGGCCAAACTACAGACTGGAGCCAAAGAATGAAGGACAGGAAAAGGTGCCAATCATGGGGCACAGTAAAGATCATACAGCAATTTTCGCCCCTCCTCACAACACCCTCCCACTCCCCCCACTCCCTCTCCTCTTCCCTCTCCATCCCTAAGAGCAGTCAGGGTTTCCTGCCCTGTGTGTAGTTCAAGTTCCTCCCCGCTCCCTCCAGGACCAGGACGGTGAGAATCTAATCAGACTGGATCCCCAAAAATCCAGAATATGCAGAGGAAACAAGTCCCAGAGTCATTGTCAATGGCTTTTTAGAAAGACTTCGGGCCAGCCACATTCAGAGAATCCAGCCTCCTCCAGAGAATCTGGTTGGATCAAGCGCTCCTTCAGTCCCAGTCAACTGGCCTTGGTGAACTCTCATTAGATCAGTCGCCTTGTATCAGTGGGTGATCGCTCCCCTTGCCGTTCTGATTTGCTTTTTCATGTTCTTCCTCCTTCTGCTCCTCCTTTGGACCTTGGGGGGCTCAGTCTGGTGCTCCAATGTGGGTCTCCGTCTGCATCGCCATCCATCGCCCGATGAAGGTTCCCTCTGATCTTGCCCTCCCTGCTCACGTTCTTCTTCCTGCTGCTTCTCGGTTGGACCTAGGGAGTTAAGTCCAGTGTTCCAACGTGGGACCCCATCTCTATCTCCATCTATTGCCAGATGAAGGATCTATGGTGATAAGCAAAATATTCATCAGTATGGTTATGGGCCAAGGCCGTTTCAGGCACCCTCTCCTCTGTCCAGAGAACAATCTGGGGATCTCTCCTTGGACCTGGGATCCCATTTACAATCAAGTCTCTAGTAAACCCTAAACTGACTTCCATAGTTGAGATATATTCTTCCCTGAACCCATATCTATCCTTCGAAAGTGGAAACTTTTATATTTTAATAAACTTTAAAAAAAAGAAAAAAAAAGAAAATATAGGTAAACAGTAAATGTGGAGGGTGCTCTGAGGCTCTGAGAAATGGTAGATCCAAGACTGGATAAAGACATCAATGGCAAATTCTGGTCACTGAATAGCCATTGTCAAAAGATCATCTGAGTTTGGTGTTCTTGTGAATGAAAAATATTCATATTACATTGTGTTCTTTAATATTTTGATGACTATATTACGTATCTATTCAGACTGCAACAAATTAACACAGACAAGTAGACCTAAATCAAGGAACAATTAACAGCTTACAATTTTCTTATTTAGAAGTGCTTGTTTGTGACCCAAGAAAGTACCCTCTCAGCTAAAGTTAAAATGCCATACTGGTCTTTCTTTGTTTTACCCTAAGAGTCTGAGTGGTTTTCTGAGTAGGAAGGGTCTATTTCAAGTCTCACTCAGATTCCAGATAGAATTCAGCTCTGCATTTTTTAGGAAAAAAGTGTTGATATTCTTGACAGATGTTGGCAATATCTACTGTCAGTGTCCTGCCTTTGCGTGTGACTGTCCTTGTGGCCAGAGTCATCAGTGTAATTGTCTCGTTCTCAAATATAAAATCTTATCTTTTTAACGTCCAAAAAAAAAAAAGATCATACAACAAGAAGATCCAAGATGGAAGAGTACGGAATGACTCTTCAGTCAAAACACTGCCCTGGTAGCAAAGGGTGGAAGAGTGGACTGCCTCACCAGCTCCATGGAAGAAGAATCATGTCCAGCCAGAATAAGGAGATCATTTTTTTTCTCTTATCTTCTAACATCAAGTTCTCTCATGATTACAACCTCTAATCTCAAATAAATAACACAAGCTTGTGGAGTTGATGTTTAAACAGACCTGCAAGACATATATTTAAAATTTATATATTTCATTGTTTAGTTATTAGGGCTTGATTTTCATGTCCTTTAGTTTTAAAGAAACACATTTTTAAATTCAGTACAGGGCTCTGGTTTGTACGTGTCAGGAGTTGTTTCCCAATATTTGCAATTAACTTTGAAAGACCTCAAAGTTTTGCTTGCGAATGAAGAAGTTCCCCTCCCCACCCCTTAAAATTGGTGCCTCTTTGCCTGAGCCCTAGAAATTGAAACTGATTCCCCAGGAAGCCATCTAGTCAATGGTGGAAGTCACTTCTGTAACATCTGCCAATGATCATAACAAGCCAGCAGTTGCTATATTCAATAAAAGCCCCAGAATTTGTGTCTGCACAGCAGTGACAGGAGAGAATATAGGTCTCTTACCTGACCTGCACTCCATGGCCATTATCCTCTGCAACCCCCCCCATATCTCATGATTTAGAAGGTGTGCTGGGCTCCAAAAGAAGGAAGATATTTCTTCTGCCCTTGCCTCTTCCATTTTCTAAGGCAGGAGAGCCTGCAAAATTAGAGCCTTTCTGCAGCTTCTTCGGGTATATGGTGCTTTTACAATTTGCCAGTTTCTTGCAGTGAATCGGATTGCTACAATCTTATCATTTTCAAAAGCTCGTCATTACTTGCTCTCTCTGTGTAGATCTCTTTTAGTTATAGGAAAACCTCCCTCTGCTTTTAATCTCACACTGGGGTAGGGCTTCACATTTCACTTTTCAAGTGCACTTCCCAAGAAGAGAAATAAGTAGACATTCTGATAGACAATCTCTCAAAACCAGAATGCTATCTTATCATACCTTTTCATCCTTTGCCACTCTAAACTCAAGAGTGTGCAGAGAGGCATTTTCTTTTTTCTTATGCTAAACTGTTTTTAAATATAAGTATGGAATTTGTATTGACCAGGCAAGAATGCTAAAAAGAGCTTTTGGATAGTCCTGGTCACCAGTTGCAAAAACTAAACAGAGAAATAGTGTTTTAAATTTGCAAAAGTATGACACATGAGCAGTATTAATTCCTGTACATATATATGTGAATATATCTATCACATATCTATGTTCCTAGCATGTAGTGATACATTTATGTCATCTCTAATCTATTTGTCTATCATCTATTTATATTTATGTACAATCTCTCTATCATGTATTATCAATCATCTATCAATTGTCTGTCTATCTATCTATCTATCTATCTATCTATCTATCTATCTGTAATCTATCTATCTATCATCTATCAATCTATCAATCTTTCAATCTATCAATCTATCTATCTATCATCTATCAATCTATCTATCTATCTATCTGTCATCTATCTATTTATCTATTATCTATCATCTATCTATCTATCTATCTATCTATCTATCTATCTATCTATCATCTACCTATCTACCTATCTAATATGTATTTATAATACTATTAGCTTGAAGTTTTCCTGAATAAAATCAAGGTAATAGTCATGAAGGACTTTAAATAAAATCCTTTTATTAGCTATATCAAAACCTCACATGCCTTTGACGGGTTTCAAGTTATCTTGTAAAGCCCCGAGGTTTTTTGCCGTCACCGCTCTTACAAAACTGAAGTAGCACTTCTCTTTTACAACTATGACTCAAGGATGCCAGTGTGGGAAATTTAGGAATGTAACAGGACATATAAAGTCTATTGTATGTGTTCTAGTGAACCTTAGTGGACAAGCTCAGGAGGACCTGTTATGGTCTGTTGTCAGAGGAATGAGGTCAGGAGTGTGAGACAGAATTAACCCACAGCACTGTTGTTCAGCTTGCGGTTTTAGTATGACAGAAACATGGAGAACTGTAAATGTTGGATAACATTTGGACTTTATGCAAGTAGATAAAGTAGATTTCTTTTCTTTTCTTTTCCCTTGCTTGATTTTTCTTTGAGACAGATTCTTTTGTAGCACAAGCTGACTTGAACTTACTATGTAGAAGAGGATGACTGTAAACTTTTAATTTTCCTGGCCTGGCAAGTTAGATTCAGTCAGTTGCCTGTCAACTCTGCCCCTGTCTGACTGTCTCTCTCATTCCTTTCTGTCTCTTTCTTTTTGTCTCTTTGTCTTATCTCCTTTTTCTCTCCCTCCCTTCCTCCCCCATCACTCGCCCTCTCTCTTTCTCTCTCTCTGTCACTCTTTATTTCCCTCTTTGTTGTCCAGATTGTTAAAATGTCATGGTTGATACTCAGTTCATTTTTTAAAATTTATTTATTTATTAAAAATTTTCACCTCCTCCCCGCCTCTCTTTTCCCTCCCCTCCCCACCTCCCCATTCCCACCTCCCCCTCCCTCTCTAGTCCTAAGAGCAGTCAGGGTTCCCTGCCTCGTGGGAAGACCAAGGTCCTCTCCCCTCCATCCAGGTATATAAAAGTGAGCATCCAAACAAACCAGGCTCCCACAAAGTCAGTCCATGCAGTAGAATAAAAATCCAGTCCCATTGTCCTTGGCTTCTCAGTCAACCGTCATTGACAGCCACATTCAGATCATTCCTATTGATAGCTCTTTCCTATTGCCAGCATCAACACCTTCCACAAAACAGTTGAATTTTTCCTTTACTCACCTCCTAAGGAGGAGGGCCGTGCTTTTGTGGAGTCGCAATTGTGGGCTTCTGTTCCGCAGACTGGAGTTGGTGAAAGGCCGACTTGATTTAAGATAAATCAAGTGAGATAGAGAAGATGGCAAGAGGGTAAAACTGACTACTATGATTGGAAATGATTGGTGATCCTGGACAGAAGTAAGTACAACACACCCAAGTATAGGATGAGAGTTCTGGTAACTAACAGAGATCATTTGCCAGATTGCATATGCCTGTACAGAAGCGGCTTTGATGGTCTGCACAGCATATGCACACAAACTGCCAAAATACTATGTGAAAGTTGGTATGACCAGTTCCGCTGCAGCTATTTTACTGTCCTGCAGGCTTCTTGTTAGGTTTGGCATGGACAAGATCTATGAAGGCCAATACAATTTGGAAAGCATTGACAGTCAGCCTGGTGCCTGCACTTGCTATTTGGACATGTGCCTTGTCTAAATGCAAATGACAATAACATTTTTAGGGTCCTTAGGGAACCACAAGGATGACCCCAGCTAAGACCCTAAGCAATAGTGGAGAGGGTGCCTGAACTGGCCTTTCCCTGTAATCAGATTGATGACTACCTTAATTGTCATCATAAAACCTTCATCCAGCAACTGATGGAAGCAGATGCAGAAATCTACAGCTAAACAATGGCTGAGCTCTTGGAGTTCAGTCTTAGAAGGAGAGGAGCAATAATATGAGCAAAGATACGTGTCAAGATCATGAAGAGGAAACCCATAGAAACAGTTGACCGAAGCTAGTGGGAGCTCACTGACCAGACTGTCAGCTGGGGAATCTGCATAGGACTGAAATTGGTTCTCTGAATGTGGGTGACTGTTGTGTGGCTTGGGCAGTTTGCAGGGCCATTGACAATGGAACCAATATTTATTCCTAGTACATGAGCTGACTTTTTGGAGCCCATTCCCTATGGAATGCTAAGCTTAGATACGGTGGGGAGGGCCTTGGTCCTGCCTCAAATAACATTCAGACTTTGCTGACTCCCCATGGAATGCCTCCACCCTCTTTGAATAGTAGATGAGGACTGTGGTGGAGGGAAGATAGGGAGAGGAGGGAGAGAGAATTGGTGTGTAAAATAAAAAGGATTGTTTTAAAAAATAAAGAAAATTTTGAAGGGCCCTAAAAAGAGCTGTGGATGGAGACTACTCTATCCCTCATAGTACTAAATGACTCCCTGAGTATGATTATGAAAGCAGGTTGAATGCAGGAGTACCTTGGAAGCACAGCATGGGTGAGAATGTTGCAGACTGCATATATTAGCTAATGGAGGAAGATAAAGATGCTTATAAGCAACAGTTCTCTCAGTACATAAAGGACATCATAACTCCAGACATGGAGGGGATACATAAGAAAGCTCATGCTGCTACTTAAGAAGTTCCAGCCTATGAAAAATAGCTTAAGAGTGAGGTGATGAAGGAATGGAACTGCCCTCAAATATCTCTTGTCCGAAAAGAGCAGGCTGCTCAGAAGATGGCAAGTTTCCTTCCAAGAGTCCAGGAACATTCTGCTCAGACCTAGAGAAATTATTTGTTTGTTTGTTTTGATTTTTTTCCAAGACAGGGTTTGTGTGTGTGTGTGTGTGTGTGTGTGTGTGTGTGTGTGTGTGTGTAGCCCTGGCTATCCTGGAAATTTTTCAACAGACCAGGTTGGTTTGAACTCCGAGATCTGCCTGCCTCTGCCTTCCCAGTGCTGGCATGAAAGTCATGAACCACCACTGCCCAGCACTAAAGCAATTTTCTATAAAGATTTTTTTCATAAAGACAATAAACTTATTGACCAAGAATCTAAAAATATATAAAAATAAATTCTTCCCTTTAAACCCTGAAGATTCCTTTATTTTTCCTTAGGGTAGTTGGCATAACAAGAACCTTGCATTTTTTTTCTTCGGGTACCATATCTGGCTTTAACTGGGAAAAAGCTGTTAAGATAGACTTTTTTTCTGATTTTAAAATTTATTTATTTTTAGTCTTAGTATTTTGTGTGTGTGTGTGTGTGTGTGTGTGTGTGTGTGTGTGTGTGTGTACCAGTGTACATGTGACATGGTGCATGTAAGAAACCCAGAGAAAAGACAGGTTTCTTAAGGTTTGGGAAATATGTGGGTGTGTTTCTCTGATAAAAAACTATGAGTATCAAATTATTTAAAATGAATTCCTGATAAGAAAAATCTCATATAAACATTCAAAATTGCTACATAGGAGCACAAGATGGATGTCTACTGAGATACCTACTCTGATACTTCCAATAAGACCCACACATAAGTTAAGACTCAGAGACCAACGTGTTAGCTGTATTGGAGTGACAGGAATTTATTGACTGAAACTGTGGCTTGTAGAAAATGAAAATCCCCAAGACGATGTGCTAATAACTACATTTTAAAATGAACAGTATAAGGAAAAACAAACAAAAAATATCTTTGCCTTGAGGAGTTATAAATTAGAAGAAAGCATTGCCACTAATTTGTTAATTCATTCAGAGAATAATTTTTTTCTTTTCTATTTTCTTTTACTTTCTTTTTTGTAAAGACAGAATCTCACTATGCAGCCGTTTGTCTAATGATATAGCCCTTGCTGGCCTGGAATGTACTGTGTAGACCAGGCTTGTCTTGAGCTCACAGAGATCCTCTTGTCTCTGTCTCCTCAGTGCTGGAGTCAAAGGTGGGTGCCACCATATCCTGGGACGAGTGAAATAATTTTAGAAATAGAAATTACATAAAAGACATTAATATGACAGATGGAATCAGTGGCATGCAAGGCCAGTGTCTCAGGATAAGTTAGTGACATAGAGGATATTGAAATAACTTACAGATCAAGTTCTACTTAGTGCCTACACCATTTGGCCATATGCGGTACACTATTCTTCTGTGCAGTAGTGAAGAATAAACCAGCACAAATGTTCCCATTCTGTGACCAGTGTCTATGAGTTTAGCATGGGCATGGGATGTAGGATTTGTTCTCAGCAATAGCAGACATTTGACTCTGTGTTGGGGCCATTGGTGTCTTCAGTCATTGGATGGCTGCACTCATATAACTTCTAAGACTTGATGGTAGCAGTATATACAAGTCTTTGTGTATGCACTGTGTATTAAATTCAGAAGCTTTTTAATGTTTTTTTTTAAAGAATGTGCTGGTTAGCTTTTGTAAACCTGACATAATCTCAGGTCAAGGTCACATAGAAAAATGTCTCTATCATATTGGCCTGGAGCAAGCCCGTGGAGCATTTTCTTGATTAATGATTGGTATTGGATGTGCACCCTTTTCTGGGTTGATACCTGGGTCCTATAATAAAGCACACCGAAAGTCAATGGAGGACAAGCCAGTAAGCAGCTTTCCTTCATGGCCTCTGCTTCAGTTTCCACTCTCAGGTTCCTGCCTTAGCTCCTACCCTAACTAACCTACATAATTGAGTCTGACCTATAAGTAGAAATTAACCATTTCCTTCCCAAGTTGTTGTTGGTCATGGTCTCTATCACAGCAACAGGAAACCAAACAAGGACATAGAAGGTCTGCACTTTTATGAAGACATTTATATGACTAGGTATTTTCTGAAATGAAATGATTTCAAAGACTTTGACTTCCCCTTTTATTTTACTTATTTGAGTAGAAGTCTAAAGTTTTGTCTCCAAGGATCTCAGACACATATCCCGGAATCATAGTTTGATTATTGTGGTTTTAAACTGTGTAGACATGATAAGAATTAACCTAAGCAGTTGAAACATGAAATAACATTTTTCAGTTTTTCAGTTCAACAGTCCACCAATTAGGAAGAGTTCTGGGTCCATGTGAGTTTGAAGCAATACATGACATAATGCAGAAGAGTAGAAAGCGTTGGACTTTTAATCTGCTCTGCGTTGGCATTGCCGAGAATTTTTGATTATGCCAGCCTCTTTATAGCTTCAAAGTATTTTTCCAAATATTTTAGAATTCTCAAATAGTGGGGCATAATCACCAACTTTAGTAGCTGTTTTTCAAGAAGACAAATGTAGGCTGTGAATACCATTGGTTAATAAAGAATCATCTTCGGGCTTATTGCAGCACAGAATAGGGCAAGGTGGGGATTCCAAGCAGAGAAAGTAGGAGAGAGCAGTCAGCATCAGAATCAAAGAGATGTCACGTAGCGGCCACAGGAGGCAGATGTGCTGGAACAACCACAAATCATGTGGTAAAATATATAAAAAAAAGAAATGGGTTAATTTAAGATATAAGAGCTAACTAGAAATATGCTTAAGTTATTGGTCAAACATTATCACAAATAATATAGTTTTGTGTGATTATTTTGGGTCTGGGCAGCCTGGAATGAATGAGCAGTATCCGTCTACAGACAAAGTGACATTATTATGGTTTGTCATCAAGACAGAGAGATACAGAAGAGACCAAAGTTGATAATTGCAGATAAAAAAAAACTATATAGACAAACAGGGAAGAGTTTATGCCAAAAATTTATATGTGTTTCAGTAGATAGGCAGCATATTTGAGTCCTTTGTCTGATTGTGGTAAATCATTCTTTATGCATTATAGCCAAATACTCTCATCATAGAGGGGAGTGAATTACATTGACATCATAGGAACATTTTTGAAATGTTTCACTTACTTAAAAAGAACTTGTATGAATTTTTGTTCAATTAAAAATGATCATAGCTGGGAGAGGTGGTGACTGCCTAGAGTTTCTGTTCCCTGGAGGCTGGAGCAAGAGGTTATGAGTTTAAGGCCAGCCTCGGAGAGGAAGTGAGACCTTGACTGGAACAGATTATGAATAATAGCTTCTTATTTTCCATGTTTCAGCTGTTTTGGTAGCTTATTAGCAGAAGCAAGTTTTCACGCTTCTTTGTTTCTGAGACTTGCCTAGAATATTAAAATATGAGTTTCTCAAGAAAAGGGAGTTTCTCATATTGGATCATGTTTTTTTGCCCCAGATTTTGATCAGATGAATGTAAGGGAAAATCTGGAAAAGCATAAGCAAAAATATGGGTTTTGTTCATGAGAAAAAAATAGGTTGTGAGAAATTTGGCCTTAGGAAGCAGGCAGAACCTTGGCAGCCCCTCTTTAAAAGCAGGAAGGTGCTCAGTAAACATCGGTTAGATGGAAGGATCTGAACAGACTGGCATGGGGAGCTGAAAGAAACAGAAACAGTAGTGATTACTGAATTCCTCCAAACTGATGCTCAGTAGATGAATGTTACCTTTCATGAAATGTATTCCTCTTAGGAGAGACGATAATACGAAATAATTATAGCAGTGATATAACAAAAGATGGACATTGGGCCCATTAAAAACAATACAAAGAAGAACCTAACCTGTTGAATTTAGATAGCTCATAACTATGTGTTCATATTATAACAAACGCATTAAAACAAAAGTAAGATGTTAATAGTAGGAAAGTCAAGAGTTTTAAGTAATTATGTGAGAACATGTATATTCTACTTAGTATAAATCTGAAAGTACCCCCAGAAAAGCTTATTAATTAAAGCACTTAGGTATTTGATAATAAAAGGAAAAAGAAACTGAATATGATGAAATGAGAAGAAACCAATAAATCCAGCAGAGCTCACCTGATGCTTGTCATGTTCGTATCAAAAGTGTCAGAGTGAGTCTGGCTCACCATGGTTGAGAATACTTTTTATGTTCGCTTGCACACAATCCTATTAAAGAATGCTTTGAACTCATCTTTATTATTAATAGAGTGATATATTCTCATTGAAAAACGTGATGAAGCAGATGAAACCCAACTATTAATAAGCAAGCATGAATCATATAATAATTGCGCAAGAGTTTATCTTGTTACAAATCGGAGGACTGGTAACTTGTATGTGTGTGAGAGAGAGACAGAGAAAGGGAAAGAAAGAGAGAGACAGACAGAGACAGAGAGAGACAGAAGCAGGGAGAGAATGAGAGAGAGAGAGAGAGAGAGATCTGCAGTGGGATAAATTCTACCAAGGCGTTTAAAGAAAACTTTCACTAGAATAAGAATGCATGTTACAGCAATAGCCACTCATTGTCAACATCAAGACTGATAAGACAGAAAGAGCAAAGAAAAAGACAAACTTCTCAGAGTGGGGCTCATGTGAAGCTAGTGCCTCATTTTACAAGGAAATATCAATTTCCAATTTGAACATAGTGTAAATATCTAAATGACTTAATGTAGAATACTTTATGATAAAACCTCCTTCAGAATCATGCAGTCAGCACAACCTGCAAAGGCAAATTATTTTATTTTAACCTTTGCCAGCATTTCCATGCTCTGTTCGGTATTACAGTAATGCAGAATCTGCCTCTATTTTGCTAGGAAGTCATTCCCATGTACATTAATGTACACATATAAAAATATATATATATACATATATAAAATTATACACACTTCATCTACATATTTTACAGATATAAGAGTCGCTTGTATCTAGATAGTGTTAGTATTTTGTCCTTTCTCCCTCCACTGGCATGAAGAACACTGCTTGCAGTATTGTGAGTGGCCTTTATGTCCAGGAGCTCTCTGGATAAAGGTTTTGTATATAATTGACTCTATCTAAATCTTGACAGAAATTCGCTTAGAATCAGGGTGTAGGGAACTGATTTCACACTCTTAATATGTTAAGCAACCATCTAGGCATCTCATTAAGATGCATCTTCTGAACTGGCAAGTATCGGATTGGCCTGAGATCACGAATTGCGTTCAGTTTCCTGGTAGCGCTCAGCACTCTCTGCTGCCCACTATATAACTAATATCCTGTTTGATATTTTTGTTTTTCATTTTATATGATGTAATATCCCATGCAATATATTTTGATCATTTTTTGCTCCCCGTCCTCCTCTCCCAACTCCTCCCAGATGCATCCTCGAACTCCCCAAGCCTTCTCAGCTTTGAGTCTTCTTTTTTTTCTTTTGAAAGCAATCCACCAAGTCCAATTTGTATTGTTCATCTACTACTGGGTGTGGGACCGTTCACTGGATCACACTCTTAGGGAAAACTCACTCCCTATCCCTCAGAAACCATAAGGTATCAATACTGTTCTTTAGTGAAGTGTGGAGGTTCATTGGCTTGATTTTGGGTCGGCCATGTGTAGGTGACCATAGTTAGTGTGAGTTCCAGAGTGAAGTGGTTTGGTCACACACAGAAGGTGCTGCGGTCACTCAAGTCCTTCTTAACCTCTGGCGATTGATCTTTCTATTCCCTCTTCCATGTTGGATATTTTTGGTGCTTTTCATTGTGTGAGAGTCAAGGAATGTGTAGAGGTAAGAAGTTTTTTCACTGACTACACATGTTATAAGGATTTACAAGTTGCTTCCTTAGTCTATGAGATGGGGAGGGCAAAGGAAGCCTCCGTGTCACATCCAACATTCTGTGATTGAGCATTAGTGGTGTGAGACAGAGAAGCAGGACACTAGTTCTACACTAACATCTTAAACAACTGGAGGAGTTCCTTTCATCTTTTAGGGCCAAACCAGGGTCATGGTTTTGATTCAGAGAAGAATCTCAGTCCTAAATAGTAGGACGCAGAACAGGGGTTTATCTAGGCATTAAAGACAACTTTAAGCGCAAGCGTTCAGAGCAAGAACGGTGCTCAGAAGAAATGGGGACTTCCGCCAAAGGAGTTCCACTTTGTCTCTAAACATATAGGGTTTCGGTGGGGTTTGGAGCTGTTTTCTTTAAAGGATAGCTAAGGAACCTAAAGAGATCACCTGAAAAGATTACCATTGATGAGGTAGATGTCTCAGTTCTAGAGATGCAGTTGCGTCAAAGCAGGTTAATTTTGCTGTTAATGAAATTGTCAGATCGCCTGGACATTTCTAAGAAATGTCTGAAGAAAGGAATGAAGCCCTGACCATTGTTACATACATTCATTCTAGTCTCAGGCCGGGGTCACTGCTCTTTGAAGAATACAGTATCCCTGTGTGAAGGAAGCATCACCTGTGTATTGGCAGCCTTCACAGCAAATGTTGGTAGTGCTGGAATTTCTCTGCGGAGAGAGGCTTTCGTCAGACTGCAGGGCAAGGCTCTTTCCTCTTCCCATGTCCCCATAATTTTCCGTTTTTATCCTCACCTTTGTATGGTGTGTATAAAAACAGATTGCTTGTAGCCAGGTAGTAAATGTAATCACTAGGGGTAAGATTGCTTTCTTTTTTCAGGAAGAATTAAGGGCAACAAAATTGGTACTTGATTGTTTTAAATAGCAGATGGAGTGCTTTTATGCTCATTTAAAAAATAGTAAGCTGATAATTAAGTGCATTGGTAATTAGAATAGACATTTTCGTGGGTCCAGAGATGGCTTTGCAGTGGTTTATTCCTATGAGAAGCTTTTGTCATCTTCATGTTTTCAGAATATTTCATGACTAAGCTTTTTACAAAAAACAGAGTACCTAACGTCATTGTTTTGTCTGCAAATACATTTAGCATAAAGATGTTGATCAGTGAATTCACTGACATATATATATATATATATATATATATATATATATATATATATATATATATATATATATATATATATATTGCAAATTTTCCTGCTGGGTGAATGCTCTGACCTGGCACAAGCATTTTACAAAGAAACTGTTCAGGGGAGGGGAAGGGAAAGGGAAACAGAGAGAAAAATGGGGAGGAAAAGACAACACGGGCTGAGGGAATTCACTGTGGAGGAGGGAAATGTGTCCTGCTCTGCAACCTTGCAGGTAGCATGTCTGCCTGCCACAGGAGCGCATTATTTGTTCTTTTCCCTCTGACAGTGAACTAAAGAACGCATTGTGGGGAAAACCCATCCTGACATATGACACAGAGCAAAGGAGGATCACAGCGTGAGGCAGCATCAAGGAGTTGACATGGCCTTGATGCACTTAGGCACAGCACGGGGCCTCCGGAGTGGCTCTTCCAACCAAAGCCCTGGTGCAATTTGCACAATTCTCCAAAGAGCTCCCAGTGAAGCCCCAAGCCCCAGTAAACCGGGCCAAAGAGGAGAGCAAAGACCTTGCCCCCTGCCGGGAGACACACAAAAGGAGGCAATTCAAAGGGGGCTTAGTTAAAAGGAGGGAAAAGTATACACAAATATTAGAGGGGAGCTGGGATGAGTTTTAAAGAAGAGTAATGGTATGAATGGGAGCAAAGGGGGTGGGAAGAAAACGGGAAGTTCTGGGACCTGGAGAGCAAAGTGCAGATCAGAGAGCTGGGCTAAACACGTCTCTCTCCCCCTCTCTCCCATCCCCCTGTCTGCTCCGCCCCTCCTCTCCCCTCTCCTCCCTCCCTCCTTTCCCTATCCCTGCCTTCCTTTCTTTCCTCCTTTTCTTCTTCCCTAGTGCAGCAAGGGAATGCTGTAAAAGAACCCAAGTATTTGTAGAGTCTTTTTTCCCTCTGACTTTCATAACTTTTAAGCATTCCCCTATGTTCAAGTGAAGGCTTACAATTAAAAAAAAAAGGAAAGGAAAGAAAAAAAAAGATAGGTAGAAAGAAACAACTGAGCAAACCCACTCGATATTTCTCTCCGAGCCAGTTCCATCTTCATCTATTCCCTCTGACTGCTTTTTGTACCACACCACATTTTATTCACTGGGTTTGTATTTCAACCTTTGTATATTCTGGCTGTACATTAATCATTAATCTTTCATTTGTCCTCTGTAAAAGGATTTGAAACTCTCGATTTACAGTAAAACCTAAACATAAAAATCTAGTGGATGTTTTCTTTTCTTCCTTCATGAAGAATTCACATTATACAAGCATTAGATACTTAGAAAAAAAAATTTCCTTGATGTCTAAAAAGCTTGAAGCATGCTTCAGACTAAAGATGACCAATGTTCTCTAGAGCCATTGATAAATCTTAGCACAAACCTTGGACATTGCAGACAGATTTTATTAAGGTTTAATAAAGGGTTAGAGTGCTAGGACAATAAAAATGTTATATGGTTTTATTTTTGGTTTATATCATTATCTGTGTACTTTGAAAGCCAAATCAAACTGCTAACCCAGTTGCCTTTGTATTTTGTTACTGTGAAGGGATACCATGACCAAGGCAACTCTTATCAAAGAAATCATTTAATTAGGGGCTTCCTTACAGTTTCATAGATTTTGTCCGCTGTCTTGGTAGGAAGCATGGTGGCATGGAGACAGACATGGTGCTGAGGACATAGCTGGAAGTTCTATATCTGGATCCATAAATTTGTTTGGCATGGGCTTTTTAAAATCTCAGAACCCACACACAGTGACACACACATACACACACACACACACACACACACACACTCCAACAAGGACATGCCCTCTAATCCTTTCAAATATTGCTACTCTCTGGTGGCCAAGTATTCATATCTATGAGCCTATGGACCATTTTCCCTCAAACCACCACAGCAGTTATTGTAGAGTCCCCTGGGGTGGAGCTGCTTCCTGACTTCATCGCACATGGAATCAACAGAAAGTGTTCCAACTGTCCACTCAAGGTATAGTCCCACAGGATTTCTTCCTAATTAAGATTTTTTTCCACTTATTTCTGTCTCTAAAATCAGCTTACTACTGCTAACAACTGTTCTTAGTATTTTAAGGGAGTCATTTATCTATTTGAAAAGATTTTGAAAAAGGCTATAAAATGAAAATCCATAAATGTTTCCTCATAATGTGAGGGGGTATATGAGATTCTGTACTTGGGTCCTTTAAGGTTCTTGGACGTTAGACCAAGAATTCATAACAGTGACATAATAGCCCCTGGGGTCTTATATTCACCTGAATCCCAGTGGCAGTCTGTGTTGTGTTTAGTGCCTTAATGTAGTGTGAGTTAGCTCCCCAGGTTATTGGCAGTACAGGATTTTGCACTGTGGCTCTAAGGCTCTTTGCTACTGCAACTGGAAAAATTTGGGACTATATTGTATGGGTTACTCTTGATTTTGTCTCTGTCATTAAGCAGTATGTCTGGTGTTATAAATACTGTGGAAAGCTCACAACTCATGGAGAATAAAGAACAAGCCGAAGAAGCAGACAAACCCTCTAATATTGCTATAAAGTAACTGTGATCTTGGCCACGTCACTTCATTTCCCTGCTCTAGCTTTTGAGTGATAACCATAGTTACTGATATCAGGCTGTGTGCTGGCTACTTGCTTCACACATGTCTCACCTTTAATCTTTCCAAAGGGACCAAAGGAAATACTACTGTCCGCCTGATTGTATAGTTGAGGAAAACAGATTCAGTGAGGTGGAGAGCAGTTGAGATGACTCTAACTAAAGCTCCCAAGTTTGCTTTTCTACTCATGGTTCCACAAAGCTTACTGTGTAAAATGAGGCACCAGGAGGCTGGCATCGCAGACAGTCTAGGATCGTATATGAAGACACTGGGAACTTTGTTGACTAGTAAGTTTTCTAGCTCCTTTTCAACTTTCTTTACAACTTTGAAACAGTTTTAGTGGTGTATAAATGAGATGTAACAAACTGCTTATTTCAAAGTGTCCTTGGCTTCACTCTACATTAGTGTATAACTTTCTTGAACTTGAGAAAAGGTAATCTCTTATTATGATTTGTTTTTTTCCCTGATGAATAATAATATTTAGCTGCTGTGGTGTATTTGTACACAGTGAGGTTATACTGCTGTGATTGGTATGATAAACAGTCAAATGATCAATAGCTGTACAGGAGAGATTGGCGGGACTTCCAGGCAGAGAATGAATGCTAGGAAGAAGGCAGAGTCACCAGCCAAAGGAAGCAGGATGGGCAGCACAGAGTAAAGATAACTGAGCCATATAAAACATAAGGATTAATTTAAGTTATAAGAGCTAATTAAGAACAAGCCTAAGGTAAGGCCAAAATTTTAGAATTAATAATAAGTCTCTGTGTCGTTTTTTTGCAAGTTGGTGGCCCAAAGAAATGTCTGCTGGATACTATGGGACTGAAGACTGAAGATGAATGCCCCAACAGTACAAAAGAACTTTGGGTGACTGTCCAGGCAGCAAGATGTTTCTGTTATTTCTAAAGTTTTGGAAGTTGCTTATTTCTTGTTTGCTTAGGTAATATTATATCCTTCTGGAGTCTTTGATCGAGTTGATAAATGGTTAGTTATAGTTTTCCTTAGTTATGATAAAATATAAAATAGATATACATATTGTAACTGTAATTCTTGCTTTATAACTGTTTTGCTATATGTAATTTTACTGTGTTAAAGTGAAAGTTTTTCTTTTTTGTTTAAACAGAAAAAGGGGAAATGATGGAGGAGGGTTATCTGTCTATGTGTTACTTTCATTGGTTAATAAAGAGACTGCCTTGGCCTTTTTGATAGGCCAGCCCTTAGGTGGGTAGAGTAGACAGAACAGAATTGTGGGAGAAAGAAAGCAGAGGCAGGCAGTCACCATGACTCTCCTCTCTGAGACAGACACAGGTTAGGACCTTTCCCAGGAAGCCACCACCTTGTGGTGATCTACAGATTATTAGAAATGGGTTAAATAATATGTGAGAGTTAGCCAGTAAGGGGCTGGAGACAATGGGCCAGGCAGTCTTTAAAAGAAAGAAAAAAAGAAAAAGAAAAATCTGTCTACATTTAGCCTATTTTCGTGTGTCTGTTACTCTGCTCATATACCTTCTTAAGTAAAATGTCTGATAAATTTATTTTACTTACTTAAAACACTTTTATATTTGAAAACTTTATTATTTATATTCATTGTCTACTGTAGTGTGTCGCATAAGGAGTTTTTCATACAAGTAGATGAAAGTATATGCTTCCTATTTTCTACCACCCTTCTCTTTCCCTGACCCCTTACATCAGTTCCTTTTGGTTCCTCTAGACAGTTTCTGTCCATTTTCACTTCATATACACATACCAACTTAAATGAGAGAAAACATGTTCTTGTATTTCTGCAACTGTCTTAATTTTCTTAATGTGTGCTGGTTGGTTTTTGTCTACTTGGCACAAGCTAGAGTCATTTGGGAAAAGGTTTTGCCTCCATCATATTGACCTCTGGAGATTTTCTTGATTAATTATTGATGTGACAGAGTACAGTCCACTGTGGGCTGTATCAGCCCTGAGCAGGTGTTCTGTGTTGATTAAGAAAGCATGCCAGATATGAGCCAGAAAATAAACCACTTAGCAGTGTTCCTCCATGACTTCTGCTTCAGTTCCTGCCTATAGGGTCCTGCCGTAAGTTCTTTCTTTGGCTTCTCTCAATGAGAGGATATAAGTTGTTTGTGAGTATGGTGTTTATCACGGCAGCGGAAAAAAAACTAAAGAAAACTAAAAGACTGTGGTTATTTCCAGTTGCATCAAATTTCCTGAAATTATAGCTGTTCTTTTTGAAAATAGTTCCATTGTCTCTATACCATGTTTTTTTTTAAAATTTATTCCTCTATTGTTGTATTATCTAAGTTGCTTCTGTACCTCTGTACTTGTGACTAGGTGCTGCAATAGACACTGGTATACAAGTCTCTATGATTTGCTGACTTGTTCTTTTGGGTAAATATGCAGACATGGGATAGTTGGGTCATGTCGTAGTGCTACTTTAAGCTGTTTAAAGTAGTTCTATACTGATTCTATGGTCGCTGAATGAATTTATATTCCTGCTAAAATGTAAGCATTCCCTTTTGTCCTCATCATCCTCATTTGTTCTTATTTCTTTTATAAAGGATTGCCATTCTGACTAGGTGAGAAGAAACCTCAATGTAGTTTTAATTTACAATTCACTAATGAATAGTATGGTTGAACTTTTTTTTCATACACTTATTGGCATGTTTCATCTTTTGAGAACTGCCTATTCATTTTACTAGCCTGTTCATTGATTAGGTTGTTATGGTGTTTAATTTTTAATTCTTTGTATATTCTATATATTATTTTTTTTCAGGTGCATAGGCAGCATGGTCATTTTGCTGTGAGATTGCTTTTGGCTATCTGGGAATCCTTTGTGCTTCTTTATGAAGTCTGAAACTTTTTTCTGTTTATGTGAATAATGGTATTGAGACTGATGAGAACTGCACAGCCCATGTACATTGAATTTGTAGGCATAGACATTTCACAGCATTAATTTTTTAATCCATGATTATGGAGGACTTTCCATCTATGATTATTTTCCTGGGTATAGTAATCTGACTGGTATCTGTGTTCTTTCAAAGCTTGTTGAGCATTGGTCCAGACTCCTGAGGCATTCAGAGTCTCTATTGAAATGTGGCATATTATTCTAATGGATATGCCTTTATATGTGATATGGTTATTTCCCCTTTTAGTTTTAGATATCTTCCCATTGTAATGCACAGTGTTTTTATTATTTTGTGCCACAGGGAGTTTCTTTTCTGGTCCTGTCTATGTGTTACTCTGTATGCCTTCCATGCAGTGTCAGACATTGTTTTCTACAGCTTTGTGAAATTCTGTTGGAAATATTTTCTGTCTCTTTGACCTGGGCTTTTTTCTTCTTCTTTGTTTGCTATTTGTAGATTACATATTTTCATAGCTTCCTAAATTTTCTTTGACTGATGATCTATTTCTTTTACTTTTTATTTAAGACCTTGCATTCTCACTTCCGTCTGATCCATGATGTCGGTGAAGCTTTCCTATGAGCTTTTTGCCTTCTCAAGTTTTTCATTTTGAGTTTTATTTCAGTTTGGCTCTTCTTCAGATATTCTACCCCTTTACTGAATTCTGATTTAAAATCTTAAGCTGTTTTTATTATTTCATTTAACGTTTTGTGTTTTCTTAAAATTTATTTATTTATTAAAAATTTCCACCTCCTCCCTGCCTCCCTTTACCCTCCCCCTCCCCACCTCAGCCTCCCTCTCTAGTCCTAAGAGCAGTCAGGGTTCCCTGACCCATGGGAAGTCCAAAGTCCTCCCTCCTCCATCCAGGTCTATAAAGGTGAGCATTCAAACAAACCAGGCTCCCACAAAGTCAGTCCATGCAGTAGAATCAAAACCCAGTGCCACTGTCCTTGGTTTCTCAATCAGCCCTCATTGACAGCCACATTCAGAGGGTCCAGGTAATCACATGCTCCATCACTCCCAGTCCAGCTGGCCTTGTGTTTTTGTGATGGTCCTTAAGGTACCTCTTTGAGATTCTTGTGTGTATATATGCAACTGTTGTTTTTAATTCCTGTCTTTTGCATTAACTAAAATCCTTTTATCAAAGAATATTACAATGGGGTTGCTGGTTTTGGGGAAAAGTATATTGTCTTTGTTGGTCATGTTGCTTGTGACTTTGAGTTTGAATCTAAGCATCTGAAGTTACGCTGTTAATGTTTCTGGACTTGTACTTGTTCAGTGAGTGCTTGGATCTTTATTTGCTGTTACCTAACTTGTCTGGCTGAAACAACTGAACAATGCACGGTTTCCATCTTAGAACCACTCCAGGTTTCTGTGATCAGACACAGAGTGGTCCTAGACCAGCATGGTGTGTAGAGTAACTAATACACATAATTACAGGGAGAGGATTTAATGTCCTTAACTAGGATACTCGGTTGGGCTTCAGATGCTTCTAGGGCCCAGCAGCTGACTTTTGACTGAGAGCTGGGCAGACTCATAGGCTGTCACAGGCATTTACTTTGTGGAATTCCAGTTTTGAAATAAATGTATGAGGCTATGGTGAAAGGAGGGCCTGAGACTGTCAAAATGCTGGTTACTCAGGAGTCTTTTAAATGGGCACCATACAGTTGCTTCTGTTGAGTGGCAAGGAAAGAAATTGTTTTAAAATGTTAATTAATGAATGATACTTATTGTTGCTTTTATAGTTGTGTGCATGTGAACACAGGTGAGTGAGTGCTATAGTGCTAGTATGTAAGTCGGAGAACATCTTTTAGAAGTTGGTTCTGTTCATTCACTGAGTTTAGGAATTGAATTCAGCTCATCAGACTTTCAAGGCAAGCCTTGTGAAATGTTTCTTTCTGGCAGCTCTCCTTTCTCTATTGCTGTTGTGCACAACCATTGTCCCTTCCATTTTTCTACTTTAAAATGTCTATTACTATCTGAAAAATTAGCTCAGTTTGTGGAGTGTTGTCATGAACCTCTGGGTTCAGTCCTCAGCACATGCATTAGGAATGTTGCACATGCCTATAATCCCAGCATTCAGGAAGTGGATCTGGACAGTAAGTTGAAGGCAATCCTCAGCTACACAGTTAGTGTAAGGCCATTCTGTGTTATATAGACCTTGTCTCAAAGTAAATAAACAAAAACATAATGTCAGCCTCTGAGATTTCGGTGCCAGTTGTCTGAAGCTCCTATGTTAAGCTATAGTTCCAGTGACTCTCCCATTAAAAAGAGGGGAGCCTCCAAGATCTGTCAGTCACCCTGGGGCAGAGTTTGTTTGCTTTATTTCTTCTGTTTTGTAACGTTTCTTATTTTACTTTGCTATTAATAGATATGTTTTTATATCATCTATCCCTCTGATAATTGTTTTCAGTTTTACAGACTCGGTAAATCTCATACACTTTGCTTGTATAGTGTTTCCCATCTTTCAAAACTTCTGTTTTCTCAATTTATCTAAAATATTGTTATTGATTTTTACAGGCACATAAAGCAATGGCTTTTATTATGACATTTTCCTTTTAGCTTATTGTAGCTTCATACATAAAATATGTATAGTATTGGTACTCTGGAGTTGGGGCTTGCTCTTTTACTTAACCTGAGAACATATGCTTTTATAGTAGAGATTTTGTAAAGGTTATATTTAATGAAAACAATTTTCTTTATTAGATTTAATCTTATCATTTCTATTAGTTCTGTTTTGTCCTCTTTTCTTTATATACTTTAGTTTTTATTAACTGAATATATTTTATCATTTTGTTTCATCTAATTTTTGACCTACTAAATTAACTATTTTAGAAATGACATAGGGACCACTGTGTACGCTTTTAACATATATTTTGTCTGCAGCTCAGCCACACTCTTATCACTTCATAAGTAGTATAATAAAATTCATGTCAATGAAATTCCATTCCTCCTCTCTAGATCTATTCATCACATATTTTACTTTAACATGCATTATACATTTTGTTCTCAGTTACTATTTCTTTGGGCTAAGAAGTCAGTTATTTGGAAAGAAAAGTAATAGAAGGTATGGTCATGTAACTACAGTTTCCCCTGCTTTTTGTGCCTTCTCATGGGTCCTTATTTCATTTGTTGTTATTGCTTTCTTTCTGAAATAGTTCCTCTTGATTCTTGTGAAAAATGAAAAACCATGTCCCATTTTCACTCAATTTTGGAAAGTTTTTGATTTCTTTCTTAATGTTTGTCTTATTTAACTTTTCACTTGGTGGAAAATTGTTCAATTTCCATGAGTTTGTAAGCTTCCTGTTTTCAATGCTAGTGGTATTTAAACTTAATTTGTGCTGGTAAGATGGAATACAGGGTTTTGTTTCAATTTTCTTGGATCTGTGGAGACTTGCTTTTTGTCTAAGTATGTGGCCAATATTGGAGTAAGTTACATGAGATGGAGAAACACTTATTTATGGAACACAATGGAAGTGATTCTAAGAAGCAAGCTGAGAGACTTAGTGCCTATATAAAGATTTTGGAGAGATTTCATACCAGAAACTTAACAGCACACCTGAAACTCTAGAAAAAAAAAAGTGATCACCCTAAGAGGACTAAGAAGATATAGTCAAACTGAGAACTGAAAGAAAAAAGTAGAAATAAAGAGAACAATACAAAGAATCAACAAAACAAAGTTGGTTATTTGAGAACATCACCAAGACAGACAAACTTTTATCCACACTAACTAAAGGCAGAGAGGTAAGATACAAATAAGAAAAATCAAAGATGAAAATGGGAATGTAACAACAGACACCAAGGAAAGCCAGAAAACCAAAAGGACATCTTTTAAAAACCTGCACTCTACCAAATTAGAAAATCTAATAGAAATATTCAATTTTCTCAATAAATGTCACTTACCAAAATTAAATCAAGATTCAATAAAGAATTAAAACATATGTATAACACACCCAGTGAAGCAGTAAGATTAATACAGTAAAAATCCATCTTACAAAAGTAATCTAGAGATGCAATATCCATCAGTATTTGAACACAAGTCTTCCCAGACCTTGAAATGACAATTATCAACTTCATATGAATTAAAAAAATCCAGGATAGTTAAAACAATTTTTGAACTATAAAAGAACTGCTGGAGTTCTCAGCATTACTGATTTTGTGTTGTCCTAAAAAGTTACAATTGCAAAAATGCGTGGTACTGACAGATAAACGGACACATTGATCAGTGGAATCAAATTGAAGACCCAGATATAAATCCCCACACCTATGAACACCTGATTTTCTTCTTCTGTAAAAACTAGAAATACACACTGTAATAAAGACAGCATCTTCAGAAATGGTCCTGTCAACTTGCATGTGTGCATGTAGAAGAATGTAGAGACCTATACTTATAACCCTGCACAAAACTCAAGTTGAAATGGATCAAAAACATCAACATAAAATCAAATACACTGAACCAGGTAGAAGAGACAATTCAGAATATCTTTGAGCTCATTGGAACAGGAGAAGACTTTTTGAACAGAATCCCAATTAGGCAGGCACTAAGATCAACAATTGAAAAATGAGACTTGGCAAACTGAAAAACTTCTGTAAGGCAAAGGACACTGTCATTTGGACAAAGCAGCAGCCCATAGAATGGGACAAGATTTTCACCAATTCCACATCTGATTCAGGACTAATATCCAATATATATATAAAGAACTCAAGAACTTGATGTCAAGAAAACAAGTAATCCAATTTAAAAATGGGAAACAGATCTAAATAGTGAATTCTCAGTAGAGGAAACTCAAGATGCCGAGAACCAAAAAAAAAAAAAAAAAAAAAAAAAATTGAACATCCTTAGCCATCAGGGAAATGCAAATGAAAACTTCTTTGAGATTCCATCTTACACCTGTCAGAACAGCTAATATCAATAATACAAGTGACACCTATGCTGAAGAAGATGTGGAGCAAGAGCAACACTCCTCCATTGCTGTTGGGAGTGCAAACTTGTTCAGCCACTATGGAAATTAGTGTGATGGTTTCTCAGGAAGATGGAAATCAATCTACCTCAAAATCCAGCTATACCACTTGGGTATATACCTGAAGTATGCTCCATGTTACCGTAAAGGACACTTTCTCAACAGTATTTACTGAAGCTTTATTCCTAATAGCCAGAAATTGGAAACAATCTAGATGTCCCTCAACAAAATACTAGATAAAGAATATGTGGTACAATTGCACAATGGAGTATCACTTAGCTGCTAAAAATGACACCATGAAATTTTCAGGCAAATGAGTAGAATTAGAAAAAAATAATCTTGAGTGAGGTAACTCAGACCAGAAATACTAATGTGGTATGTATTCTCTTATATGCAGATAGTACCTATTAAATTAATGATGACCAACTTAACGTCAGAGGACCTAGAGAAGTTAGGAATAGAGGAAGAAACTTGGGAGTTCCCATGATTCTCACTGGGGGAAATACAAGAGACTTTATGAGTAGACTGGATGTGAAGGTGCCAAGAATGGGAGGACCAGGTGGGGAACAGGAGGTAAAACAGAGAAAGTTGGAATTGAGAGTCATATGAGAGAGAGAGAGAGAAAGAGAAAGAGAGAGAGAGAGAGAGAGAGAGAGAGAGAGAGAGAGAGAGAGCAAGAGAGAGCCCTAAATAGGATATCTCTATCAAATTCCTCCCTTCAAAGTTCAGGTAATCCTGCAGAAGAGGAAGTAGAAAGATTATAATAGCCAGAAGGGGATGGAGGATACCAGGAGAGCAATTGACCAAATTGAACAAATCAATTGACCAAAGTTCATATTAATTCACAGATACTGAAACAGGATGCATAGGGCCTGCCACCTGGTTCCATACCGATATATTATGACTTTTAGTTTAGTGCTTTTTATAGGACTCCTGAGTATGTAAAGATGTGTCTCTTTGATTCTGTATCTTCTCCTGGGTTCTTTTCCTTCTGTCAGTTTGCCTGTCCAACTTTGAGGTAAGGGTTATTTTATCTTAGTATACTTTATTTTATGCTTTGTTTTCTTTTACAAGCCTGTTTTTTTTAAATGAGAGATAGAAAAGGAGTGGATCTGGATGGAAGAGAAAGTGGAGATAGTCTTATAGCTTTCTTTGTATTTGAGCAGACTTGAGTTTCATTAATCTGTGCCTTCTTGTTCTCGGCAAAATTGGAAAACAATTTCTTTAATATTTTCATTTTCTTCCCATTTATATTTTTAAAATTTTCTTACAGTTAGCTATCACCTCTGCTTGTGTTTGATTTCTTTTTTCTTTACACCTTATTTTGGATAGTTCTTACTAGTATTTCTTCAGCTTCAACTATCTTTTCACCACAGTGTATAATCTAAAACTATTCACAGTTTATTTAATGTTTAATATCCTGCTGTTCTATGCTGACTGAAATACTTGATTTTGATTTATTGATATAGCCCCTCATTGTAGGTCATCTTTTTTTCCTGCCTCTTCACATGCTTAGAGAATTTTGACTGGATGTCAGTACTTATGAATTTTTTTAACTATTAATTACTAGATGCTTATCTGGTTGAGAATCTAGTCCCACATATCTTGTGACTTAATTATATTACATGAATTTCTTTGATGCTTTTGAGTTTTCATTTTTTAAAAAAATTTACACAAATGATTCTGGAGCAGAGCTCAGATGAGGGTATTATCCTATCCTTTACTGCTGAGGCATAGGCTTACTGTGAAGTCTACTGAGCAGACTGTGTGTTATATGATTTTCCTAGCTGTCTGTTGAAACAGGTACTATTCCAAAACTTTGATAAGCTCTCAGCACTCTTAACTCTAAACCTTTCACATAGGTTTTTCCTAGACAGTAGGTAGCTTTCTTATACACATCCATAGATCATATCCACTAGATACCCCGAGGATTCCTTCTGCCTATCTTACAAGCTCTGTTTTGATTCACAGGTTATGATTATGCAAAAGCAAGACTAAAAAGATAAGTATGCTTTCTGAAAATGGAGCACAAACAGAGGAGTCAGAAGAATATTTAGGCAGAAGATTTTTCAGCACATACTATCCAGACCTGCAGAACTATCTAATAGGAAACTCTCCAAGTGATAGTGACAGACTCAGTGCATAAACCAGTTTCTTTTGGTATAGAAGACTTCAAATATTCATTGATAGTGCATGCGATATATACAGGGAAGCAAACACAGATATAGGTTTCACTTAATTCCTTAGAGAATAGAGATTGTCTGGCTGTCTTTACAAAAGTCCCGAGGAAATGGAAGTCTTTTAGGAAAAAAATCAGAGATTTTAAGATGCACAAAAGATTGGGAAGAAATTAGCAAGAACATTTCAGGACTAGGTGTAGAAGGCTAGAATAGAAGTTGTAGGGGTGGACAAGGAAGGAATAAATACCAAGAAGGAAAAGGCACTAGATTTGAAGATAGACTTGATTCACAAGGTGAATCCTGGGAGCAGTTGTGGGTGACATGAAGGCATGGAGGAGGCTTGATTGATAGAATGTTGATTCCAGGAATAGAAGTAGAAATGACAGAGAGCTTATTTCAGAGCAAAGACGACAAATGTATTTTTAGATGTTTGAGTCTTGAAGTGACAATGGCATGTTAAAGTAGATATGTACATCTGTTGGATGAAAATATGGAAGTGTAAAGAGAGTTCAGAGCTAAGGACACAAAGTGTGTGGGGAGGTTGACAGGAAGGTCACCAATAAAATTAGGTTCAACTAATTTACAAAGTGGTTAGTATCAATAGTTTGTCAGAAACTGACCTTGGAATTGGGATCAAAGGCACAGATGCATGGTTCCTATCCTCAAGAAGTGTGTAAACAAACCAGGCACTATTTAACAGTTCCAGAGAGCCTATAATAGTTATATCTTGGTAGAGTGGGGGTTTCTAGGAAAGGTTCCTGGGGAAATATGACCTGAATGGTGTTCTGAGACAGCATATGCCAATCAACAAGAGAAACAGCTAGAATATTAGAGGTAGAACTAAAAGTGAAAACAAGAGAACATGACATATTAAGGTCTACTTGGGATAGATGCATGCAAGCAGAGGAAAGAAAAAACTGGAGAAAGACTCAAACCTAAAACTAAAAAGGATCTTGAGAGATGATCAATGACTTTTTGATATCTGAATGGATATTCCCTAAAGCAATGAGTCATGGTAATGAACTCAATGCAGTGTCGTTGGCAACTGAGAAAGACATGGTGTAATGCTTCATTTGAGGGCTAAAGGCTGAACTCATGGGAATAGGCTGTAGTGTTACTTTATCTTTGTAGGCCTAAAAAAAGGAATGAAAGCAGGGTTAGCAGGAATGAAGAAAAAGACATTCCCTAAAGAATCAAGGAATTTTAATAGGCAAAATTCTGTTACAGATTAGACATAGGAAACATGAAGTTGGAATTTTTTCACTATGCAAGTAGTATTTGAGTGATTTGAAGGAAAAATGGTTCAAGCACATGTGATAGTTTCTATCTATGCTGACAACTCATATTCGCCCAGTTATGGATTTTATATGATTTGATGGATTCTTTGAGGAAGAAGTTATGAAGACAGATCTGAAAGCAGAATCATGAGAAACCAACATTCAAATAGGTAGGAAGAAGAAATGAATTGACAGAGGAAGAAATAGAAAGAAAACAAGATGAAATTTAGTCTCAGTAGAGAAAGTATGCTTAACAGTACTCTTAGAAAAATGACCCCAATAGATTATCCCTTTTTGGCCATTATGAAGGCCCAGGTGTTTCAGTAGAATTATGAGGAAACAAAGTGAATAATACTGAGCGGACTAGGTGTGGAGAAAGAAACCAATTTTACAACATTGAGCCTTATATGTTTAGCTATTCAACCTACAGCAGAATCTCTTATTATAAACTCTCTTTTAATAGCTGTTCCTTCTTTCATTTATTTTCTAGTTAGTATATAAATTAGCAGGCTTTTCTTTTCTTTTTTTTTGACTTTGAGAAAAATATTTTTAATAAACACTAAAAACAAATCTTAAAATAGCCTTTCCAAATTTGAAAACTTTCTTCACAAATGCTGCAGAGGTTTCTGTTCCCTTGAAATACATTTAAACTATAAAAACCTGAAAACTTTCACAAATTTTCTGTATAAGACTTTGTTTTCCCTTATCTTGAATAGCTGACATCATAAACTTCATAAAAGCATTTGAATATGGAATACTTCAAGGTATTTCCCATTTTTAAAAATGCAGTTTAATGATTCAATGGAAAATGAAACCCAAAAGAGCAATTGTCTGCCTGCAGAAATACAGAAATATAGCAGAAGATGATTTACATCTAAAGGTAAGCTAATTCAAAAACAGAATCCTGCCTCATGCCTGTAATCCTAAACATGGTGAATACAGGCATCTTGAGAAGAAAGCAGAGGAGTCAAAAGTCATCCTGGTCTGCATACACATGTGGAAACCAGCCTAGGCTCCATGAGCTGCTGACTCAACAACAGAACACAACACAATACAACACAACCAACACAACACAACACAGCTCAGTAGAATATCACTGTAGACCAGAGCAGGAGAGAGATACATGAGTTATGAGTGTTGGTTCCACCTGCCAAGTCTCTCTAAGAATCTGGTTGATGTGTTTCAGGGCTGTTTTTCTCATCTTAAATTAGACATTAAATACATGATCTTTTTTTTTTTAAAGTAATTTTATTAAATTATAAAGAGTTTCCATTTACGCCCCTCCTCCCAACGCCCTCCCACTCCCCCCCTCCCTCTTCTCCTCCCTCTTTGTCCCCAAGGGCAGTCAGGGTCTCCTGCCCTGTGGGAAGTCCAAGTTCCTCCCCCCTCCCTCCAGGTCCAGGAAGGTGAGCATCCAAACAGACTGGATCCCAAAAATCCAGTATATGCAGAGGAAACCAGTCCCAGTGTCATTGTCAATGGCTTCTCAGTAAGACTGCAGGCCAGCCACATTCAGAAAATCCGGCCGCATTCAGAGAATCTGGTTGGATCACATGCTCGTTCAGTCACGGTCCATCTGGCCTTGGTAAACTCTCATTAGATCCGACCCCTTGTATCAGTGGGTGATAGCATCCCTCGCAGTCCTTCGTCATTTTCTTCCTTCCATTTGGATCTTGGGGGGCTCAGTTCCGTGCTCCAACGCGGGCCTCCATCTGTATCGTCATCCAACGCCAGATGAGGGATCTATGGTGATAAGCAAAATATTCATCAGTATGGTCACGGGCCAAGGCCGGTTCAGGCACCCCCTCCTCTGTCCAGAGAACAATCTGGGGATCTCTCCTTGGACCTGGGATCCCATATATAATCAAGTTTCCTGTAAACTCTAATATGACTCCCTTAGTTGAAATATATTCTTCCCTGATCCCACATTCATCCTTCCTCCCTTCCCCCCATCCCGGTCAACCGAGCTTTCTCCATTCCTCCCCTACTCCCTTCTCTCTAACCCTCTCCCCTTCCAACAACCCTCCCCCCCCCCATGCACCCAAGGTTACCTGGGACTCTTGACTATTTCCTACCTCCTGGCGGATAGCTAAAAAATCTTCATCAGGTTCGTCTTCTTATTTAGCTTCTCTAGGATCACGAATTATAGGCTCAAAGACCTTTAACTATGGTTAGAATCCACTTATGAGTGAATACATACCATATTCCTCTTTTTGGGTCTGGCTTACCTCACTCAGTAAAGCGTTTTCTATGTCCATCCATTTGCATGCAAAATTCAAGATGTCATTATTTTTTACCGCTGAGTAAAACTCTAATGTGTATATGTTCCACACCTTCTTTAACCATTCTTCTATTGAGGGGCACCTAGGCTGTTTCCAGGTTCTGGCTATTACAAATAGTGCTGCTATGAACATAGTTGAACAAATGCTTTTGTAGTATGTTTGGGCATCTCTAGGGTATATTCCCAAGAGAGGAATTGCTGGGTCCTGAGGGAGGTTGACTCCCAGTTTCCTGAGAAACCGCCACACTGATTTCCAAAGTGGCTGCACAAGTTTGCATTCCCACCAACAATGGATGAGTGTTCCCCTCATTCCACATCCTCTCCAGCATAGGCTATCATTGGTGTTTTTAACTTTAGCTATTCTGACAGGTGTAAGATGGTATCTCAAAGTGGTTTTGATTTGCATTTCCCTGATCGCTAAGGAGGTTGAGCATGACCTTAAGTGTCTTCTGGCCATTCGAAGTTCATCTGTTGTGAATTCTCTGTTCAGATCAGTACCCCATTTTTTAATTGGGTTAATTAGAGTTTTAGTGTCTAGTTTCTTGAGTTCTTTGTATATTCTGGAGATCAGACCTTTGTCTGATGAGGGGTTGGTGAAGATCTTCTCCCAGTCAGAAGGCAGCCTTTTTGTCTTACTAACAGTGTCCTTTGCTTTACAGAAGCTTCTCAGTTTCAGCAGGTCCCATTTATTCATTGTTTCTCTTATTGTCTGTGCTACTGGGGTCCTACTTAGGAAGTGGACTCCTGTGCCTATATCTTGTAGACTACTTCCCACTTTCTCTTCTATCAGGTTCAAAGTGGACAGATTGATGTTGATGTCTTTAATCCATTTGGACTTGAGTTTTGTGCATGGTGATAGATATGGATCTATTTTCATTCTTCTACAGGTTGACATCCAGTTATGCCAGCACCATTTGTTAAAGACGCTTTCCTTCTTCCATTGTATACCTTTAGCTCCCTTGTCAAAAATTAGGTGTTCATAGGTTTGAGGGTTAGTATCTGGGTCTTCTATTCGATTCCATAGGTCGACTTCTCTGTTCTTATGCCTATACCAAGCTGTTTTCAATACTGTAGCTCTGTAATAGAGTTTGAAGTCAGGGATAGTAATGCCTCCAGAAGTTCCTTTATTGTATAAGATTGTTTTGGCTATCCTGGGTTTTTTGTTTTTCCATATAAACTTGATTATTGCTCTCTCAAGGTCTGTGAAGAAGTTTGATGGGATTTTGATGGGGATTGCATTGAATCTATAGATTGCTTTTGGTAGAATTGCCATTTTTACTATGTTGATTCTCCCAATCCAAGAGCAGGGGAGGTCTTTCCATTTTCTGGTATCCTCCTCAATTTCTCTTTTCAAAGGCTTAAAGTTCTTGTCAAATAGGTCTTTCATATCCTTGGTTAGAGTAACCCCAAGATATTTTATGGTGTTTGTGGCTATCGTGAAAGGTGATGTTTCTCTGATTTCCCTCTCCATTTCTTTATCCTTTGTGTATAGGAGTGCCACTGATTTTTTGGAGTTGATCTTGTATCCTGCCACGTTACTAAAGGTGTTTATCAGCTGTAGGAGTCCTTTGGTAGAGTTTTTGGGGTCGCTTATGTACACTATCATATCGTCAGCAAATAACGAAAGTTTAACTTCATCCTTTCCAATTCGAATCCCCTTGATCCCCTTATGTTGTCTTATTGCTATTGCTAGAACTTCAAGCACTATATTGAAGAGATATGGAGAGAGTGGACAGCCTTGCCGTGTTCCTGATTTTAGTGGAAAGGCTTTGAGTTTCTGTCCATTCAATTTGATGTTAGCTGTCGGCTTGCTGTATATTGCTTTTATTATATTTAGGTATGATCCTTGTATCCCCAGTCTCTCCAACACCTTTATCATAAAAGGGTGTTGAATTTTGTCAAACGCTTTTTCAGCATCCAATGAAATGATCATATGATTTTTTTCTTTCAGTTTATTTATATGATGGATTACATTGATAGATTTGCGTATGTTGAACCATCCCTGCATCTCTGGGATGAAGCCTACTTGATCATAATGGATGATTTTTCTAATGTGTTCTTGGATTCGGTTTGCCAGTATTTTATTGAGAATTTTCGCATCGATGTTCATGAGTGAGATTGGCCTGTAATTCTCTTTCTTGGTTGTGTCTTTGTGTGGTTTTGGTATTAGGGTGACTGTAGCTTCATAAAAGGAGTTTGGCAGTGACTTTTCTTTTTCTATATTGTGGAATACATTAAGGAGTATAGGTATTAGCTCTTCCTGGAAGTTCTGGTAGAATTCTGCATTGAAACCATCTGGTCCTGGGCTTTTTTTGGTAAGAAGATTTTTGATAACAGCTTCTAATTCTTCACGACTAACAGGTCTATTTAGATTGTTCACCTGGTCTTGGTTAAACTTTGGTATATGGTACTTATCTGAAAAAATGTCCATTTCTTTTACATTTTCCAACTTTGTGGCATATAAACTTTCGTAGTAAGATCTAATGATTCTCTGAATTTCCTCTGTGTCTGTGGTTATGTCCCCCTTTTCATTTCTGATCCTATTAATTTGCACGTTCTCTCTCTGCCGTTTGATTTGTTTGGATAGGGGTTTGTCAATCTTGTTAATTTTCTCCAAGAACCAGCTTTTTGCTTCATTGATTCTTTGAATTGTTTTCTGTGTTTCTATTTTGTTGATTTCAGCCCTGAGTTTGATTATTTCCAGTCTTCTACTCTTCCTGGGTAAATCAGCTTCTTTTTTTCTAGAGCTTTCAAGTGTGTTGTTAAGTCTCCAATGTGTGCTTTCTCTGTTTTCTTTAGGTGGGCACTTAGTGCTATGAACTTTCCTCTTAGCACTGCTTTCATTGTGTCCCATAGGTTTGAATACGTTGTGTCTTTGTTTTCATTATATTCAAGGAAGACTTTAATTTCTTTCTTTATTTCTTCCTTGACCCAGGGGTGATTTAGTAGTTGACTGTTCAACTTCCATGAGTTTGTTGACTTCCTGGGGGTAGCATTGTTGTTGAATTCTAATTTTAATCCATGGTGATCTGACAAGACACAGGTGGTCACTAATATTTTTTTGTATCTGTGGAAGTTTGCTTTGTTACCAAGTATGTGGTCAATTTTCGAGAAGGTTCCATGAGCTGCAGAGAAGAAGGTATACTCTTTCCTATTTGGGTGGAGTGTTCTATAGATGTCTGTTAAGTCCATTTGATTCAGTACCTCCAGTAAATCTCTTATTTCTCTGTTAGGTTTCTGTCTGTTTGACCTGTCCATTGGTGAGAGAGGAGTGTTGAAGTCTCCTACTATTAGTGTGTGTGGTTTGATGACTGCCTTGAGTTCTAGAAGAGTTTCTTTTACATATGTGGGTGCCTTTATATTAGGGGCATAGATATTCAAGATTGAGACTTCTTCCTGATGAGTTGTTCCTGTTATGAGTATGAAATGTCCATCTCCATCTCTTCTGATTGATTTTAGTTTGAAGTCGATTTTGTTAGATATTAGAATGGCCACACCCGCTTGTTTCTTAGGTCCATTTGCTTGGAAAACCTTTTCCCAACCCTTTACTCTGAGTAGGTGTCTGTCTTTGTGGTTGAGGTGTGTTTCTTGTAGACAGCAGAATGTTGGATCCTGTTTTCGTATCCAATCTCTAAGTCTGTGCCTCTTTATAGGTGAGTTGAGACCATTGATATTAAGTGATATTAATGACCAGTGATCGATGACTCCGGTCATTTTTTTGGGTAGTAGCGTGTATGTGTTTTCCTTCTTTGAGTTGTGCTTGTGAAGGGTCGCTAGATGTCTGAGTTAATGTAGGCAGTGTTGGGAATGTTGGATTCCTTGGGTTGTGATTTTCCTTCTAGTATTCTCTGTAAGGCTGGATTAGTAGCTACGTATTGTTTAAATTTGTTTTTATCCTGGAATATTTTGTTTTCTCCGTTGATAGTGAACAATAGCTTGGCTGGGTAAAGTAGTCTGGGTTTGCATCCATTGTCTCTTAGTTTCTGCAGTACCTCTATCCAGGACCTTCTGGCTTTCATGGTTTCCATCGAGAAGTCTGGTGTAAGTCTGATAGGTTTACCTTTATAAGTTACTTGACCTTTTTCCTTTGTAGCTCTCAATATCCTTTCTTTAGTCTGAATGCTTTGTGTTTTGATTATTATATGACGAGGGGATGTTTTTTTCTGATCCAGTCTATTCGGTGTTCTGTATGCTTCTTGAACCTTCATAGGAATATCGTTCTTTAGGATGGGAAAGTTTTCTTCTATAATTTTGTTGAGTATATTTTCTGGATCTTTGAAATGCAATTCTTCTCCTTCTTCTACTCCTATTATTCTTAGATTTGGTTTTTTTATTGTGTCCCACAGTTCCTGAATGTTTTGTGATGAGAATTTGTTGGATTTGCTGTTTTCTTTGGACAGAGTGTTTAATTTCTCTATGGTGTCCTCAGAGTCTGAGATTCTCTCTTCTATCTCTTGTATTCTATTGGTTAAGCTTGTTTCTGAAGTCTCTGTTCGTTTACCCAGATTTTCCATAGCCAGCCGGCCCTCGGTTTGTGATTTCTTCATTGACTCCATTTCAGTTTTCAAATCTTGAACTGTTTCTATTACCTGTTTGATTGTTTTTTCTTGGTTTCCCAGAATTTCATTTACGGATTTACTCATTTCTTCAAACTTTTTGGTATATTTCTCTTCCATTTCTTTACTCATTTCCTCAATTTTTTGTTATACTTATCTTCCATTTCTTTACGGCAGATTTTCACCTCCTGTTTAAGTTCCTCTATTATTTTCATAAAGAAGCGCTTAGAGTCGATTTCTTCTATTTCTTCTGGAGTAGGGTGTTCAATTCTTCTAGTTTCGAGCTCCCTGGATTCTGGCGATGTCATGTTGCCTTTCAGGTTGTTGGAGGAATTCTTGCATTGGTGCCTGCCCATCTCCCCCACTCTGGATGAAACTCCTCAGCACTTTCTGGATAGAACTCCTCAGCACTCTCTGGGTAGGACTTCACAGCACTCTCTGGATAGAGCTCCTCAGCCCTCTCTGGGAAGAACTGCTCAGCAGGGCAACAGGGCTAGCTGGTCTTCCCAGGACTCAGGAGACAAAGGGCCTGCAGCAGTGGGGGGAGGGGAGGGGTCTCTTGGAACACTGAAGACCCTGCCGCAGAAGCTGAGGGGGGAAGGGCTGTCCTCCCTTCCCGGAGAGGCAGGCAGGCTGCCCAGGCTAGCACCCACTCACCTCTCTGGGAAGAACTGCTCAGCAGGGCAACAGGGCTAGCTGGTCTTCCCAGGACTCAGGAGACAAAGGGCCCGCCAGGCTTTTCTTTTTAAAGCATTTTCATATGTGCCGAGTTTGGAGTGATCCTCCCTCTTCCGGTTCACTTCTCGCCTGTTGTCTCCTTGACTCCTTGCTCCTTGCTCTGTAACCTTCTACCCCAGTATTTCCCTTTCCAAGTTCATGTCACATGTGCACTAGTTCCTTCCCATTCCCTTCTTAAAACCTCGTTTTAACTCTCTCATGAAACCCTTTCTAACATTCTGGCCGCTACCCACACACATTTCTTCATTAATATGCTTGTATTAAAACAAAGAAACTAGCATCTGCACATGGGAAAGAAGATGAAATATTTGTCATTCTGTACTCAGCCCAACTTGCTTAATATAACATTTTTCATTTATGTGTTTTCCTTTGTATTTGATAATTTTGTGTTTTTATGGTTGAACAAAGTAGATAAGTTAGGAAATAAAATCAACAATCAGTGCTATGCTAAAATATGAGTACAATGTTGTTTCTTAGAGGCACCTTCTACAATATTAAGCATAAGTACAAAAATCATCCATGAAAAATTATAAAAACGTTAAAATTTCTCAAAGGACTAAAGATATCTTAACACAGATTTTGCGCCATCATCTTTCTTTTCTGAACTATGGTAGACAATAGTTCCTGTTACTTCTAATAATACAGTTTAGCATCTAAAGATATGGGATTTCTTAAATTGAGAAAATAATTCTGTGATCTTCATCATGTTAATTTCCTGAATTATTGTGAAACATGTTTGTTCTTTGGAAAGCAACAAACAGATGGCAGAATTAGAAGCTGGTGAAAGCCAGGTGAGAGCTGCACTGGGAAGTCATGGCTGTGCCCTAACATCACAGGTGGGAGGGCCTGGGTGACTCTCAGATGATGCCAGCCCAAAGAAGAGCCCCTTCTGCAACCCTTAAGTTGGCTAACCCTAAAGTTAACTTCTTGGCTCATAAACTTTTATTTTTTTCATTAACTCTCATACTTTGATATTTGCATTAATGTAAGCCAGTTGATAATATTGGTGTTAAAAATACATTTAAAACCAATTTCAATTTAATATTTCCCCATATGATTTAATTTTATCTTCAAGAATAATGAAGAAAGAAAATACTTTGGGGCTGGAGATGTGGCTGACTTTCTGATTTGCAAAGGACCTGGATTTGGTTCCCAGCACCTACATGGGGGTTCACAACCATCTGTAATTTTATTTTCAGATAATCCATTACTCTCATAGGCTCTGGGCAGGCAAGTACTACATATGCTTATCTGAAGACAAACCACTCATACACTTAAAATAAAAATGAATAAATAAAACATATTAAGAAAACAAATTATAATGCATAAGTAAAAAATACATAAGATGAAAAAGAACAAAACGTTATTCATTATTATTATTATTATTATTCAGTAAGAAATTTCTGACCAAAGCACATTATTTGACTCTAGTACTGGGTTGACAACAAAGATTGAAAAAGAGCATATTGAATCTGGCCAGGAAATCAGGTAGGTAAACTACAGATCTTTCTCTTTCCTACCTTTCTCCCAAGAAAATCCCTTAGGCTTATTCCTAGCCCTGTAGCAGACCATTAGCTCTGGCCTCATATTCCTGTCTAAGGCCTTCTCCAATGGATCACATAGACCTTCTCCTCTTACTCATTGCTTTATATCTGTCCCCAAATTCAGCAGGCCTTCCCTGGGAACCTGCAGGCCAGTCCTGCCAGGAAAGTAGGTAGGCTAACTGCAGATCTTCACTTCTTCCTTAGTTCATCCAAATCCAGTTCTCCAGTCTTACCCCAGTTGTGTACAAGGCTGCCTCGTAGAGCATCCCTTTCCCTCCTGCCCTCATCTCTCCCATGGATCACACAGATCTTTCCCTTCAAACTTTCTCCCCTGATGTCATCACTTTATCCCAGTTCCCAAATCCAGTAGGAATTCTCTCTACTTGGCTGAATCCACCAGCCTAGACTGTCAGTGAAGCAAGTGCGACAAAGGAGGTATGAAAGCTTCAAATCCTTACTCTGGCTTATCTTCTCCCCATCCAAATACCCAGTAACAACCCCAACTCTGTAGCAAATGAACTGTTGTGGCCTCTCTTCACTCTATGCCCTAATTCCCAAGGGATTAAACAGATCCTTGTAGAACAAATTCTGCTTTCTTTCCTCATGTGGACTTCTCAGCACCCCTCTCCTAGTCCATCTTCATTCTTATGTGTCAGTGCCCAACACCTAGAAGCACATTTTACTTGAATATCTAGTGCTCACAAACCTTTCAGGATCCCAGAAGAATTTCCTATTAGGGAAAACACAGTCACCATACTCTCCTAAACACCAGAGAGGGCAACAGAAACCAAGGAACAAAACACTCACCCAACAAAGAAAGCTTCAGATATCAGCACCTAGAATTACAATCTTCCCAAACCACCAGGCATAAATGCTGGTCTGAAAACATAATCAATAATATCCAAGACAAATGTTTGCACTAGTTTTTACCAACTCAATCACTGCAGGCCCTGATTATAGCTACCATGATCACTTTGGCTTTATCCCAGAAATGCAAGGATGGTTCAGCATATGAAAATCTGTAAATTTAATCCACCATATAAATAAACCTATGAAAACTCCACATGATCATCTCATTAGATGCTGAAAAAGCCTTCAACAAAATATAACATTCCTTCATGATTAAAGTTTTTAAGAGAACAGGGATACAAGGAGGGATATATTTAACAGGGATACCTAAATATAAAAGAGGCAATATACAGCAAGTCAACAGTCAACATCAACCTAAATGTAGAGAAACTCAAAGTGATCCCACTAAAATCAGGAGCAAGACCACCACCACTAGCATCACCATCATCACCAGAACCACCACCACCAACATCAACAAATAAGAATCAGCAAACACCAGTCCTTGATATTCACCCTCTGCAATATTAATTGTCTCAGTTCTTCAATAAAAGACACAGACTAATATGATGGATGCAAAAACAGGATCTATCCTTCTGCTGCATATGAGAAACACATCTTAACATCAAGAATAGACATCACCTCACAGGAAAAGGATAGAAAAAGATATTCAATGCAAATGGATATAAGAAGGCAGCGACTGCAGTCTTTTTAATATCTGATAAAATTAGACTTCAACACAAATCTAATCAGAAAAGATATGGAAAAAAATTAATCAAGAGGACATTGCATTTCTTAACATCTATGTAACAAACACAAGATCACTCAATATTCAAAAAGAAACACTACTATAGCATAAATCACACCAATGTCACATATTTATAATAGAGGACTTCAATACCATACTCAACAAATAAAACAGTCATCCACACAAAAACTAAACAGAGAAATGCTGGAACTAACATGTTATAAGCCAAATGGATGTAACAGGTATTTTAGAGAACATTTCACCTGAACACAAAAGTATATACCTTCTATGAACCTCATGAAACTTTCTCCAAAGTTGACCATATACTCAGACACAAAGCAAATCTCAACAGATACAAGTAAATTATAATAACATTCTGTGTCCTATCTAATCATCACTGATTAAAACTTTTTAAAAAAACAGCAGAAACAATTGAAAGCTTAAAATGGCACAGAAACTGAAAAACTCATTCCTGAGTGAAAAAAAATACAATTAGACAGAAATTAAGAAAAATATAAACAGAAGGAATATTGTACAATTATTTGTTTAAGGACACAGTCACTCTGGCACCTAAACCATTTAAGTACCCAGTGAAGACAAGGAATTACAGACTAAGTTCCCTAGTGAGCTCAGATGCAAAACACACAATAAAACACTTGCAATCTAAATTCAAGAACATATGAAAAGATCATCTAAGATGATCATCCTAGAGATTCAGGGATACTTCAACATATATAAATCAATAAATGTGATCTACCATATATACAAACTGAAAGACAAAATCCCCCATGTTCATCTCACTATTTGAAGAAAGTACCTTTGATATAGTTCAACACACCTTCATTATAAAAGTACTGTAAAGCTTTGAGAAGCAATAAACACACATCACCATAATAAAGACAGCAAGCCCATATCCAACATCAACGTAACCGGAGAGAAACTCAAAACTATTTAACTAAAATCATTCACCAGATAAGGTTGTCTACTCTGGCTATTCTTATTCAATATAGTACTTGATGTCTTTGTTAGAGCAATATGACAACTGAAAGATCAATGTGATACAGACTGGAAAGGAAGAAATCAAAATATCTTTATTTGAAGATGATAGGATGATAATATACACAAGAGATCCTAAAAATTCCACCAGAAATCTCCTACAGTTGATAAACTCTTTCAGGAAAGTATCTGGATACAAAACTAACTTACTAAATCAGTATCTCTCCCATGTACAATCATCATATTTACTGAGAAAGATATCAGAGAAATGACTTTTCGTAATAGCCTCAAATATTATAAAATATTTTGTGATAATTCTAACCAAGTGAGTGAAAGGCTTGTGTGGTAAAATCTTCAAGACAGTAAAGAAAGAAATAAAAGAAGGTATCAGAAGATGGAAGAGAGATCTCATGGCCATGGGTCAGTACCATCAATACAGTAAAAAGGTCATCCTACGAAAACAATGCTCAGATTCAATGAAATCTCCATCAAAATTCTAATACAATTCTTCACACATCCAAGAAGAACAATTATCAACTTTACACACTCACTCACACACACACACACACACACACACACACACACACACACACACACACAGAGAGAGACACACACAGGGAGAGAGAGAGAGAAACAGAGAGAGAGAGAGAGAGAAAACAACAAACCAGGTAGCTAAAACCATCTATATAACCATAGAATTGCTGGAGCTAACACCATCACCTATCTCAAGTTGTACTAGAGAGATACAGTCATAAAATGGCACGCTATTGGCAGAAAACTGCCATGTTGGCCAATAAAAAAGAGTTGAAGATCCAGACATAAATTTGTACAGCCACTATAGAAATCAGTGTTGCTGTTTATGAAGAAAATGGGAATTGACATAACTCAAGGTCTAGCTATATCATGCTTGGGCATATACCCAAAGAATATTTAATTCTATCACAAGGATGCTTGCTTAACCATGATTTTTGTTGCTCTTGTCACAATACCCAGGAAATGGGAAAACATAAATGTCCCTCAATGGATATAGATAAAAAAATGTGATACATTTACAAAATGGAGTATTACTCATCCATTAAAAAAGTGAAATCCACCAGGCAAAAGTGTTATAAGTCTATAATTTCAGCATTTGGGATGCAGAGGCAGGTGGATCTCTGTGAGTTCAAGGCCAGCCTGGTCTACAAGAACTAGTTCCAGGACAGTATCTAAAGCTACAAAGAAATCATGTATTGAAAACTAAAAGAAAACCAAAAAAGTGAGACCATAACATCCACAAGTAAATGGATGGAACTGGAAAGAGAAAACCCAGAGCCAAAATACAAACACTGTTTATATCAGTTTATAGGTCTGTCTTAGCTATTAAGTCAATGATAACCAAGCTACAACTGGTAGAATAGCAGATGTTAGGTACAGTGCAAGAGAGTAGGGGAACAGGCAGAGAGCTCTCTAAGGAAGGGAAATAGAAACTGTAGTTATGCATGGATGGTGTGACTAGAGTGTAGGATCAACTGAAGACTCGGAGAGAAGATGGGCATGAGGGAGGGAATATGAACTGAGACAGCTAAAAGTAGGGGGCATTTGAGAGGTGGTCTGGAAACCTAAGAGAGTAGAAGCTATATGAGCAGACATAATAATAAAACCTAACAGAGTAGACATATATGAAGGTAATATAAGTAAAATTACCAAGTAATGGGGGAGACAAAGCCCCAACTGTCTATCTATTGTCAACAAATGAATTAGTACTTAGAATGGACTATATCTAATTTAGATGGTAGCCAAAGGAGACATTTGGGAATCCCCATACAACCAAGGCTGTTGCAAAGACTAAAGGTTGTTCTCCCTAAACTGAAGGCAAGGCCCCATTTCTGAAGACTACACTTATCCCACTCCTCGAGCATGGAGAAAATGAACTGTGCCCACATAGAGTCTTTAACCATATTTTCTATTGTCTTTTGTGTAGGAAGATACACTACATGCTATCAAAAGTGAAGAGTAAACATCAAGGCATCCACAAACCCATTACTCACAATGGAGTACTACTTGCTGGGGCAATGGTGGCACAAAAACTGTGGAAATAACCAACCAGGATCTGAACTGACTGAAGATCCACACACATCACAAAATGGAACCAATTCTTCATGCTGATTGGATGACCAAGAACCTGAGAGTTTATACCCGAGGGAGCTAAGCTAAATTTAGAACAAATGATACTATTCTAAATTTTAAAAACAGTAGCAATAAAATGTCTCCTAAGCGTATTCTGTTATACTCTTAGATGAATGCCTTGCTCAGTTATCATCAGAGTATATGCCTACTACTGCAGATAGGAACAAATATAAATACCAACAGTCAGACATCAGCCAAAGGATGGGAGTTTTTGGAACACTCAGCTCTAAATAGGATGTCTCCATCAAATCCACTTACTCAGAAGGATGCATACAATTTAGAGTTGATGGGGAACACCAAGTAAGTAAGGCCTTTTGAATCCACATTTTCTGTTTCCTTTTAATAGGTGGTGCTTGCCTACCTCACATCCCCCCCCACAGTTTCTCTCTCTCTCTCTCAGAGGTAATTTAGCTAAGTTACCATTTCCTATTAATTTAAGAGGATGCAAATTTTTTAATTAAGTAATTGTCCCTTTCTTGATATAGACATTATACATTTTCCAAACATTAACTACACCAAACATACACAATAATATTCAAATCATGCATTTTGGTTTCTAGTCAATGTCTTACAACTAACTAGATTGATGTAGGTGGGTCTTCTGTATTTCTGTTGCTTTCATTGGTTAATTAATAAAGAAACTGCTTGGCCTGATAGGTCAGAAAATTAGGTGGGTGGAGTAGACAGAAGAGAATGCTGGGAGGAAGAAGGCAGTGAGGCAGATGCCATGGAGCCAGCCACCAGGTCAGACATGCTGAATCTTTCCTGGTAAGCCACCACCTCATGGTGCTACACAGATTATTAGAAATGGGTTAATCAATATGTAAGAGTTAGCCAGTAACTAACTCTCTAGAGATAATGAGCCAGGAAGTGTTTAAATGAATATGGTTTCCATGTAATTAATTCGGGTAAAGCTAGTTGGGTGGGAGGTGGGAAGTGCCCTGCCACTCCTCCTTCATACAACAGAGTGGCACCCAACATGGATAACTGAATCCAGAGAAAGCTTGGAAAAGAATAGAGTAAAGCATGTTTTCTTGGTAGCAGCAATTTCTCGGGTCTGCTCTGCTGGCTAGAGGCAAGCAAATGCTCTCATCTAAGAGAGGCTTCCTGACTCAGCTTTAGCTGCAAAGTCCTGCAGCTCTTTTAAGAGGTCCTGCCATGAAACACTTAAATGGTGTTAACAAAAAGCTGAACACATGCTTTTCAGTTTTTAGCCATAGCATGAAAAAAGCTGTGCTGTTTTAAAATGCTGGCTTTCTGGGCTGTCCTGCCAGGGCAAACTCTGACTCATTCAGTCAGGCAGTCCTACTGAGTGTGGTCTGTGAGCAGAATGCTGCAGCTTGCTTGCTGGCAGGGACCTTGAGATGCCACAGGAGTTGTGGCAATAAAAATGGCTCCAGCAGGTTCTCTGCCATGAGGCTGGAAAGCTAAGGAATGGGCTGGATCCAGCCGTCAAAGTCACGGCTTTAGTCCTACCAATATTTCTTGATAAATTAAAGACTCATGTGGTCAGAAGAAGAGAGATATACAGTAAAAGAAAGATTCAAAGTCGAAGAAATCGTCTAAATGGTTTACATTGTGTTAAAAATATATGCAGGATAAATGTTAAAGTTAAAGTAAAAAGAAAAGAAAAAAATAGAGTAGTTGGGTGTGGTGGTACACACCTTTAATCCCAATGCCCAGCAGGCAGAGGTAGCTTGACCTCTGTGACTTCAAGGGGCAGAGTTAGATTGACTTCTGTGACTTCAAGGTGTGGTAGCACACACCATTAAACCCAATGCCTGGGAGGCAGAGAAGGACAGATCTCTGTGAGTTCAAGTTGTGGTAACACACATCTTTAATCCTAGCACTGGGGAGGCAGAGACAGGTGGATCTCTGTGAGTTCAAGGACAGCTTGGTCTACAGAGTTATTCCAGGACAAAAATATACAGAGAACCTGTCTCAAAAAGTAAAAGTAAAAATAAAAGAAATAGAGGTTAAAATAAAGCTGCATAAAGACGGAAAATACACAGAGAATCTTGATACTGTATACTATTATGCTCTCTTTGAATTGTTTGAATGCTGAGGAAGGAGCAACAGCTGCTTAAAAACTTTTGTTTATAAATGCTGCTGAACTACCCCAAGATAGGTATTTTGAAAATACCTTGGCTTCAAAACTGAAGTCAAAAGGTATGTTACTTTGGAGACGAGATTTTGCTTTTGTTTCCACAGAAAATGAGAGGCTATGGATTCATTCTGAGTTAAGAAAAATCCAGTTTGATAAAGGAAGACCACCTGAGAAATCTCCTGTAGGAACAGATGGCCCAGATGTCAGAGTTCTACATCCAGAATGAATTCAATATGCTGCCTGAGATGATTGAGACTCACAGGATACTCCAGTCAGTACTTGATTATAACTCTAAATTTTCTTTAGGTCCCCATAAGATCATCAGCACCCCCAACCATCAGGAAATAGCCTGGAAAACTACACCCACATTCCCCCAAAAAATGGACTATGGATATTTTCCTTTGTTAAAAAAAAAGAGGGGGAAATGGTGTGGGAGAATTGTCTGTAATCTGTCAATCATATTTTAAATAAATGCTGATTGGCTAGGCAGGAAGTATAGGTGAGAAAACCAGACAGGAAGTAGAGGTGATGCAATGCAAACAGGAGAATTCTGGGAAGCAGGAAGCTCCCTCTGCCATTCCTGCCCAGACCACCCCACCGAAGAAGCAACATGTGAGCTGACAGGTGAAAAAGATACTGAGCCACATGGCTAACACAGACAAGAATTATGGGTTACTGTAAGATGTAAGGATTAGTTAATAAGAAGACTGAGCTAATGGGTCAATCAGTTTATAACCTAATATAGACTCTGTGATTTTCTTTGGGACTTGCAGGCTGTGGGGTACTGGGTGGGACAGAAACCACAACAAGTTGGCCCTCATGTTACACTAGATAACTTCAAAAGAAAATATTTCAGGGCTCAAATTAAGAGCAAATGATTCTACACAAATTTCTTGATTCATAAAACTTAGCAGCATGCATGAGTTGCTATTATAGTTGCTGTATCCTGGAATGTGTCCTGCTTTCTTTCCAGCTAAATAAAAATAGCAAAATCACAAAAGATATATCCTGGCATTCAGTGTCAGTCACAATGGATTGTTCTTCCTGTACAAAGAAGACAAGAAAAATTGTGGGTCAACTTTTCTAACTAGGAAATTTTAGTGTTGGTTTTAATATTTTTGTTTATTAGACAAATTACTCCCTCAGACCTGATTTGTATATTTTTCTCCATGTTCTTGTGTTTATGGTTATTTGAACTTTTAGAAAGCCTGCAGCATAGATAAATGTCCATATGGAAGAAAAGATAAAGAGCAGATATTCACTGAACACTTGATAGGTGCCATGCTTTTTACCCATCCAGTAGATGTCTGTAAATAAAGAAAATATCAAGTGCCAATATGTATTTTATTTCTGATACAGAATACTCTTTCTGAATTTTTGTCACTGGTTGTAAATTAAGTTATTCTTTACCATAACATTCCCTTGCACATACTTTATACTTGAGGCATTAGTATAATCATCTTTATCATTCTTGAGAAGCAGACCCACAGAAACCAGTGCCTGTGCACAGGATCACAGTGAGGATTTATACCTGAGTTGTCTTACACTGAAGCCGAGGTCTTTTCCTGAACCATGTATTCTTTATAAGCTATTTCAGTGTCACAATTAATATTCTTTCTTCCTTTATGCCCACAAACACTCTATTGATATTTAGAGAACTGCAGGAAATCTTTAGGCAGTAGAGTGGTCTGGGAGTAAGTGATTAAAAATGCTTTCTAAACTATGAAAACCCCAGAAACTGAATTATCTGCAGAAGTATTCATATTTTAAAAGATGAACCCTTAGAACTATAAATGTATGAACTTTAAATTCTATAGTTTTATGTAGAAATATCAGTAGGGTTGCTGTAGGGTGAGGTTGAAAACCCTGGTGATGGATGCTGTATAATGACAACACTGGGCACAGACCCCTGTAAACACACCAAAGACATCACATACAGTGGGCTAATCAGAAATACCTTTAGGACCCTGGTATGAATGTACACAGTTTCTGTAGGAGGCACAGCTAAAAGAAAGTATTGAGAACTAGACTTGTTAAACACGTGACCTATTTTCTTCAAAGGAATGATATGACCGATGCCTGGTCACCCAGAAGGCTGGAGTTGATACTGTCTGACAACTTGGTGATCTTTTTGCTATTTTATGGAGCCAACCTTCCTAAATTCCCCAAATTCTGGGCATTGTTTAGGCCTCATCCTGAGCTTTGTCTCTCAGTGAATGGAACTCATCTTTATGGAAGAAGTCTTGTGTACTTTGCAGCCCTGACTAATACAATCTATCCTTGCCCAGAGTGCTATATAGAGTAGAATTCTCTCTCTCTCTCTCTCTCTCTCTCTCTCTCTCTCTCTCTCTCTCTCTCTCTCTTTCTTTCTTTTTTTCTCCCCCCTCTCTTTCTGTATAAATTTATAAATGTATTTGTTTTATATCCCAGCTGCATTTTCTCCTCCCTCACTTCCTCCCTTCACCTCTTCTCTGTTCCCAACTTTCCAATCCACCCCTCTCTTTCTGTTTGTGTATCAACAAAGCATGACATATCAAGTTGAAGTAAGATTAAGCACCTACCCATGTCTTGGTGCTGGGTAAGAAAACTCAATATGGGCAGTAGGGTCCCAGTAAAGAAGCCCACGATAGCTCCAACTGGTGTTTTAACTACTAGGAGTTCCACAAGAGGACCAAGTTACATAAGTTTAACATATATGCAAAGTGCCTAGATCAGTCCCACACAGGCTCCTAAGTTGTCAGTTCAGTCTCTGTGAGCCCTTGTGAGCCCAGGTTAATTGATTATGTGAATTTTCTTGTGATGCCCTTGGCCTCTCTGGCTCCTACAATCTTTTCTCATCTTCTTCTGCAGGATCCCCTGAACTCCATCTAATACTTGGCTGTGGATCTGCCTCTGTTTCCATCAGTTGCTGGACGAAGTCCCTCTGATGACTACTAGGCTAGGCACCAGTCTGGTCACAGGAGATGACCAGGTCAGTCTATGTATGCTCTATTGCTAGAAGTCCTAGTTGCTGTCATCCTTGTAGATTTCCAAGAGATTACCATGCAGCAGTTTTTTACCTGATCCCAGAATGGTCCCTTCCCCCTTTCCAGTAGTCTCTTTCAATATTTATTGTTTCCATCACCCTCACCACAAGATCCATTCTAACTCAGCCCAGACTACCCAGAAAATCTTCTGTTTCCCCTTCCCAGGGAACTCCATGCATCCCCCTTAGCTGATCTGAGTCTGAGGTCTGAAGCATGGTTATCTTTTCCAATACAGTTAATGACCACTTATGAATGAGTTAATGCCATGTTTGTCTTTCTGTGCTTGGGTTACCTCACTTAGGATGGCTTTTTTCTAGTTCTATCATTTTGCCTGCAATTTTCAAGATATCATTCTTTTTAACTACTGAGCAATACTCCTTTGTGTACATGTACCACATTTTATTTTTCCATTTCTTGGTTGAGGGACATCTAGGTTGTTTCCAAGTTCTGGCTATTACAATAAAGCTGCTATGAACATAGTGTAAGTGGGTTGGAGAGATGACTCAACCGTAAAAGGATAGGCTTACAACCAAAAGTAGATTTCATTCTTAACTTAAAGGTCATAGGGGCTTTGTTCCTTTTCTAGGAAGTTTTCTCTGTAGCTATGCCTAAAACTTTGTTGTGATAATTGTTATACAGAACCTTTTCTCAAAAGTTTTACTGTGTTTCATTGTGTATGAAGAATAAATTATGATGCCAGGCTCTGGAAATTTTGACCCAGTGACTCTTGTTTAATTCTTCACCTCATGCAGATCGTCTTCCTGCAGGCTATGAGTCTTGTGGGGTCCCCAGCAAGTGTCAATATTTTTAGATGTTTTAGTTTTGTGGATGTGGTGTACTCAATTATCATATCAATACTGTTCCTGGATGCCTTACAAATATGCTTGAGATGACAACAGTTAAATTTAGCCATGCTGTGTACTTGCATGATCCACTAGGACAGTACCACAGACAGCACCACACTTTATTCAACTATGTTTTTTATATATGTGTGTGTGTGTGTGATTAAGTTTGCATAATATGAGATTAATAACAATAACTAACATATAACAGTGAGCCATAATAAAACGTGAAAGTAGGAAGTGTCATGAAACTTTCTCTCTCTCTCTTATCTTACTGTACTCACTCTTCTAGTGATGTGAGCTAAGAGTTTAAGAAAGAACTTCATGACCTGGCTTTGCTGCATCTAAATTTCCACATCACTGTTTTTGTACATTGGGGAAATTCTTCACTCAAATAAAGATGGCATATGCGCAGGCACTGTAATAAAATGATAATGAGTGGATAGTGTCTAGAGCAGTGGTTCTCAATCTATGAGTCATGACCTCTCTGGGTGTTGAGTGACCCTTTAACAGGGGTAGTCCAAGACCATCTGCATAGCAGACCTTTACATTATGATTCATAATAGTATCAAAATTAGTTATAAAGTAGCAAGGAAAAAAAGTTTAATTTTGGGGTCACCGCAATATAAGGGGTCATATCATTAGGAAAGCTGAGAACCACTGGCATGGACATGCTGGACAAGGGAGCCATTTGTGGACATGACAAAATAGAGTGGGGTGGGGAAAGACTGTATCATATCATTTATAGTCACATAAATGACATTATAATTAGCTTACAAATCTTTATGCTTAGTATTTTTGAAATGTGATTAGCTGTCTATAATTTGAAACCCAAGAAAACCACTGGTAAAGGGAGGCTGCATGCAGACTAGATCTGGTGTGGAAGAAATAGAACTTCAAGGTAAAATCTATTGCCTAGTAGAATTCAAGGGTTTTAGACATCACACTGTATTTATATAAGCAAAGTTAAGCACAAAAACCTGTTTATAGACGTTTCATCTTCTGAAAACTTATAATATGTACATTTACTGTAGAAATAATAAAAGCTGTAGTGTAATTTCCACAACTTAACTTAACTATGACTTTAATCCCTGTGCATACAGTACAAAATGCCAATTTATGTATAAATATTATTTTACATTATCATTTATTGTTTATTTATTATGTATATGTGTGTGATGTCACATGTGTGTCAGTGCCTAAAGGGGCCAGAATAGATCCCTGGTTCTCTTTTTCCCTGCAGCTGGACTTACATTTGTATGTCATGAGAAATTGGAACTGGGAACTGAACTCTGACCAACTGGAAAAACAGCAAGTATGTTTTACTGCTGAACTATCTCCTCAGTCCCAGGAATTATTACCAATAATCAGAACATTCTGGATTCATGGATAGCTTGCTTCCACATAGATCTCCTTTTACTCACTATTAAAAATGGGATTAGAAGAGACACCAATTTGTGTTGCTGTGTAAAAACTAACCAAAGCTACCCTGCCATGATATTATTCCAGAAGATAATGGTGAATAGCTTTAAAACCTCACATGTCTCTATTTTTTGTCTGAACAGAAATGACTAGTATTCCATTCTTCAGTCTTCAATAAGTAATCATATGTTCTAGACCACAATTCTATGTTAGAGTTATAAAGCCTGTATTGACAAAGCCTTGGATGCTATCGACTCTCTTACCTTGTTTTTCCCCAAAAAATATTTCATTCATCTTTTGATGGTTTAATATTTTCATTTATTAGGTTATCACTTTAGATACTGACTTAAGAAAAAAGAATAAATGAGTTAGGATCACGCTTATTCCTCACATTTGCCCTCTTTATGCCCCTTGCCACTGAGGATGGAGCTTTCTTCTAGGATGGAGGTAGAGATGCTATGGCATCATAGTGGATAGAAAGGAGATTGTGAGAAAAGCAGTGACTTCTAAGCTCAGTTTGCTCTGATCCTTGATTTTGATGAAAGATGTTTTAATTAACTACTGATATGCAAAAAGGAACTGCCAAATTATGTGTTTAAAACAATGATTTTTATTAATTAATTAATTTTTTCAGCCTGATCTGTTTTCCCTCTTTCCTTTCCTCCCTCTCTCTTGCACCAACTATATCTCTATCCTATCCATTTCTCATCCTCCTTTCTCTAGAGGAAAAGGCAGACATCTATTAGTCAGCCATGATATAACAAGTAAACTGATTTTTTTTAAAAGTAATTTTATTAAATTATAAAAGTTTCCATTTACACCTTTCTTTCCAACACTCTCCCACTCCCCCCTCCCTCTCCTCCTCCCTCTTTGTCCCTAAGGGCAGTCAGGGTTTCCTGCCCTGTGGGAAGTTCAAGTTCCTCCCCCCTCCCTCCAGGTCCAGGAAGGTGAGTATCCAAACAGACTGGATCCCAAAAATCCAGTATATGCAGAGGAAACCAGTGCTAGTGTCATTGTGAATGGCTTCTCAGAAAGACACCGGGCCAGCCACAATCAGAGAATCCGGCCACATTCAGAGAATCTGGTTGGATCACGTGCTCGTTCAGTCGCAGTCCAACTGCCCTTGGTAAACTCTCATTAGATCCGACCCCTTGTATCAGTGGGTGATAGCATCCCTCGCAGTCCTTCGTCATTTTCTTCGTCCTTCTGCTCCTCATTTGGACCTTGGGGGGCTCAGTCCGGTGCTCCAATGTGGGTCTCCATCTGTATCGCCATCCATCGCCAGATGAAGGATCTATGGTGATAAGCAAAATATTCATCAGTATGGTTATGGGCCAAGGCCGGTTCAGGCACCCTCTCCTCTGTCCAGAGAACAATCTGGGGATCTCTCCTTGGACCTGGGATCCCATATATAATCAAGTTTCCTGTAAACCCTAAAATGACTCCCTTAGTTGAAATATATTCTTCCCTGCCCCATATTCATCCTTCCTCCCTTCCCCCCATCCCGGTAAACCGAGGTTTCCCCATTCCTCCCCTACTCCCTTCTCTCTAACCCTCTCCCCTTCCAACACCCCTCCCACCCCCCCCCATGCACCCAAGGTTACCTGGGACTTTTGACTATTTCCTACCTCCTGGCGGATAGGTAAATAATCTTCATCAGGTTCGTCTTCTTATTTAGCTTCTCTAGGATCACGAATAATAGGCTCAAAGACCTTTAATTATGGTTAGAATCCACTTATGAGTGAATACATACCGTGTTCCTCCTTTTGGGTCTGGCTTACCTCACTCAGTAAAGCGTTTTCTATGTCCATCCATTTGCATGCAAAATTCAAGGTGTCATTATTTTTTACCGCTGAGTAAAACTCTAATGTGTATATGTTCCACACCTTTTTTAACCATTCTTCTATTGAGGGGCACCTAGGCTGTTTCCAGGTTCTGGCTATTACAAATAGTGCTGCTATGAACATAGTTGAAAAAATGCTTTTGCAGTATGTTAGGGAATCTCTAGGGTATATTCCCAAGAGTGGAATTGCTGGGTCCTGAGGGAGGTTGACTCCCAGTTTCCTGAGAAACCGCCACACTGATTTCCACAGTGGCTGTACAAGTTTGCATTCCCACCAACAATGTATGAGTGTTCCCCTCACCCCACATCCTCTCCAGCATAGGCTATTATTGGTGTTTTTGACTTTAGCTATTCTGACAGGAGTAAGATGGTATCTCAAAGTTGTTTTGATTTGCATTTCCCTGATCGCTAAGGAGGTTGAGCATGACCTTAAGTGTCTTCTGGCCATTCGAAGTTCATCTGTTGTGAATTCTCAGTTCAGTTCAGTACCCCATTTTTTAATTGGGTTAATTAGAGTTTTAGTGCCTAGTTTCTTGAGTTCTTTGTATATTTTGAAGATCAGACCTTTGTCTGATGAGGGGTTGGTGAAGATCTTCTCCCAGTCAGAAGGCAGCCTTGTTGTCTTACTAACAGTGTCCTTTGCTTTACAGAAGCTTCCCAGTTTCAGTAGATCCCATTTATTCATTGTTTCTCTTATTGTCTGTGCTGCTGGGGTCCTACTTAGGAAGAGGACTCCTGTGCCTATATCTTGTAGACTACTTCCCACTTTCTCTTCTATCAGGTTCAAAGTGGACGGATTAATGTTGATGTCTTTAATCCATTTGGACCTGAGTTTTGTGCATGGTGATTGATATGGATCTACTTTCATCCTCCTACAGGTTGACATCCAGTTATGCCAGCACCATTTGTTAAAGATGCTTTCCTTCTTCCATTGTATACCTTTAGCTCCCTTGTCAAAAATTAGGTGCTCATAGGTTTGTGAGTTAATATCTGGGTCTTCTATTCGATTCCAAAGGTCGATTTCTCTGTTCTTATGCCAATACCAAGCTGTTTTCAATACTGTAGCTCTGTAATAGAGTTTGAAGTCAGGGATGGTAATGCCTCCAGAAGTTCCTTTATTGTATAAGATTGTTTTAGCTATCCTGGGTTTTTTGTTTTTCCAAATAAACTTGATTATTGTTTTCTCAAGGTCTGTGAAGATGTTTGATGGGATTTTGATGGGGATTGCATTGAATCTATAGATTGCTTTTGGTAGAATTGCCATTTTTACTATGTTGATCCTCCCAATCCAAGAACAAGGGAGATCTTTCCATTTTCTGGTATCCTCCTCAATTTCTTTCTTCAAAGACTTAAAGTTCTTGTCAAATAGGTCTTTCACTTCCTTGGTTAGAGTAACCCCAAGATATTTTATGCTATTTGTGGCTATCGTGAAAGGTGATGTTTCTCTGATTTCCCTCTCTGCTTCTTTATCCTTTGTGTATAGGAGTGCCACTGATTTTTTGGAGTTGATCTTGTATCCTGCCACGTTACTAAAGGTGTTTATCAGCTGTAGGAGCTCTTTGGTAGAGTTTTTGGGGTCACTTATGTACACTATCATATCGTCATCAAATAATGAAAGTTTAACTTCATCGTTTCCAATTCGAATCCCCTTGATCTCCTTATGTTGTCTTATTGCTATTGCTAGAACTTCAAGCACTATATTGAAGAGGTATGGAGAGAGTGGACAGTCTTGTCGTGTTCCTGATTTTAGTGGAAAGGCTTTGAGTTTCTCTCCATTCAATTTGATGTTAGCTGTCGGCTTGCTGTATATTGCTTTTATTATATTTAGGTATGATCCTTGTATCCCCAGTCTCTCCAACACCTTTATCATAAATGGGTGTTGAATTTTGTCAAATGCTTTTTCAGCATCCAATGAAATGATCATATGGTTTTTTTCTTTCAGTTTATTTATATGATGGATTACATTGACAGATTTGCATATGTTGAACCAGCCCTGCATCTCTGGGATGAAGCCTACTTGATCATAATGGATAATTTTTCTAATGTGTTCCTGGATTCGGTTTGCCAGGATTTTATTGAGAATTTTCGCGTCGATGTTCATGAGTGAGATTGGCCTGTAATTCTCTTTCTTGGTTGTGTCTTTGTGTGGTTTTGGTATTAAGGTAACTGTAGCTTCATAAAAGGAGTTTGGCAATGACTCTTCTGTTTCTATATTATAGAATACATTAAGGAGTATAGGTATTAGCTCTTCCTGGAAGTTCTGGTAGAATTCTGCATTGAAACCATCTGGTCCTGGGCTTTTTTTGGCAGGGAGATTTCTGATAACAGCTTCTAATTCTTCATGACTAACAGGTCTATTTAGATTGTTCACCTGTTCTTGGTTCAACTTTGGTATATGGTACTTATCTAAAAAAATGTCCATTTCTTTTACATTTTCCAACTTTGTGGCATATAAACTTTCGTAGTAAGATCTAATGATTCTCTGAATTTCCTCTGTGTCTGTAGTTATATCCCCCTTTTCATTTCTGATCCTATTAATTTGCATGTGCTCTCTCTGCTGTTTGATAAGTTTGGATAGCGGTTTGTCAATCTTGTTAATTTTCTCCAAGAACCAGCTTTTTGATTCATTGATTCTTTGGATTGTTTTCTCTGTTTCTATTTTGTTGATTTCAGCCCTCAGTTTGATTATTTCCAGTTTTCTACTCCTCCTGGGTGAATCAGCTTCTTTTTTTCTAGAGCTTTCAAGTGTGCTCTTAGGTCTCCAATGTGTGCTTTCTCTGTTTTCTTTATTTGGGCACCGATTGCTATGAACTTTCCTCTTAGCACTGCTTTCATAGTGTCCCATAGGTTTGAGTATGTTGTGTCTTTGTTTTCATTAAATTCAAGGAAGACTTTAATTTCTTTCTTAATTTCGTCCTTGACCCAGGGATGATTTAGTAGTTGACTGTTCAACTTCCATTAGTTTGTTGACTTCCTGGGGGTAGCATTGTTGTTGAATTCTAATTTTAATCCATGGTGATCTGACAAGACACAGGTGGCTACTAATATTTTTTTGTATCTGTGGAAGTTTGCTTTGTTACCGAGTATGTGGTCAATCTTCGAGAAGGTTCCATGAACTGCAGAGAAGAATGTATATTCTTTCCTATTGGGTGGAGTGTTCTATAGATGTCTGTTAAGTCCATTTGATTCAATACCTCCAATAAATCCCTTAATTCTCTGTTTGGTTTCTGTCTGATTGACCTGTCCATTGGTGAGAGAGGAGTGTTGAAGTCTCCTACTGTTAGCGTGTGTGGTTTGATGACTGCCTTGAGTTCTAGAAGAGTTTCTTTTACATATGTGGGTGCCTTTATATTAGGGGCATAGATATTCAGGAATGAGACTTCTTCCTGATGAGTTGTTCCTGTTATGAGTATGAAATGTCCATCTCCATCTCTTTTGATTGATTTTAGTTTGAAGTCGATTTTGTTAGATATTAGAATGGCCACACCAGCTTGTTTCTTAGGTCCATTTGCTTGGAAAACCTTTTCCCAACCCTTTACTCTGAGTAGGTGTCTGTCTTTGTGGTTGAGGTGTGTTTCTTGTAAACAGCAGAATGTTGGATCCTGTTTTCGTACCCAATCTCTAAGTCTGTGCCTCTTTATAGGTGAATTGAGTCCATTGATATTAAGAGATATTAATGACCATTGGTTGTTGACTCCAGTCATTTTTTTGGGGGATAATAGAGTGTATGTGTTTTCCTTCTTTGAGTTGTGCTAGTGAAGGGTCGCTAGATGTCTGAATTATTGTAGTCAGTGTTGGCAATGTTGGATTCCTTGGGATGTAATTTTCCTTCTAATATTCTCTGTAAGGCTGGATTAGTAGTTACTTATTGTTTAAATTTGTTTTTATCCTGGAAAATTTTGTTTTCTCCGTTGATAGTGAACGAAAGCTTGGCTGGGTATAGTAGTCTGGGCTTGCATCCATGGTCCCTTAGTTTCTACAAGTACCTCTATCCAGGACCTTCTGGCTTTCATGGTTTCTATAGAGAAGTCTGGTGTAAGTCTGATAGGTTTACCTTTTTAGGTTACTTGACATTTTTCCTTTGCAGCTCTTAATATCCTTTCTTTAATCTGAATGCTTTGTGTTTTGATTATTATATGGCGAGGGGATGTTTTTTTCTGATCCAGTCTATTCAGTGTTCTGTATGCTTCTTGCACCTTCATAGGAATATCACTCTTTAGGATCGGAAAGTTTTCTTCTATAATTTTGTTGAATATATTTTCTGGACCTTTGATCTGCGATTCTTCTCCTTCTTCTACTCCTATTATTCTTAGATTTGGTTTTTTTATTATGTCCCATATTTCCTGAATGTTTTGTGATGAGAATTTGTTGGATTTGCTGTTTTCTTTGGTCAGGGCATTTATTTTCTCTATGGTGTCTTCATAATCTGAGATTCCTTCTTCTATCTTTTGTATTCTATTGGTTATGCTTGATTCTGTAGTCTCCGTTCGTTTACATAGATTTTCCATATCCAGCTGGCCCTTGGTTTGTGTTTTCTTCACTGCCTCCATTTCAATTTTCAATTCTTGAACTGATTCCATTACCTGTTTGATTGTTTTTTCTTGGTTTCCCAGGGTATCATTTACGAATTTACTCATTTCTTCAAACTTTTTGTTATATTTGTCTTCCATTTCTTTACTCATTTCTTCCATCTTTTTGTTATATTTCTCTTCTAATTCTTTAAGTGAGTTATTCATACCCTGTTTTAGAGACTCTATTGCTTTCATAATGACACTGTTTTCCATTTCTTCCGGAATAGGGCGTTCAAGTCCTTCTGTCTTAAGATCGCTGGGATCTGCAGTTTTTATGTTGTTTTTCAGATTGTTGGAGGAATTCTTGCCTTAGCGCCTGCCCATCTCTTCCTTCAGATGCTCTCCAATGGCTCTTCCCTCCACTGGGTCTTCTTCTACTGGATTAGTGCCCCTTGCTATCCAGGAATCACTTTGCCTGCAGCCTTAGCTTGCTGCAGGCAGGCTATTAGAACAAAGGGACTTCCTTCCCTTTGCACTCACCGCCTGACCCGGCCCGCGGTGCCCACCCCGGCTGAGATGGAAGAATTTAAGCCCCGAAAGAGGGAGATGGGAGGGGAGAGGTTCCAGGCAGAAAGCTGGGATGGCATAGCAGGAGAGAGGGATTAGCTGGGGGAAGCTGCCCCTTTGGAGTAGCCAGTGAGATAAGGATGGCGGGAATATTGTGTGTTCCCTAACCGGACTTGTGTGGCAGTCGACACACTTACCCCTCCACAGGATCAGAGCCCCTTGCTGGTCAGAAGGCTCCCTGCCTGCAGTCTTAGCTTGCTGCAGGCCGGCTATCAGAACAAAGGGACTCCCGTCCCTTTGCACTCACCGCCTGACTCGGCCCGCGCTGCCCACCCCGGCTGAGATGGAGGAATTTAAGCCTAAACAGTGATTTTTACCAAAAAATTTTATATTATGATTCATTAAAAGGCCTGAGCTCAGGATATCTGAATTTATTTTCAGATAGAGACTGTGACAGAGTCACATGGACGTGGTGGATGCCCAACATAGCATCTTCTCCTTTATCCCTGGTACTTCTTCTGAGATGCTGAGAAATCTAGGAAAAGATAAATATGTAGTCCTCTCCAGCTATTTGGGTTTGTTCAAAGCACATGATCTCAAAGTAGTACAATCTTTATGCAGTAGTTGGTTTTTTTCAGAGTAAACATTCCCACAAAGAGCAAAAATATTTTCATGACTTGTCCTCAGGACTCCTTCAACACTACTTCTGCCATGCTATACTGGCCTAAGGGTATAGATTATAAAGTCTAATGGGCCGTCCAAGATTTAGGGCTGGGGGTTTGTACAAGGTTATATATAAATCTAGAATCACTGGTACATAGAAGAGCTAAGTTTGGAAAATCTTCCATCCCCCTTTTGTTTCAGATACAATTGGTTTCTTGATCTTTGGACTATAACTACAAAAATGTCTTAGAATATAGATCATAAACAAGTACTGGAAACCTATCTTCAAACCACACAAAAAAATATATCCCTTAAGTATCTGCAAAAGACACAAACAACTTCAACTTTCTTTGTGAGGGAAATTTGTGCCTTTGCTATAATTCATTATTTTGGAATTAGGCTAATCAACCACCTGTGGACAGAGAGTTGACAGATGCTAAAGGAGATGTCAGAATGAATAACTAAGAGGATAATGCTATACTCTCAGACATAGATAGGATCATGCAGCCTGGTGAGTGATCCAGATCCCTGCCCACACACCATCATTGCCTTCATTTTCCAAGGACTATCTCTGGTGTGTAACTTGCATATCAGTCTATGCATACCAAATGAAACTAGCAAATTCACACTTTCTTGCTTATCACTTTGTTGGAACTATCTCCATGCCTCCAACCAAAAATCAACACCTAGTAGCTGCATGACTAACATACTAGCCCCCAAACTATAACTAAATGCCTTTAAAAGAGGTAAGACAGAATCTCATTGTAGACATATTGCTGGGCTCTCCAGCAGATAGGACTGAGGCAGAACCAATCCTGCCAGTCTTTCCCTGGGACTGAGTGGAATGGTCAGTGCCTACAACCCAGACCTCCTTCCTCACAACTGGAGAGAAAAACACTGAGTCAGGAATGCTGTCAAAGCAGGATCTCATTTAATTGTATTAGGAAGGAGCTTATACAGAGTTCTGATAGGGGATGGGAGTCTTGGTATGGGGTGAGGTGCAGTTAGGAATAGAGGCCAGTTATATTCTGCCAAGTTAGCAGTGGCTGGGAAAAGTTGGGTTTAGGTTGGCTGTTTGAGTCACTCATATGCAGATGTCATTGTCAAAGACAGGTCTCCAAACTTGAGCTAGGCTCAGGAAGTTACACTGGGCCTCACATCTGGCCTTATGAGGTCCAACAACATATAATAAACAAAAGTAACACACTTGTCCAGAAGAAACCATAAAAACACAAATAACATAAAAATACAAGACAATACTTCTCACCTAAATCCACTAGTCCTATAAAATATTCCCTGATGACATTTATTGAGATGAAGCTTGGGACACAGAATTTAAAGGAACAAATCATAAATATGATCAAAGAGTTTCAGCAAACATTCTTGTGAACTTAAAGGGGGTCATAATAAATTTCTGAGTGAAATCCAAGAAGAACACAATTATATGGCTGAATGAAATGACAAAGACTATTTCAGGATTTAAAAACTGAGTTCATTAAATTCACAGAAATACTGAAGAAAACTTGATTAGAAATGAAGATGGGATTGAAAAGCCCAAGAATCTAATTAGAAAACTCAGCATAGTCTCACCATTAAAATGGATCAAGTAGAATCTAGATTATCAGAACTTGATAAAGTAGAAGAACCGAAAAGTTCAACAAAATCTACATGGATATGCAGAAACTTAGGAACACCAAGAAAAAAACAAAAATCTTTGAACTACATGCATAAAAAAGTATTTCTGGTCAATGGCATAGACCAGTTCTTCAATAGGTGCAAACTTCCCTTACTTCAAGGAAAGCCCTACCCATAGAAATCAAAACAACACCAAGAAACAAACTACAACAAAACAACACCTCCCCAAAAAAGAACAATGTGCTGGTTACAGGACAACAAAAGAAACTCTTCATAAAATATAATAGCTAAAATAATAAGGAAATAGAACAAAGAGAGAATATTGAAAGTTTTTAGATTAAAAAAACCTCAAGTTATCTAGGTCAGTCTCCTATAGGATTATTGATCTCTATGAGCCCCTTTGATGTGATGATATGTGCCTGGTCTTCTTAAAGCATGTTATGTCACATTGGGTTGATGTCCCTGGGTAGCCTGCTTTTTATTCAGAAGGAGGATGGATGGTGTTGAACCTGGGGGAAAGGGGAGGAAAGGTTAGTGGAGTGAAAGGGGGAGAAACTGTGGTCAGGATGTAATATATGAAAGAAGAATAAAAACAAAACAAAACAAAAACCAAAGTTTAAGTTATATAGGAACACCCATCAGAGGAGCAGTAGAATTCTTCATGGAAAGTTTAAAAGCAAGAAGATCCTGGAGCAATATACTCCAACATCAAAATCACCACAGATACAAACCCATACTTCTTTATTCATGAGTACTGTCTGTCATTGCTAAAGGAGAAAGAAAACTTTTCCATGTTATAAATAAACTAAAAGTAGTAATGTCTATCCATCAAACCAGTACTACAAATATGACTATAAACAATAGTTTGGACTGAGGAGAGAAGTAAGCATAACCAAAATCTTCACAAAGAAAACAAAATTCTAATTACCAAAACACAATTTAGAATACAAACAGCAATAAATCAGAAAAATAGGAACAATCAATAAATACCTTTCAACAATAACTCTAGATATTAATGATATCAATTTTCAAGCAAAAGATAGGCTAGTTCATTAGATTAAGAAACAATTCCATATATTTGTTTCTTACAAGAAACTGATTTCACTAACTTAGAGTAAAAGAATGGGGAAAAAGTATTCCAAGCAAATGGGATTGGGAAACAAACAGACATCACAATTTCAATATCTAACAAAACAGACATCAAACTAAAAATTATTCAGAAGAAGTAGATAATGACATTTTATTTTAATCAGGAGGACAACAAACTAGGAAAACATTACAACGTACAGACCAAACTTTGGCATACTCAATTTCATAAAAACCTTTCTACTGGTATTAAAGACACAGACTAGCTCCAATTCAGGAATAATACATTTTTCTTCAATAGACAAAAAATAAAGACATATCTGAATTAAATGACAATTTACATCAAATTGATCTAACAGGTACAGAATATTCTACCCAGATATCAAAGAATATGCTTTCTATTTAGCAGTCTGTGGAATATTCTCTAAAATAGACCACACCCTGGAACATAAAATAAATCTTAACTAATACAGGAAAAAATAAAATAGCTCAATGTGTCCTTTATGGCCACAGTGAAATGAAATCTAAAATTAACAGCAAACAAATCTCTATTAATTATACAAATTTATGAAGGTTACACAAATCACTAGCTACTGATGAATAGATCAAAGAAGAAATCAAAAAAGAAATATAATTTCTGTGATTAATTAAATTAACTTAAGTAGAAATGAAAATATAGCACAACACCCTGCCTGGACACACTAAAAACAGCCATAATAGGGAAATTTATAGCTTTAGGCACCTACATTAAAATCAGACCTAATACAAATATAAAACAATAACACAGTTCAAGAGTTTGACAAAACAAGAGCAATCCAATTCCAACTTGAAAAAAATTGGTAAAAATCAGATCAGAATTAATAAAACAGAAACAAAGAAAAATATACAGAATCAATTGATCTAATGGTGTAGGAGGTTCTTCTCTATTTGTGTTGCTTTCATTGATTGAATAAAGAAGTTTGCCTTTGCCTTTTGATAGGATAGCCCTTAACTGGGTGGAGTAGACAGAACAGAATTCTAGGAGGAAGAAGGCAGTGTGGCAGACCTAGTAGTCCAAATAGTGCTGCTGAACTTTTGTCAAATGAACTCGCATGACGGTCACAGAAGAGTGAATGGACTGAAGATCCAGTTAACAAATGCATTGCACTCATGGTCTTGTGGGGTCATGGAGAAAGAAAGGGGAGATGCAAGAAACAGAGTGTGGCAGACAAGATAATTAAAGGAAAGGAGGGTAACGAGATCTGGGAGAAGGTAAAAAGAATTGAGACAAGACTTTTTCTGGGAAGGAAATTGCTGCCTTTTCTGCCTTTTATGTGGCGAGGAAAGTCATAGGGATAGTTCATAATGGAGTTTCCCCCCATCTTAGAGAACAATAGTTAGCTTACATGACATTAGATTTCAGTATCATTTTTTTTCAAGCAAAAATTCTTTTTGTTGATTCTCTTCATTTTTTTTCTCCTCCATTCTCTTGTTCCTCTACCTTTTTACCCTCTTTTCTGTTCTTGTCATACACATGTCTTATTGCCCTCTCCCCTTTCTCAACACCTTTATTTCCCATCTTGTTTCATTGCTAGTTTCTTAGCCTATATGTATACTCCCTTTCTATATATGTAGACACGCATATATACATGTAGATACATAGAGAATATAGACATATAGATGCATCTCCCTATATATGTATATATGTAAATTTCATAAATTATGGTCCATATTTGGTATAGAATACCTGTTTTGTGTCTTTCTGAGTTACCTTACTTAATATAACACATTCCAGGCCCATCCAGTTCCCTGCACAATTCATGATTTCATTTTCCCTTGCTGAAGAATAAAATACACTTGTTTGTTTATGTACCACATAAACATTGATCTGTCATATATGCTTCCTTACTGTTGTGAAGAATGTAGCACTGGATATGGTCATATACATACCTTCATTGTAGGACATAGTATCCTTTGGTATGCCCAGACAAGGCTAGCTGGATGAAATAGTCATTCTTGTTTTATGGTTTGGGAGACCTCCACACTGACTTCGATAAAGACTCCACTGGTTACATTTTAGGCAGCACTGGATAAGTTTATCTCTTTCCCATTCTTATCACCATTCATTGTTTTCTTTTATCCCCAATGGCCATTCTGAGTCAGGTGAAATGGCATATCAAAATTGTTTTAGTTTACATTCTGCTGATGGGTAAGAATGATGAACTCTGTTTATTTTTTATTATAGTTATTTATTTATTTATTTATTTATTTATTATTTAGTGTGTCTCTGTGTGTGCATGCGCATGCGTGTACATGAGTATGTGTGCATGTGCGTGCGTGTACATGATTGTGTGTGCCACAGCACCCAAAGGGAGGCCAGAGGCTTATATGCAGGAATTGTTTCTCTCCCATTACCATGTGACTCTTGGTGACCCAACTCAGATCATTAGCCTTGGCAGCAAGTGCTTTTACCCTCTGAATCATAATGCTAGCCCTGCTGAAACCTTTTAACAATACTTTAAAATAGTAGATTTTAATTTTTGAGAGAGAGAGAGAGATGGAATAAACAGAATGCCCTAAGGAGAGATTATGGATGACAGCATGATCAGAAAGAGTGGAGAGCAACCTGTGCTATGGTAGTTTGAAAATAAAACTCTTATGGAGGGTGCCCACCTTTGCAGTTTTCTGGGTCAATATTTTTGCTGATAGAATTGCAGTATTTCTACTGCAAGAAGAATTACTTTTTGGTAGAACGTTCATCTCTGCAGATTCCCTTTGGCTTAGGTGTAACCAAGAAAATATGGGTTTGTGGTTCGTTGTGTGACTTTGGAGTGAGTTCCAGGCTTTGCCAGTTTACAGAGCTGTGATCTTAGCCAGCTCTTCATCCTCATCCAGCTACAGTTTCTTTGTAAATGGGCATGGCAATGGGAAAAGCGTCACATGGCTGTAGGCAGTGCTGGTGGGATAAATGGTAAGGTCCCAGCTCACCGCACACCCTTGGCAACTCTCCTACTTGTAGAATGACAGCACAACACAGCACAGTTTTCTCACTTCCATTATGCTCCCAGTTCCCCCTTACCAAAAATATGTTCTATGACTTTTAAATCCAATGCATTTCGTTGCACAACACTCTGATATTAGTGAAGAGATTCTGGCACGCCACAGGTGAGAATATCTGGGCAGAGAGGCATATTAGGGAATAATATTTGTTAAGCCCAAAAAAATGTTGCCATTTTTCTGTCTTTCAATTACTTCTCATTCTTAACTCCATTCCCCTCCCTATAGAAAGGTTGTCAATGGTCCATTGGGCTGTGGGATTAAGCTGTACTTAAGCTACTTATATGCAGAAATAAACTTGTCTTCTTCCTTCTGCTTCCTGTACGATGGCACATTTCTACTAATTGCATCATTCCCAGGGACTCTCCAGGGTACTCTGGAGAGCAGGTAGAAGCAATGTTACAGGACATAGGCTTTTATGCTTTATTGGCCACTGTTATCCACAGCCTGACACTGAAGTTGAACAAACAGTCTAGACCAAATGCAAAAATCCCACTGATCGCCAATTGCCTGAAAGTCTGAATTTGATTAGAGTGCCATTTCCCTGCCCTTTTCCCTGTGCTCGTAAGAAAGGAACAGCTCTGACCCCCTTAGAGAGGCTGCTTGATTTAAGTCTAACCAAAAGGTAATAGAAAGGAGAAACCAAGCTCATCAAATGTCCTTGGGAGCACTGGCCTGTGTCACGGGCAGTAATTGGTGGAGTTCAAGCCTGCACTTTGAAGGGCTGCTGGAAGGTGCTGGAGAGAAACACTGGTAAATAATAGAGAACTTCAGAGCCATTTATGTACTCTGGTACTAATTTAAATGAGAGCTAAGAAGAGTCTGGAAATACTCAGGTGAATCAGTGAATTGGTCTGAATTTGGAGGAAGTAATAGCTATTGGTTAATGATGAGAAGAATTTTGATGCTGAGAGTTCGTTAATTGGGTGAAGGATGTTGTATGAAATGTAAGTTAGTTTCTATTAAAGTGCTCTAATGGAGAAGGAAGCCAACAGGAGAGGATTGCCTTCTCCCTCAGACACAGATAATTTAACCTATTTATTACAGCATTTTTAATAAACAAAATCTCACAGGTGTCCTTTTTAAATTTAATCACTGCCGTTTGGTGTAGTGGCCAAACCTCTTCCACTTCAGGGCCGTCTACTAAAAGAGTGCTGAACAGACTACCTTGGAAAGCTGTCAGCAACGAAACTGTTTAGGGCATAACTAGGGAGCTAGATCTTAAATAGCTTGCTCTGAAAAATCTGATATTTAAAACAAGAAAAGTCATCAGAGCATTTCGAGTGTCTCTGACAGTTCCACACCAGTCCACGCCTGCTTTCCCAGGCCTGATGATCATCTGTGCAGAGGAGCCAACTATGCCTGGATGGGTTTCGACGAAATTGGAAATGGGAGACAGTTGAGGATAATTTGATTCTTAGAAAGGACTAGAAGATCAAGTCACATGTATTTCCAGTTGCCAGAAATATCCTGACTGTCCGTGAGGATGAAATGGAGGGTAAGGATGAGGAAACCAGGGACATGTATCAATAACGGCAGCTGTGCTCACCCACAACTGGCAGTAAGTAAGACAATTATTACTGCTTCTTGGACCACATTTGTCGAAGGGCAAATGCTTCTCAGCTTTCTGTTCTTCTAATTTCCTATGAAGCACAAGTTCATATCAAAGGAAGAAAAATTCTAGGACTTAGTTTCAATGCATTGTTGCAACTACTGAGTACATATCCACTGGGGAGATGAGAGATGTATCTGGGCCGTCAGTGGACGATAGACGAAAATGTCAGGAGCAAGCCATTCTTTTATTTTGGAAGGGAAAAATAAATCCATGTTTCAGAAAACGTACCAGTTCCATTTCTGAAGTATCTTTGCTCTTTGTGGCACTTGAGAATAACAAATGAGCTTCACTTCACAGATGAGACTCTTTCTCTGACTTGCGTTGATGCTAATTTAGGTAGAACTGAAGAGCCCTCCCTCCAACAGCATCTAGTGCACTGTTCCGTCATTTTCAATCTCAGAGTATTAGGAAGCAATGATTTCCCTTCATTGCTGTAAGCGGTGCTGAGAAGTGGGATGGTTGGAAAAGCATCAGAGTGTTTTGCGGAGTTACAGATTCTTCGGAGGATGTCCCGGGTTACATTCTGTGAAGCTCTGAGCTCCACAGCCAGGAGTTCTGACTGCTGTCAGATGCAGTGATGCTCGAGTTCATGCGGACTCTGGAAGAACATGCCCACGATAGCAGAGACACACATGGAAACAGTAGCCGCTAGGGTTCATAGGCTTTTGAAGGTTCACCAGGGTCTATTTGATGACCGTTTCTGACCTTTAGGTATGAACAAGAATACGCGAAGGCCTGACAAGCTTGTGATGAATGACAATATTATCAACAACAAAAGTTTTGAGAAATAGTGTTTTGAAAGGACTTGCTTTAAAATATGTCTCATGCTTAACCTTTGTGTAGAGCCTTTCTTTCTCAGTGAAATTTAAGCACCCTCTCTGTGTATATTCCTGAGAAGTTGCTGTAAATTGCTCGGAAAGACACTAGGACCAGATCTTTGTTCTTGAGCCCTTATAACTGTATGGATATAATTGGAAGAACGTAAACATTTTGGCAAAGTTAACACTGGAATCCAAAGAGCCTAAAGGACAATTCCTGCACTTCAGGAATGATATCAGTACCTTGGCAGTAGATAATCTTTGTACTGCTACTTACTTGCCTGGATAGACCTCTTTTCTCTTTATGAAGTGAATAAAGAAAATTTGAAAACTCTGAGGTCACCCTGGAAAAATTTACAACCTCTAAAGTACAGACATGAAGGCTGACTTAGAGATAATTTATATTTTTATCACATTAAAGAACCCCACGTTAGTGTTTATAGATTTATTCTCAGAATTTGACTTGGTTGATACATGCGGGTTCATTTGACAGAAATTCAGCAGCACTATTTGGACTACTAGGTAAGCAAAAAATGTTCTGTTTATCAACAATTACAGATCTTGATTTCTTTGGATAGCTTTATAGTATTGTCTAATGTAGACAGATGATATTTGGCATAAGCTATCCATCACTGGTGAGTAGTTGGATTGTTTAAGTTGAAAAATCTTTGTCCTCTCTGTGCATAGCCCTACATACACTTGGTGCACTTGAGTTTTCCTTTTTGATGAACTCCTAATGACACAATTTCAGGGTCAATGTATAACAGTTTGTAAATGCTTGCAATAAATACTGTATCTCAAGGAAGACCGCAACAGTTTATTCTGACAATAAAGTAAGCACCCATCCTTCCTTGCAGTTCTGAGCAAGCATCGTCCCATTCTGGAGAAATCTAATGCATTGATAACCTTGATCTCTCTTTTCTTGACTATTTCTCAAATCTTTGGTTTTTCCATGACTCATACATTTTTCCAGCACTTTGTTCCCACACCTCTTTTGTTTCTGTCTTCACGTCTTCACGTGGATGTCATCCTGATACAAGGAAGCAGTCACATCATTCCCCAGAAGAATCCTATCTTCACTCATGATTTCACTTCTTTTTCTCCCCTTCCCCCTTTTATTGAAAATTATTTTTTCTCAAATAATACATTCTGATTATGGTTTCTCCTCCTTCTACTTCTTCCAGTTCTTCCCCACCCCCTCCCATATGTATCCACTGCTATTTTGTCTCTCATTAGAAAACAATAGGCTTCAAAGAGACAAGGAGAATATAAATAACAAGAACTAACACATTGAATTGGATAAAAGAAAGAAAGAAACAAATAGAAGGAAAAGAGCCTAAGACAAAGCACAAAATCAGAGACCTACTCATTCCAACATGCAGGAGTCCCATAAAACACTATCTGGAAGTCATGCTATATATACTGAGGACCTAATGCAGATCCATGCAGTCCCTGTACATTCTGCTTCAGTCTCTGTGAGCTCATATGAGCTTTACTCACACTGATTGAGAGGGTCTTGCATTCTTGGTGTCCTCCATCTGAGGGAGAGGTTCGATGGAGACACCCCATTGAGGAATGAGCATTCCAAGGATGCTCCCTGTACAATATCTAACTGTGGGTCTCTGCATCTGCTTCCATGTGCTGTAGGAGAAAACTTCTGTGATGATGGCTAACTAAAGAACTGATCTATGCATATAGCAGAATGCCATAAGGAATATTTTTGTTGGTGCTGTTGCTATATTTTGTTTGTTTTAAAAATAGTAGTATTTGGTTTTACACTACTTCTTTTGGTTGTCTAGTCTTTGGTCCACAATCATCCAAGCAGTGTCAAGTATGGTTCTCCATCTTGCGGAGTGAGCGCTAAGTCAAATCAGTTATTGACTGATTACCCCCACAAACTTTGTGCCGTAGTATGCCTTGCAGGTAGTATAGCATTGTAGACAAATAGTTTATGGGTGACTTGATGGCTATGTTTCTGTTTTGATACTGTGCACAATACCATCCTGTACCAAAGACACTGGAGCACAGGGGTGAAGGCTCTATGTAGGCACCAGCTTGGCATCTCCATATTCAGTGAGCTGTGTGGATGTTGTCTTTAGTTATGGGCCTTACTGTCAGTTTGTAGAGAGCAACTTAATAGTCTTGACAACAGCCTGAATTGTTTGGGATTCCCATGAGAACTCTTTAGCAATCAACAACAAAATTAGATATAACCAAATTCTAGTACTAGAAGCTTCATATAGTGAAAAAAGATGTCCAATTTGAACTTTGTCTCCCTTATCATTTATGATTTCAATTAGATCACATTCAAATATGTTTATATTTTAGGAAGCTTCTTCTGTATTAGATTTTCATACTATCCCTCAAATGACCCTTAGTTTCATCTTTCTTTTATTTCTTTTTTTAATCTTCTTTTATTCTGCTTGTATATAGTAGGGCTATTGATTTTTTTTGGTTAATTTTGTAGTCAGGTATTTTGTTGAAAGTGTTTACCAGTTTTAGAAATTTTCTGATAGAATTTTTAGCATCACATAGGTATATAATCATATCTGAAAATAAAGGTACTTTCACTTCTTCCTTTTATTTGCATCCCTTTGATCTGCTTCAGCTGTCTTATTGCCATAGCTATGACTTCAAATACTATATTGAAGAGAGAGAGACAGAGAGAGAGAGAGAGACAGAGAGAGAGACACACACACAGAGATAAAGACAGAGAGACACAGAGAGAAGTGAGAATCAATAACCTTGCCTTATTCCTGATTTTAGTGGAATTGCTTTGAGTTTCCCTCCATTTAATTTGGTGTTGGCTATGGACTTGCTGTAACTGTTTTTATTATGTTGAGGTATATCCCTTTTACATATACTCCCTCCAGGCTTTTATTATGAAGGGGTGTTGGATTTTGCCACAGAGTTTTTCTGCATGAAATGACATAGTCATGTGGTTTTTCTCTTTCAGTTTGTTTATACAATGGATTGCATTTTTGGACTTTTATATACTGAACAATTGCTGCATCTCTGGATTACCATGGTTGATGTTCTTTTTTTATGAGAAATTAATTTTATTAAATTATAAAAGTTTCCATTTCCGCCCCTCCTCCCAACACCCTTCCACTCCCCCACTCCCTCTCCTCCTCCCTCTCCATCCCTAAGAGCAGTCAGGGTTTCCTGCCCTGTGGGAAGTTCAAGTTCCTCCCCACTCCCTCCAGGTCCAGGAAGGTGAGTATCCAAACAGACTGGATCCCTATATGCAGAGGAAACAAGTCCCAGTGTCATTGTCAATGCTTTTCAGAAAGACTCCGGGCCAGCCACATTCAGAGGCTCTGGCCACATTCAGAGAATCTGGTTGGATCCGGTCCTCGTTCAGTCCCAGTCCAACTGGCCTTGGTAAACTCTCATTATATCAGTCCGCTTGTATCAGTGGGTGATCGCATCCCTCGCGGTCCTGATTTCCTTCTTCATTTTCTTCCTCCTTCTGCTCCTCGTTTGGACCTTGCGGGGCTCAGTCCGGTGCTCCAATGTGGGTCTCCATCTGGATCGCCATCCATCGCCAGATAAAGGTTCCCTCTGGTCTTGCCTTCTTTGCTAACGTTCTCTTTCCTTCTGCTTCTCGTTTGGACCTAGGGAGTTAAGTTCAGTGTTCCAATGTGGGTCTCTGTCTCTATCTCCATCCATCGCCAGATGAAGGTTCTATGGTGATAAGCAAAATATTCATCAGTATGGTTATGGGCCAAGGCCGTTTCAGGCACCCTCTCCTCTGTCCAGAGAACAATCTGGGGATCTCTCCTTGTACCTGGGAGGTTGATGTTCTTTTTGACCTGTTCTTAATTCCGGTTTGCAAGTATTTTATTGAGTATATTTGCATCTATGTTCATAAGGGAACTTTTTCTATAGTTCTTTCAAGTTTGGTCTTTATGTGGTTTAGGTGTCATGGTAACTATAGTCTTGTAAAACAAATTGTGCAATGTTCCTTTCGTTCTGTTTTTTAGGAATAACTTTAGGTTTATTTGTGTTAACTTTTCTGAAAGTCTGCTAGAATTCTCATTAAAACCATCTGGCACTGTTTTTGTTTGTTTTGTTTTCCTTTTTGTGAACAGGGGAATCCTTTAACAATGCTTCCATTTCACTACAGGTTATAGTTATGTCTAAATTGCTTATGGGATCGTGATATAACTTTGTACGTGGTAAGTTTTGAGGAAATTACCCATTTCTTATACATTTTTTAATTTGGAGGGATGCAAGCTTTAACATATACCCATTTGAGTCTCTGGCTTTTCTTGGTTTTTGTTTTTATATTCCCATTTTCATTTATAATTTTGTTAATTTAGATCTTCTCCTTCTACCTTTTAGTTAATTTCAACCATATTGATTTTCTCAAAGAACTAACTCTTGTTTCATTTATTCCTTTTTTTCCGTTTTATTGACTTTAGTACTGAAATTGATTATTTTTGTCATCTACTCATTTTTTATGGTATGTTTCTTCCTTTTGTTCTGAAGATTTTAGGTTTACTGTTAAGTTAATTGTATAAAATTACTCCATTTTTTAATGTAATCATTTAATGCTATAAACTTTCTTCTCAGAACAGCCTGTCATTGTGTTCCATAAGTTTGGGTATTGTCTTAGTCAATGTTCTATTGCTATGAAGAGACACCATGACCATGGCAATTTTTACCAAGAAATGCATTTAACTGGGGAGTGCCTGCAGGCTCAGGGGTTTAGTCCATTGTCATCATGGTTGAAGAATGGCAGCACACAGACAGCCATGGGGCTGGAGAGGTAGCTGAGAGTTCTACATAGGATTTGCAGGCATCAGGAAAAGCTAGGAACAACAGACCTGGTTTGAGTATTTGAAACCTCAAAGTCCACTCCCAGTGACATACTTCCTCCAAGGCCATACCTACTCCAACAAGATCACAACTTCTAATCCCTGCCAAATATTGTTTCTCCTTAATGACCAAGCATTCAACTGATGTACCTATGGGGGTCATTCTTATTCAGACTACCAAAGGTACGTTATGTATTAATTTTCATTGAATTCTAGAATGTTTTTATTTTTTTAATTCCTGTCTTGACTCATTTTTAATTCAGTAGTGAATTGTTCAGTGTCCATGGGTTTGTAAGCTTTTTGTTGTTTCTAATGTAGTTATATTACTCTAAACTGTCATAAATATATACAATACAGGGTGTAATTTCAATTGCCCTTTCTTTGTTGAAACCTGCTTTATGTTCAAGTATGTGATCAGTTTTGGAGAAAGTTCCATGAAGTGCTAAAAAGAAGACACATTCCTTTGAGTTTGGGTGTAATGTTTCATAGCTATCTGTTAAGCCCATTTGGTTTATAATGTTTGAAATAGTATGTCCTATTTTTTTATTTTCTTATCATCATGTATGAGGTTCGACATATGATTTATTTTTCAGTAATGTTTCTTTTATAACTTTTTCTTTTATGGGTATTCATAAGTAGACTGCATAGATGTTAGAAAGTGAATTGTAATCTTGGTGGATTTTTCCTTTGATGAGTATATAGTGTCCCTCCCCATCTCTTCTGATTAATTTTGTTTTGAAGTCTGTTTTGTCAGTATTAAAATGTCCACACAAGCCTGCTTCTTAGATTCATTTGTTTGTAACAACATTTCTTATTGTTTTACCATGAGCTAATGTCTATCCTTGATGTTATAGTGTATTTCTCACATGCAGCAGAACTTTAGATCCTGTTTTTGTATCCATTCACTTTCATTCTCATTCTTTTTGTCTGTGTCTTTTTATTGAGGAATTGAGACCACTGATGTTGGGAGATATCAGTGACCAGTGTTTGATGATTCATCTCATTTTGCTGTTGTTTGCAGTAGTGAGTGCTTATCTTCTCTTTTAATTTGCTGATCTGAAATGACTTATTTCTGTGTTATCTTGGATGGAATTAACTCTTTAGGTTGGAGTTTTTATTCTAGTGCTTTTGTAGGGTTATATTTATTGCTTCAATTTGGTTTCATCAAGGAAAATCTTTTTCCCTCTCTATTGCGATTGAAATTCCTTTTTTGAGTATATAAGTCTGAGCTGACATCTGGTCTCTTAGCATTACTAGAATATTTGTCCAGGCCTTCTGACTTTAAGAGTATCCATTGAGAAGTCAAGTGTTACTATAATATGTCTGTTTTTTTATGTTCTTTGATCTTTTTCAGTTGCTGCTTTTTAATGTTCTTCCTTTGTTTTATGAGTTTAGTATTTGATTATTATGTGCAGAGGCAGTATTTTTTGTGGTTAATTTATTTAGTGTGCTGTATGCTTTTTGTAATTGATAAGTTAAAGGGAATTTATTGTAAGATTTTGTTGAAAACATTTTCTGTGCCTATGACCTGGAATTCTTCCTCTACTCCTATTACTTTTTGATTCAATCTTTTCATGGTATACTGATTTCCAGAATATTTTGTGCCAATATATATAGATTTACCATTTTTTTTGTCAGAGAGTTTGTTTCTTCTATTATGTCTCCAGTGCCTCTTCTGTCTCTTGGGCTTTGTTAGTGAAGTGTGCCTCTAAGGTTCTTGCTTGAGTTCTCAAACTTTTCATTTCCAGATTTCCCTCAGCTTGAATTTTCTTTTCTTTTTTTTCAAAGTTTATTAATTTATAAACGTTTCCATTTCCACCCGTCCTCCCAACACTCTCCCACTCCCCCCTCTCCCCCTCCTCCTCCCTCTCCATCCCTAAGAGCGGTCAGGGCTTCCTGCCCTGTGGAAAGTTCAAGTTCCTCCCCCCTCCCTCCAGGTCCAGCAAGGTGAGTATCCAAACAGACTGGATCCCCAAAGTCCAGTATATGCAGAGGAAACAAGTCCCAGTGTCATTGTCAATGGCTTTTCAGAAAGGCTCCGGGTCAGCCACATTCAGAGAATCTGGCTACATTCAGAGAATCTGGTTGGATCACTTGCTCGTTCAGTCCCAGTCCAACTGGCCTTGGTGAACTCTCATTAGATCAGTCTCCTTGTATCAGTGGGTGATCGCACCCCTTGCGGTCCTGATTTCCTTTTTCATTTTCTTCCTCCTTCTGCTCCTCATTTGGACCTTGGGGGGCTCAGTCCGGTGCTCCAATGTGGGTCTCAGTCTGGATCGCCATCCATCGTCGGATGAAGGTTCCCTCTGGTCTTGCCTTCTTTGCTCACGTTCTCTTTCCTTCTGCTTCTCGTTTGGACCTAGGGAGTTAAGTCCAGTGTTCCAATGTGAGTCTCTGTCTCAATCTCCATCCATCGCCAGATGAAGGTTCTATGGTGATAAGCAAAATATTCATCAGTATGGTTATGGGCCAAGGCCGTTTCAGGCACTCTCTCCTCTGTCCAGAGAACAATCTGGGGATCTCTCCTTGGACTTGGGATCCCATTTATAATCAAGTCTCTTGTAAACCCTAAAATGACTCCCTTAGTTGAGATATATAATTCCTTGTTCCCATATCCATCCTTCCTCCCTCCCCCATCCCAATCCCCCGAGCTTTCCCCATTCCTCCTCTACTCCCTTCTCTCTAACCCTCTCCTCTTCCAACAACCCCCCCACTCCTCCATGCACCCGAGGTTACCTGGGACTCCTGTCTATTTCCAATCTCCAGGAGGATAACTACATGGTTTTCTTCAGGTTCACCTTCTTATTTAGCTTCTCTAAGATCACGAATAATAGGCTCCAAGCCCTTTAATTATGGCTAGAATCCACTAATGAGTGAATACATACCATATTCCTCTTTTTGGGTCTGGCTTACCTCACTCAGTAAAGCGTTTTCTATTTCCATCCATTTGCATGCAAAATTCAAGATGTCATTGTTTTTTACTGCTGAGTAAAACTCTACTGTATATATGTTCCACACCTTCTTTAACCATTCTTCTATTGAGGGGCACCTAGGTTGTTTCCAGGTTCTGGCTATTACAAATAGTGCTGCTATGAACATAGTTGAACAAATGCTTTTAATTAACCCAATTAAAAAATGGGGCACTGATCTGAAAAGAGAATTCTCAACAGAAGAACTTCGAATGGCCAAAAGACACTTAAGGTCATGCTCAACATCCTTAGCGATCAGGGAAATGCAAATCCAAACAACTATGAGATACCATTTTACACCGGTCAGATTAGCTAAAGTCAAAAACTTCAATGACAGCCTATGCTGGAGAGGATGTGGAGAGAGGGGAACTCTCATCCATTGTTGGTGGGAATACAAACTTGTGCAGCCACTGTGGAAATCAGTGTTGCGGTTTCTCAGGAAACTGGGAGTCAACTTCCCTCAGGACCCAGCAATTCCACTCTTGGGAATATACCCAAGAGATGCCCTAACATACCACAAAAGCTTGAATTTTCTTAATTGAATCTACTTACACTTTCAGGTTTTGAGCTGTTTTTATTCATTTTCTGTCATTTGTTTTTTCCTATTATTTCTTTAGAAGATTTATTCATTAACTTTTTGAGGGAATCTATCATATCACTAAACTTTATTTTAAGGTCTTTCCATTGTGCTTCAGAGGTGTTGGAATACCCAGTGCCTGCTGTGGTTGGAGCTCTGGGATCTAGTGGATATATACTGTCTCTGCTGTTATTGATTGTATTTTTGTGCTGGTGTCTAGGGAGATGGGTTTGGAAAGACTGTAATTCTAGGTGTTGATAACGGTGTTATCTTTGTTGTTGGGGCTCTGGGATCTAGTGGATACATACTATCTCAGCTGGTGTTATCTTTGTTGGGTCAGTATTCTGTTCCTTCTTTCTTTTGCCCTCTCTGGTTTGTAGGAGAACGTAGTGGCTATGTGTTATCTGATAGAAATTTCTCCTTGGATCCTGAAAAGTGTGCCCACTCGGGGTTCCAGGTGAAATATGTTTCTAGGTATTGGATGTTGACACTTGGGAATGTAGATGAGCTAGAAGGGGAACCTGTGGGGGTCTACAGGAGGGTGGAAAGCAGCATGTTCCACCGGGATCTATTTAGTTCTTTGGTAATGGTAGCAGAATGTGAGGAGAGGCCATAGCAGATATTCTGAAATAGACCTGGCACTTGGATTTGGAGGAATGCAGGGATAGGTGAATATCTGCACATAGCTTCCTCTTTCCCTGGATACAGGACCCTGCAGATTCCCAGGGAATGCGTGTTGAAATTGGAGGCTGGGACAAAGCAATGAGCTGAAGGAAATAGAAGTATGTATCTGTGTGATCCACTGGAGTTGGGATCAGGAAGCCAGAAGGGAAGCTCCATGGGTGGTCTTCCACAGAACTGGGTATAAGACTGGAGGATTGGTTTTGGATGAACAGAGGGAAAGGTGAAGACCTGTAGTTAGCCTACCTGTTTCTCTGACCAGAGTGACCTGCTGGTTCCCAGGGAATGCCTGTTGGAGTTGGTAACTCCATTGTAGTTTTTAATATTCTTTCTTTGTTCTGAACGTTTAGCATTTTGATTATTATAAGTCAAAGGGAATTTCTTTGGTAGTACAGTATATTTGGTGTTCTTTATGCTTCCTTTATCTATATAGGCATCTCAATCTTTATTTTAGGAATTTTTTTTATGATTTTATTAAAATATTTTCTATGTCATTAACCTGTGCCTATTCTCCTTAATCTATTTCTACAGTTTTGGATTATGGCATGGTTACAAGCCTTTCGGGGCCAGGGGATTGGAATATGATGGTTTGGAAAAAATGGCCCTTATTGTGGGAATTCATTCAGCCACTAACCTTTTGGGTACCAGTCCATTAGGACATGATCTGAGGCACTACATGTGACCTGATAAACACAGACAAAAAGCATGCTCTCTCTCTTGGGTGGTGATTGAAGTTCTGTTTGCAGGTTCCAGTGACCAAAGAGGACTACAGCTTTCTACCATTATTGTGAGTCCTTCCCTAAATAAATACTTACTATTTTTTTTATTCTGTGCTATTGTGAATATTGTTAATTGCAACTATAGGCCCCCAAATAGTGTGGCACAATTAGAAGGTATGGTCTCACTGGAGGATGTGTCACTGGGGAGGTGGACTTTGAGGTCTCATATATGCTGAAACCAAGCCCAGTGAGATAGACAATCTGTTATCTGCAAGTCAAGTTGTAAGACACTTGGCTACTTCTCCAGTTCCATATCTGCCTGCATGCCACCATGATGCATCATGAGACTAATGGACTAAACTTCTGAAACTCTATGTCACCCCAGTTAAATCTTTTTCCTTTGTTAGAGTTGCTGTAGTCCTACTGTATCTATACAGCAGTAGAAAACCTAACTCAGACACTATATATTGGGGGCTGACAGAAATGAGGATAGGCTAGGCAGGGTGTGCTGAGAGGGTCCACACAAGAGAGAAAAGTAAGACATTCCACCAGGATCTGCTTGGTCATCCTGCCTGCTCATCCTGCTCATTTGTCCCGGTCACCCAGCCACGAAATAATCACACAGAAACCATATTAATTAAATCACTGCTTGGCCCATTAGCTCTAGCTTTTTATTCACTAACTCTTACATATTAATTTCACCCATCTCCATTAATCTATGTATCACCATGTGGCTGTGGCTTACAAGCTAAAGTTCTCAGCATCTGTCTCCTGCAGCTCCATGGCTTCTCTCTGACTCCACCCTTCTTTCTCCCAGCATTCAGCCTAGCTTTTCCTGCCTGCCTAAGTTCTGCCTGGCTATGGGTGCAAAGCAGTTTCTTTATTCGTTAATGGTAATCACAGCACACAGAGGGGACTCCCATATATGAGCCAGGGTTTCTCTGTATAACAACCCTGGCTTTTCTGAGATTCACTCTGTAGATCAGTCTTGGCTTCAAACTCATAGAGATCCACATGCTTTTGCCTCCTGAGTGCTGGAATTAAAGGTGATTATATAAACAGCTGTTTATGTATGGATAGGGATGTAGTCACCTAGGGAGGAGGAATAATGAAGAGGTTCTATATATGTGTATGTTTGAAAATTTTGTGAGTAATTATGACAGTTTTATCTATGTCATGCAAGTATATCAGAATTTCGTTTTCATTGCTTTGTAAGAACATTTTGTATGCTAATACAGTATTTGAAATATACATTGCATTTTGTATTCAGTTTGTTGCCTGTCTTGTAATTTTATTCTTGGGTTTCATATATTTTTGGATAATTTTAATTATGTGCATAATTTTAGCTATCAACATCTTTCTCTATGAACAACATAATATTTACAGTACTTAAAATTTCGAATCACATTGTCCATGTTTGAATACTGTCTCTGCCACTTACTGTAGTGTGGTGATGGACAGGGTAGTTAGCTAATTTGTGTCTCAATTTGTTTAACTGTAATAGTAGGATGACAGCAACATCTTCCTTATTATAGATATCTAATAAAATAATATGCATAAAGACTTGAGAATAATGTCAGGTGCCATGAGTTTGTAGGTCGATAAAATTCACAATTGTTATGGGTGGAGATTAAATGTGACACAGAGAATCGCAAGTAATATAAATTTTTAAATTCAAGTTCAAAGAGAATTGTAGAAATAAGTAGAATTAACTCTCAGGGCAAACAAATGTAGCAGAAAATACCAGAACCAGAGTAGCATGAAGAGAGAAGAAGACAGCTAGGTTAGCCTAATATGATATATGAGATGTAATAGAAAAGAAGCTTCTGATAGTTAAACGTTTTAATCACCGAAGCTGAATATGGTACGAACACACTTGAAAGTAAAACAGCCTAGTCTCCCATATCATCTTGTGTTGGCTTCATAAGCAAAACCCCAGTGCATCAGAACATGTCAAGAGTATCTGGAAAATGTCATATATACAACAGAGGAGGAGCTGATTAGGGGCCCAAGCAACAGGTAGCAATCTGAGGATGGCCCAGGATGCAGAGGTTGATGCAAAATCAAGGTGAACCAATACAAAAGGTGAACAGAGGAGGTGAGCTTGGTTTTGAATAAATCGTAAATCAGGCATGTAGGTAAGGAATTACAGGAGCTCTGCATACCCATTAATCTTGTGGATTGTCTGCCCACTGGACACTGTTATATCAGAAAGTTGGTCAGGCAAAGTTGAGAAATTACCCAGGTCCAGAAGGACTCTAGGCCAAGATTACAGTGATTTAGCCACTTTTTAGCATTGAGAGCACTTGAGGAATTATGCATATCTGGAATAGGAGCAAAACTGAGAGACTACAATTATTATTATTACCTTTATCACATATGAATTGCCATTATAAATACGAATTATATTTTCTGTCTCTAGTGATACACTCAGAAAGATGGTAATGAACCTGAGATTGGAAACTGTGATAGCTACAGTGCTGTTATGTATTCCATGTGAATATTGCTTTTAATTTTAATTTCCATTTCCTTCCTCCTATTTTAAGTTTATTTTTAAACTTTTTAAATTAAAATATAATCACTCTCCCCCTTCCCTTTCCTCCCTCTAGCGCTGTCTGAGTCTCTGTACTCCAACTCCTTCCATGTGACCTCCCAATTCCTATTTTGTTTTTATATATGTATGTATATAAATTATATATTTGTGTGTATATGTATGTATGCACAAATATAAACTATATAACTATACCAAATATAACTATATAAACTATAACGCAATGAGTTCATTTTTGTTTTTTGTATGTATACCGTTTCAGGGATGAACACTTTGCATTGGGCAACTAATTATTGGGCTCATATCTGGTAGAGGCTATCTCTCCCTGTCTCATCAGTCCTCAGCGGCCGCTACTTTCTTGTCTGGGGGTGTGACCCTCATGAGATAATCCTTCTTTAGCATTAGTGTGGTTATTGATATTGGAAATTTCGGATCACGTTTATGTAGTCATTTCTATAAGAGATTGTTTCATAGCAGAGTTCCTGAATTAACTAAGCAAGACTAACATGAACTTACAGAGACTGAAGAAGTAAGCACAGGGTTTACAGGCATCTGCACCAGGTATTCTACATATATATGATAGGCTTCTGCTTAGTACTTCTGTGGGATTCCTGAGTTGTGATCAAGTGGGTCTCTGATTCTTGTGCCGTGCTCTTGGTACTTTTTTTCTTCGGTTGGGTTGTCTTGTCCAGCCTTGATGTTATGACTTTTGTTTATCTTATTATATTTTATATTGTTATGTTTGGTTGTTATCACTTAGAAGACTGCACTTTTCTATTTTTTTTTTTTACCGGCAGAGTTTTTATTTTTATTTTTTAAAATTTATTTATTTATTTATTTATTTATTTATTAAAAATTTCCACCTCCTCCCCACTTCCCTTTTCCTTTCCTCTTCCCCCACCCCCTCCCTCTCTAGTCCTAAGAGCAGTCAGGGTTCCCTCCCCCTGGGGAAGTCCAAGATCCTCCCCCCTCCATCCAGGTCCACAAAGGTGAACATCCAAACAAACCAGGCTCCCACAAAGTCAGTCCATGCAGTAGAATCACAACCCAGTGCCTTTGTCCTTGGCTTCTCAGTTAGCCTTCATTGCCAGCCATATTCAGTGTCCAGTTTGATCACATGCTCCATCATTCCCAGTCCAGCTGGCCTTGGTGAGCTCCCATTAAGTCAGTCCCACTGTCTCAGTGGGTAGACGCACCCCTCGTGGTCCTGACTTCCTTGCTCATGTTCTCCCTCCTTCTGCTCCTCATTTGGACCTTGGAGCTAAGTCCAGTGTTCCAATGTGGGTCTCTGTCTATCTCCATCCATTGCCTGATAAACGTTCTATGGTGATATGCACGATATTCATCAGTATGGCTATGGCACTCTCTTCTCTGCTGCCCAAGGAACAATCTGGGGACCTCTCCTTGGACCTGGGAACCCCTCTAGAATCAAGCCTTTTGCAAACCCTAAAATGGCTCCCTTAATTAAGGTATTTACTTCCCTGCTCCCATATCAACCCTTCCTCCATCCCACACATCCCATTCCCCCAAGCTTTCCCGAATCTTCTCTTTCTCCCTTCTCTCTACCCATCTCCCCTTGCATCCACCCCCCCTCCCCATGCACCCAAGTTTTGCTTGGCAATCTAGTCTACTTCCAATATCCAGGAGGATAACTATATGATTTTCTTCAGGTTCACCTTCTTATTTAGCTTCTCTAAGATCACAAATTATAGGCTCAATGTCCTTTCATTATGGCTAGAAACCACTTATGAGTGAGTACATATCATATTCCTCTTCTTGGGTCTGGGTTACCTCACTCAGTAAAGCGTTTTCTATTTTCATCCATTTGAATGCAAAATTCAAGATGTCATTGTTTTTTTTACCGCTGAGTAAATCTGCAATGTGAATATGGTCCACACCTTCTTTAACCATTCTTCTATTGAGGGGCACCTAGGTTGTTTTCAGGTTCTGCTATTACAAATAATGCAGCTATGAACATAGTTGAGCAAATGCTTTTGCAGTATGATAGAGCATCTGTAGGGTATATTCCCAAGAGTGGAATTGCTGGGTCCTGAGGGAGGTTGACTGCCAGTTTCCTGAGAAACCGCCACACTGATTTCCAAAGTGGCTGCACAAGTTTGCATTCCCACCAACAATGGATGAGTGTTCCCCTCACTCCACATCCTCTCCAGCATAGGCTATCATTGGTGCTTTTGAGTTTAGCTATTCTGACAGGTGTAAGATGGTATCTCAAAGTTGTTTTGATTTGCATTTTCCTGATCGCTAAGGAGGTTGAGCATGATCTTAAGTGTCTTTTGGCCATTCGAAGTTCTTCTGTTGAGAATTCTCTGTTCAGTTCAGTACCCCATTTTTTAGTTCGGTTAATTAGAGTTTTAGTGTCTAGTTTCTTGAGCTGTTTGTATATTTTGGAGATCAGACCTATGTTTGATGAGGGGTTGGTAAAAATCTTCTGCCAGTCAGAAGGTAGCCTTTTTTGTTAGTGACAGTGTCCTTTGCTTTACAGAAGCTTCTCAGTTTCAGGAGGTCCCACTTATTCATTGTTGCTCTTATTGTCTGTGCTACTAGGGTTCTACCTAGGAACTGGTCTTTTGTGCCCATGTCTTGTAGACTACTTCCCACTTTCTCTCCTATCAGGTTCAATGTGGTAAAATTAATATTGAGGTCTTTAATCCATTTGGACTTGAGTTTTGTGCATGGTGATGGATATGGATCTACTTTTATTCTTCGACAGGTTGACATCCAGTTATGCCTGCACCATTTGTTAAAGATGCTTTCCTTCTTCCATTGTATACTTTTAGCTCCCTTGTCGAAAATCAGGTGTTCATAGGTTTGTGGGTTAATATCCAGGTCTTCTATTCAATTCCATAGGTCGACTTCTCTGTTTTTATGCCAATACCAAGCTGTTTTCAATACTGTAGCTCTGTAATAGAGTTTGAAGTCAGGGATGGTAATGCCTCCGGCAGTTCCTTTATTGTATCAGATTGTTTTGGCTATCCTGGGTTTTTTGTTTTTCTATATAAACTTGATTATTGTTCTCTCAAGGTCTGTGAAGAAGTTTGATGGGATTTTGATGGGGATTGCATTAAATCTATAGATTGCTTTTGGTAGAATTGCCATTTTTACTATGTTGATTCTCCTAATCCAAGAGCAGGGTAGGTCTTTCCATTTTTTGGTATCCTCTTCAATTTCTTTCTTCAAAGACTTAAAGTTCTTGTCAAATAGGTCCTTCACTTCCTTGGTTAGAGTAACCCCAAGATATTCTATGCTATTTGTGGCTATCGTGAAAGGTAATGTGTCTCTGATTTCCCTCTCTGCTTCTTTATCCTTTGTGTTTAGGAGGGCAACTGATTTTTTGGAGTTGATCTTGTATCCTGTCACATTACTAGAGGTGTTTATCAGCTCTCAGAATTCTTTGGTAGAGTATTTGGGGTTGCTTTTGTACACTATCATATCGTCTGCAAATAACAAGAGTTTAACTTTCCATTTCGAATTCGCTTTATTCCCTTATGTTGTCTTATTGCTATTGCTAGAACTTCAAGCACTATATTGAAGAGGCATGGAGAGAGTGGACAGCCTTGTCGTGTTCCTGATTTTAGAGGAATGGATTTGAGTTTCTCTCCATTCAATTTGATGTTAGCTGTCTGCTTGCTGTACATAGCTTTTATTATATTTAGGTTTGAACCTTGTATCCCTAGTCTCTCCAACACCTTTATCATAAAGGGGTGTTGAATTTTGTCAAATGCTTTTTCAGCATCTACTGAGATGATCATATGGTTTTTTTAATTTCAGTTTATTTATATGATGGATTACATTGATAGATTTGCATTTTTGAACTAGCCCTGCATCTCTGGGATGAAGCCTACTTGATCATAATGGACAATTTTTCTAATGTGTTCTTGGATTCAGTTTGTCAGCATTTTATTGAGAATTTTTGCGTCGATGTTCATGAGTAAGATTGTCCTTACTTGGTTGTGTCTTTTTGTGGTTTTGGTATCAGCGTTTCTGTAGCTTCATAAAATGAATTTGGCAGTGACTCTTCTGTTTCTATATTGTGAAACATATTAAGGAGTATAGGTATTAGCTCTTCCTGGAAGTTCTGGTAGAATTCTGCATTGAAACCATGTAGTCCTGGACTGTTTTTGGTAGGGAGGTTTTTGATAACAGCTTCTAATTCTTCATGACTAACAAGTCTATTTAGATTGTTCACCTGGTCTTGGTTCAACTTTGGTATATGGTACTTATCTAAAAAAAAATGTCCATTTCTTTTACATTTTCCAATTTTGTGGCATACCGACTTTTTTTAGTAAGATCTAATGATTCTCTGAATTTCCTCTGTGTCTGTGGTTATGTCCCTCTTTTCATTTCTGTTCTTATTAATTTGCATGTTCTCTCTCTGCCTTTTGATTAGTTTGGATAGGGGTTTGTCAATCTTGTTCATTTTATCTTCAAAAACCAGCTTTTTGTTTGATTGCTTCTTTGGATTGTTTTCTGTGTTTCTATTTTGTTGATTTCATCCCCAGTTTGATTATTTCCAGTCTTCTACTCCTCCTGCTGTTCTTTTCTAATAAGAGACAGAAGAAAGTGGATTCAGAAGGGAGAGGAAGTAGGTAGGACCTGGAAGAAATGAAGGAGGGATCCTGTATTCAGGATATATTGTATGAGAAAAGAATAATTTCAATAAAGGGGTAAAAAGAAGCACATTATTTCTGACAGATAAAGAAGTGTTTAATATACTCTGCTCCTGTTTAAAAATAGGATCTCCACAACACAGAGACACAGCAGGATAACCAAGAGGAGGTATAGTGAGGGCCTGCATTGTTAGTGTAGCAGAGATCAGAGACCTCAAACAAAACCAATGCCTCTTTGCAATGGACACTTACAAGTAAAGATATATAGACAAAAGGGGTTACTGTGTGACTCACTCTGTCATAAAACAGTTTCCATGATGAGATTTTTCCCTTTTTCTTTTCTTTTTCTTTTAAATTTTATTGGGGGTGTGCTGCAGTGGCAGCGGGTGGACACACAGAAATGGGTAGTTAATGAGATCAAGATACATGTGAAAGACAGAAAGAAAAAATAAAAAAAAGTTAAAAAAGAATATGTGAACAAAAAAATTATGTCTTTATCTAGATTTGTAATTGACAAAACAGCCTGCGACCTTACAGCCAGGTAGATAAGTTTTGTTTCTTAGTTCATTCAGCTAATCTGTGTCTTTTGGCTGGAAAATTGAGACCATTGATACTCAGAATCACTGAAGGATTTTTATAGGTTTTAGTCTTTTTTTTTTCTATTTTGTGTTCTTAGTTGTGTTTTGTATTTTATTGAATGATAGCTCTGTTTGTTTCATTTCTAGATTATTTTGGTTGTGTTTATTCCTCTCTTTCATTTGAAATTTTGCTTTCAATATTCTTTAGGGCTTTTCCCATTTGGTTTTTTAAAAAGCTGTTTCTATTCTTGAAATATTTCCTTTCTCCTTCAACCATGGCAGATTGTTTTGCTGGGTGCAGTAGCCTGGGTTGGTGCCTGTGTTCTTCTAGAACTTGTGCATTATTGTAGACTCTTCTGATATTCAAAATTTCCACTGAGAAATTAGCTGTTATTTTTATGGGTTTTCCTTTACTACGTGACTTGTGTGTGTGTGTGTGTGTGTGTGTGTGTGTGTGTGTGTTTTCTTTTTGCAACTTTCGGGAATTTTTTCATTCTGTATATGTATATACAGAACATATATATCTGTATATATGTGTTTTAACTAAGTTATGCCATGGAGGTATTTATTTTCTGGTCTTGTTTAGTTGGGCTTCTGCATGCTTCCTATCTCTGTATGGGCATGTCTTTTCTTAGTTTGGGGACACTTTCTTCTATATCTTGTTAGTTATCTAATCTATGTAATTGACCTAGGATTCCCCTTTCCCATCTATGCTTATATTTGCCTATATTCAAATATTTGGCATTCTGTTGGTTTTAGATTTCTTGTATCCTTGAAGCTTTTTTGTGGTTTTAAATCTTTTCATCTTCTTTGTTTATTTTATCTAGATTCTTTGCTTTATCTTCTGTCCCAATACTCTATCTTCTGCTTAACTCTTTATTTGTAAAACTTGCCCTGAATTTTCTGAGATATTGAGCTTTTCATTTTCATTTTCATTTTACTGTGAGTTTTCTTCAATGTTTTTTAAAATCGCTTTATTGAATTCAGCTTTTAATACTGAATGATCATCATTTCATTCTTCTATATATTTGAACCTTCTTGGACATTGCTGAAGCACTTATTAATATCTCCTTTAGTTCAGTGAAGAGTTTGTTAATGTTTTCTTTAAGTTCATTAAGTTATTTGATAAAAATATACGACTGTTCTTTTAAATTGTATGTCCTTGGGTTCATTTAGATAGCTCTTATTACAAAACTTATCTATAGGACTAGGGAGTTTGGTGAAAGACTTGCTATCTTGGTCATTCATGTTTTCAGTGTCTATGATTTGACATGCATATGTGGACTTCTTTCTTTGAATGTGCTTGATATTGGTTAGGGTCAGTGCAGAAGCTATGTTCTGAGCGAGGCTAAGCAAATACGGTAGATGGGCTACTTAACTGGAGGGCTAGCTCTAAAGCCACATGTCTGGATCTGGATCTGGGGATGCAGAAATGGCAGTAAGTGTCTGAGAGGGCCATATTGTCTCACCAGTTAAAAGTGGCATTTGAACAAGGGAAGTTCAAAGGCCACTGATTTGGATCTAGGTTTGTGGAGATGGACCCAAGTAGGGGATGAAGTGAAGGACTATATGGTAAATAGAGAGGATATGGGAAAGAGAATAAAGAAAGACCCAACAGTGATAGATCATAACTGAAGATGACTCGAGAGCATAGGTCTGTGAGTTTGCAGACAGCAGTGGGTTCTTTGAATACAATATATATTCATGTATATATATAATGTCCATAAATTTTTTCAAAGATCCTACAGCTTAGGACATGTGTCCCTGGTAGGGAATGCTCAGAAAGCATCTCTTGATGGTGAAGACCATGTGGCATTGGTTATAGAAGACAGTGCTTTCTTTCTTATTCTGTGTTTGAAGAGACTTTTGTTTTACTTGTGAATGGTACACTATGACTGAGGTGGTTGGATTCGATTTTCTCCATAAGTGACTGATGCCCTCAATGTTGGTTGGTGGAGAACTCAGGGAGCTCCCAGGAGACAAGGCCTGTCAGATAATCAACATCAGGAATCCAAATCTTATGACAGCACAAGTTCCTAATGGTTATGCCCTTGCAAGCCTGTGGAATTTCCCACCTTAGGCAGTCGATCTGTCATTTCTGTCACTGTCTCAGAGAGGTCAGGAACTAATAGATGATAAAGAACCATTGCTCTTTGCTCCCAAGCTGGATAGTTGGCTTGTTGTTAGTGAATTGTGAGGACACCATTGCTTCATTGACTCTGCTCCTGAGCTTGGCTGCTCTGGGAAGAGATAAGAAACTCAGAACAAAGGTAAAGGTCTCTTTGCACTGAAACTCTAAGATGGTTTCAGAGACTAGTGTGACCTCAACTGTTGACTTCATCCTGGCCTTTGTCTTATTGTGGTGGTTTAAATAGGAATGGTCCCCTATAGGTTCATATATTTGAATGCTTGGTCATTAGGGTGTGGCTCCTCTTGACAGAGACTAGGAGATGCAGCCTTCTTAGAGTAGGCGTAGTTTTGTTGGAAGAAATGTGTCACTGGGGGAAGGCTTTGTGGCTTCAAGTGTTCAAGCCAGACCTATTGTAACTCCTTCTTACTCCTGCTTGCAGATGTGGATGTAGCGCTCTCAGCTACCTCTCCAGTACCAAGTCTGCCTGTGTGTTGCTATGCTTCCCACCATGATGATAGTGGACTAAACCTCTGAAAATATGCCAGTCCCAGTTAAATGTTTCCCTTTATATGGTTTTTTGGGGTCATGGTGCCTTTTCACAGTAATAGAATATTGACTAAGACATTTACCCCAAAGGTTTGGGCAAGGTTCAGAGAGGGGGGTTTCAAAGTCAGTCCACAGTTGGGTTTCTAGTCTTTTCCTCTTTATTTTTCTATCTGGAATAATCTGAATGAGTTGTATATATTTATTTGTCTGTCTGTCTGTCTGTCTGTCTGTCTGTCTCTCTTCCTATTTCTCTCTCTGTATGTGTATGTTTAGAATGTGTAATTTACTTCTTAGGATAGGCCATAGTTGTATGAGTGCAATTGCTTCATATATATTCTTCATTTTTTCATTCTGCCAGAAAAATAGTATTTGGTATATCATCCTTAAAAATATGTAATAAATGAAAAAATAAAGTTGAATTTTTGACAACACTAAACATACAAAATGGCAAAAAAACCCCACAGGGTAGCCAAAACAATCTTGTACAGTAAAGGAACTTCTGGAGGCATCACTGTCCCTGACATCAAACTCGACTACAGAGCTACAGTACTGAAAACAGCATGGTATTGGCATAAAAACAGACAGGAGGACCAAGGAACTGAATCAAAGACCCAGATAATAATCCACACACCTATAAACACCTGATTTTTGACAAAGAAAAAAAATATAAAATGTAAAAAATAAAGCAATTAAACAAACGGTGCTGGCATAACTGGATATCAACATTTAGAAGAATGAAAATAGACCCATATGTATCACCATGAACCAAACTGAAGTTAAAATAGATCAAAGACCTCAACATAAAGCCAACCACAGTGAACATCATAGAGGATAAAGTGGGAAGTACACTTGAACGGACTGGCACAGTAGACCACTTACTAAATATAACCCCATTAGCACAGACACTGAGAGGAATTGATTAATAAATGGAAGCACTTGAAACTGAGAAGCTCTGTAAAACAAAGGGCATAGTCAACAAGACAGAACAATAGCCTACAGAATGGAAAAATATCGGCAGTCCCACATCAGACAGAGGACTGATCTCCAAAATATACAAAGAACTCAAGAAACTGATCATCATAAGAACACATAGTCCAGTTAAAAAAAAATGGGGCACAGACCTAAACAGAGAACTCTCAATAGAGGAATATAAACTGGCTGAAAGACGCTTAAAGAAATGTTCATCATTCTTAACTATCAGAGAAATGCAAATCAAATCAAGTCTGAGATTCCATCGTACACCTGTAAGAATGGCCAAGATCACAAACACTGATGATGACTTATGCTGGAGAGATTTTGGGGAAAAGGGAATAATCCTGTATTGCTGGTGGGAATACAAGCTGGTACAGCCCCTTTGGATATCAGCATGGTGATTTCTCAGAAAATTAGGAAACAACCTTCTTCAAGACCCAGCAATACCACTTTTGGGTATATACCTAAAGGATGTTCAATCGTGCCAGAAGGACATGTGCTAAGCTATGTTCATAGCAGCATTTTTGTCATAGCCAGAACCTGAAAGCAACCTAAATACCCCTCAACCAAAGAATGGATAAGGAAAATGTGATCCATTTACCCAATGGAGTACTACACAGCAGAAAAAATAATATCTTGAGATTTGCAGGCAAATAAATGGATGGATATAGAAAACATCATACTGAGTGAGGTAACTCAGACCCAGAAAGACAAATGTCTTATGTACTTGCTTACAAGTGGCTTTTATACATAAAGAAAAGAGAACCACACTAAAATTCACAATCCTAGAGAACCTAGACAACAATGAGGACCCTAAGAGAGACATTCACAGATCTAATCTACATGGGAAGTAGAAAATGTCAAGATCTCCTGAGTAAATTGGGAGCATGGGGGCCATGGGAGAGGGTAGAATGGGAGGGGAGAGGAGGGAAGGGGAGCAGAGAAAAATGTATAGCTTAATAAAATCAATTTAAAAAGTTTAAAAAAGTACCAGAAATCAAGAAAGTGGTGACATGCCCAGTCACATCAGTGCTGCATCTGATGCATATGCAGAACTTGTGGGGTCCTGAGACCAAGAAGAAAGAGCTCACGAGTTTTATATATTTCCCCAAACAAGTTTCCAGGAAATTGCAGTTCATTATATGACTGTATAATATACATAGAAAGATAATTGATGCTAAAAGCATACAGTTTATGCTAATCTAATAATTGTTCAAGTGGTGATCAGCATTTATAATAATAAAGTCACGTGGTAGCAACCACAGTAATTATCATCCAATAAGCAAAGTCCTTGAGAATTCAGAATCTTGGTCATGACTAGTAGTTCTATGGAACGGAGAGCCCCTCTCCTTTCTTCTTGTACTTAAAACATTTTATTATTATTATTTGCCCTTTAAATTTGATTAAGGTCTTTATCTGAAGTAAGGTGTCTGCTCCCATGTGAGTGGGGAAAAGGAAAGAAAAATATGACAACGAACATTGTTTTCTTGCAAGACTTCAATGCTAAACACTGGGTTGCACGGCCTAAGGTGCAAGCCAAGGTGAGGGGAGGTTGTAGAAGTAAAGCAACAGGAGGAGCCGAACATTAAATTTAAATCACAAATGAGATGAATAATTTGCTTGTGGTGAATGTCCTGTGCAGGAAGAATAAGACAACACTCACTTCTCCAACGTGAAACCAACAGCATTTGAGCTGGCAGTGTCTAGAGACAAGCCTGACATAAAGGCAGTGGACATGCTTTCTGATCTGGAAAGCAAGACACATGGTCCAACACATGATCTGACAGATGGAGGGAATATTTCGGGTTATCCCTACCCTAGAAAAACTTTTTACAGATGGTATAGGTATAACACACAGACATGGATATGCAACTCGTGGAACCTGGGGGAAATGCCATGCCCTTCTTCAAAATGCTTTTTCCAGTGTGGCATCTTTCACTGTCAGAGCTCTATTTCTGTGTTCTTTAGAAAAGTTCAGATATTCCAGCTCGCCTTTGGCAGTTAGAGATATTTCTGGTATTTAAGATTTTAAAAGGTTTCCAAGATCTGAATGAAAAATTAGGGAACTTTTGGGAATGAAGAGCGGTGGGAGATCAAAGGAAACGATGCCTTATTGAGTGTTGAGCTAGTTACACTCCAAGAATTTCCAGAGGATGTCACAAATATTCAGGACTTGAGAATCTCTTCCTTGGGAACTTGAAAAATGAGATGGCTGACTGGTGGTGATACATCCTGTTAATCCCAGCATTTGGGAGGCAGAGGCAGGAGGATCTCTGTGAGTTTGAGGCCAACCTGGTCTACAGAGTGAGTTCCAGGAAAACCAGGGCTACACAGAGAAGCCTTGTCTTGGGAAAAAAAATGATTGGTTAAGGAACAGCCCAGCTTGGTATGCCTGAACTTAAAGGCAACACTGTCCATCTCACAGTTGAACAGCAAATGTCTGGCCTTAGACCCTTACCATCCCATGCACACTTTGTGAGTTACAGTGCAAAGATCATAATGGTAAAGCAAGCCCCATGCTCCAAACCAGCAGGTCATGCTCCAAACCAGCAGGTCTTATGTGGCAAAATTTTGAGATAGCTCATGACAATTTTTCAAATTTTGTTCATTTTCCCTGCCTATGACAATTTAGTGTTACAACTATTATCTCTCATAAAAATCTCTTGGAGTCAACTCATTGACTTCAACAGACAATTAATTTATAAATAATTTCTTCATGAATGTACTGGGTGAAGAACAGTTGAATATATGGAAAGGAGTATGTACGCAGCACACCACGCTCCGACCTCAGCCCTGGGTGGGTACACTCTTGATGTCCACATCCTCTCAGCAGTCACTTCTCAACAGCGTGCATACCATCTCTCTTTACTACATGACAAGCACTGTAGTCATGGCAGGACGTGAACAAATGGGAGGTATGCAGGGAATAAAGGTACTAGGTACAGTAGCAGTTTTACTGAACGATGCACTTAAAGAAAGACATTTTTGGGTTCTGTACCTCCCAATATGTCTGATTCTTATGTTTTCATTACAGAATGATATTAAAATTTAACTAAATTAGATGTGACCTTAAATTCCTTCTGTTAGGAATATTTCTGCCTACCCAAATAAGCTTTTTCCAAAATTCATCAGGCTGTCATGAGTAAGTTATGCCAGGTGATCCACAGTTCTCCTCTCTGAGCACCCTGAACCTGCTGCTACAGACAGTTGTCAGTCGATTAGATTTCCATCTTTATTTCCTCGGTACCCTTCATCTCTTCCAGATCTGAGACTAGACAGAATGATCTTTCCACTGCTACTCTATTCTTTGTGTGGAAGAAAAAAAAATCATACCTGCCTGTTTTTGCATAAATGCATATACAGATTTCTATAGTCTTTTTTTTGTTTTTTATGAAGACATATTCCATTGCCTTTCATGAAAAAAATCTGAAAACTATGTGTATTTGATGTAGATGGGCCTTCTGTTATGTGTTATTTTCATTGGTTAATAAAGAGACTGCCTTGGAAAAACAAACAAACAAACAAAAAAAAAAGAGACTGCCTTGGCCCTCTGATAGGACAGAAAATTAGGTAGGCGGAGTAAACAGAACAGAATGCTGGGAAGAGGGCGATGAGGCAGACACCATGGAGCCAGCCACCAGGTCAGACATGCTGAATCTTTTCCGGTAAGTCACCACCTCATGGTGCTACACAGATTATTAGAAATGGGTTAATCAAGATGTGAGAGTTAGTCAGTAACTAACTCTCTAGAGATAATGGGCCAGGCAGTGCTTAAATGAATACAATTTGTGTGTTGTTATTTCCGGCTAATTAAAGCAGGCCTGCCCGCAGTTCCTTCACTACATGTATTTGTGAGAGCAAATGAGTTTCATATATGTACACACATGTGTTTAGGAGAATAGCGGTACCTAGGGACCCAGGAACCAGAGAAAAAGATTATCTCTTACGAGACACTTTGTACTAAAGCAGCTACTGTTGTTTGGTGATCTGTGGAAAGATAAAACAGATGAGAGAAAATATCAGAGATATCCGCAGCAGCTAAGTATGATTAAAACATCCAAGTTCACTGTATAACATAGAAGTGTGTGTTCAACAGTATTTGGAGAGTTGTAAACAAAGAAAGAGCAGTTTCTTCTTTCATTTCCATTTCCTTTCCTTTATTTGGTTTCTTTCTCTACTTCCATTTTTCCTTTTTAAGCATTTGTAATATAATAAGCACTGCCACAATGGGTATTGGGTAGTATAAAAAGCCACTATAATGCTTGTGATTATCTTCAAAACTAAATTTTTGAGAAAAGCCCATACTTCCCATTTGAGTAAGTGAAGATTTGAACATTTTAATTCAGTTCATGAACATACTTACACACACACACACACACACACACACACACACACACACATTAATCTCTAAGGACCCAAATGGACATGAACTAGAACCATAGCTTTTTATTTTTATTAAATAATTGTGATTTATTCTTTTCTTACATAAATTAATACTTCAGTTCATAGAGTGTCGATGAATTATTTGCAGAAGTAGGACATAATAGTTTTCTACAAGACATCAAGAGAAATTTAGAAACAGGACTACCTAAGATAATGAGAGGCAAGAGGGAATTTGGGAGAGTAGAGAATCTGACATATGGAAGTAATTATTATGGATTTTAAATTATTTACTAAGTATAGCGATGTTGAGATACTTTTGTTAGTCAACTTAGAAATTTTTCTTAAAAGAGAATATCAAAATGTAGAACAACTACAGGTATTTTATATTCTGAAGGAAAGAAAGACTCCAATCCTGTAAAGCTCCTGAGAAAACCTTGGCCTGCTCCTAGTGGAGGCTCCTGTGTCTGTCTTGTTGTTTCTTGGTTCAGTAACTATTCAAGAAAAAACTGTAAACCATGTAAGCTGGATGATGTGGCTTGTTTTAGAATATAATTTTTTTTGCCCAAGACTGTCTTGTTTTCCTTAAAAGGAAAAATATTTATATTTGTGTACTGTTTGCAAAGACTTCAGGGCACTACTTACCATTTCACCTGCTAACACAAACAACCTTGACAATCATAATCTGTTTTTTTTTAAATCCTATTTCACCCAGAGAAGTAAGCAGTCATCAATTACAGGATCTCACGTGAAATACAAATTTTCACACCATAGAAATGAAAACTAAAGCAATTTGTACCTTTACTATTCCAAAGGGAACCATTCTTGGTCTGTTCACGGTGAAATATTCCCTCTACAGTATCTTCTTCTAAGTTACATCAATGTCATTGGCCATAACCTGAATCATAATGAGTAGATGATACCCTTGCATGACTAGACCTATGTCATCATTATTAGATGACTTAGTTAGCATATATGGTTAAAAATGCTATTACCTTTTTTATTTATTGACATATTAAGAATGGCATAGGTTATGTGCTGACAGAGAACCTATTGTGTTCTAAGAAAATGGCATAGTCTTTTATTTTTTTAATGCATATCTACTATCCATACTGAGACATCCACACTTCTTTAAAATATTTCTTTACAAACTATATTTTTCCCTTTATGACTTTTATTATCAACAGCATTGCAAAATATATAAGCATGAGTCAAAAAACAGTGTGATAGAATTGTTTCCAAAGCATAGGTAGACATTAGAAATAATCTCAAATCAGAAATGATGTCAGCAAGAGAATAAAGCCTGCTTCCTTGACCCAGTGAAGGTGAAATGGGCACACAATATGCCTGTTTGCTTGCTGTCATTGTTGTCTGTGTGAGGTCACCAGGGAAGGGGTGCATAGATTTGTATTCCCCTAGCAAGTTTCCTGATAATCCTCTCAAGGTCAGAAATCTTGGCACCATTTTACCCTTTGCTTAAAAATTCTAAGGTATGAAGGAGGAAAGTCACATTTGTTTTTAAAATGATGCTAGAATTTATCCTTTTTCTAACTTTTCCTCTGCTCATGATTTTATTTGGCTCAAGAAATAACCAAAATACTTATTCTTTCACTTTGGGAGGAACACATTATCTTGTCCTTTGACTTCCCCAATGTTTTGTTTCTTTCCAAATCTTATTAAAATGTACACTGCTATCTAAGTACTCTTTGGAATTCATTGGGTACAATCACTTTCTAAAGTGGTCTGAATTGTTATTTGACATTAAAAAATAGATTAAATTCCCCTTTCAGGCAGTCATTCTTTACTTATAGTTCTTTATTTAAGGGTGGGGCCCTATGAAAATGTCCTCTATAGTTTTAGTATCTATTCATATTGTAATTGTTCAGGTCTTCCTTAGGAAGCTGTATTGTTACAGTATCGTGGTAGTTTCCCTGTCATTTCTAAAAGAAACCATCTCACAAAAGACTTTCTGGTCTGATTCTTACTATCTTTCTACCCTCTATTCTGAAACTTTCCCTGAAGCTTTTGTGTCAGAATCAGACTCCTAACCATCCATTAATCTCTGTCTTATGACTGGTTTTGGTTTCCTGAACTTGTCTCTGTTATAAAGAGACACTTCTTTGATGAGATTAGTGAGAGTTTCACTGATCTGTGTACCAGTGTAGGGGTAAATTTTAGAATGCAATTAGGGATTGTGCTTTCCCAGAGAAGTACGCCTGAGTTGTTGACTAGTTATCTAGAACCAAGAATGATTTCTCTCCTATTGTATGTGCCTAAAGTTTAATTAGGTAGCCGTTGCTTACCACCAAGATATGTTTACCACTATTGCACCTTTAGGTGTATCTTGCCATGTTGATCATTGTTATAGTTTTTATTTTCTACAGATGGAAAGGATTATTGATTGATTCCTTCCATAGGCTGCTCACATGGTGATTTCTAGATTGTAAAAAGAGTGTTTTCTGGTTATATCTAGTTTGAATCTTCTGAGTACTGTATCTGAAAAGTATGATGGCTCCAACAATAGAAAGTTACCTTTAACCCCTGAGAGGCATCAAATGGCAAGAACAGCAGTACATATTTGGGGTGAGTCTCTAGGACATTGTCACCGATAGCTTGAATGGAGGTTTATTGTTTATGATACTGGAGTTTTGTTAGATAGCCTGTAATCATGGATGGAACCATTTTAGCCCTAGAATCATATCTTCATTTAAGATATACACATCTACTATTAGCAGTTTTTAGTTGCCTGTAGTTTTTGTGTGGGGATGAGATCTCCTGGATTTTTCTCTATCCACTTTGGCATGCTTATTGTTGTTGTCCTTTTTAAACTCATATTTGGGAAGTCATATTAGTGAGACTTTATGAGTGTAGTTTCTGACATTCCTAGGAGACCACCACACAGCAGTCCCTCTGACTCTTAAAATTGTTATTCCTTTCTTTCTACAATAATCTCTGAGCCTTAGGTATGAGGGTTGTATTGCATATTTATCCATTGGGATTGGGTTTTACCACTCTGTGATGGTTTCTTTCTATTTGTAAAGGGAAGTCTTCTCAATGTTGGGTGGGAAGTACATTATCTGGTGGTTATAAAGACAAATATTTAGGATACAATTAGGGATTATGCTTGATCAGTAAGGGATGGTTATAGATTCTCTTCCAAGATATTTCTTAAATAAAGACTAAGTTTATTTTAGCTTACTGAAGAACATATTTCTACTTTAGATAAAATAAAATACATACATATTATAATTTTAGATAAATATAATAAAAATAATGCCTCAAGACTTTATCAAACATTCTTGCTGCTTTTTGTCCATCCTCCATCCCTTTTCTTCTGTATCAACCTTCATCATTCCTCCTCAGTAAAGTCCCTCTTCCTCCTTTTCTTCATTTCTCTCTTAATATCATTTGTATCCTACTATTACTTTTCTAACCCTGCACCTTCATTATGTTTCCACTTTAACTTTCCCTATAGAATTTACTTCAGGTAATTTCAATTCTGAAGACTTGGAGCTAGAAACCTCAGGTATTTATCTGATAATTCATTTTTCTTTATACAGAAATAGCATTCATTATGTATACACACTACATTTCTACCACACTTTCCTATGTTCTTTGTTTGTTGAATTTGAGGCATATATTTTTAGGATAGCAAAGTCCTTGGTTATTTGTTTCCATTATTAGAATTAAATATCTTCCGGTTAGTTCCTCAATTTTAGGAAATCTCATTAAGATAACCTTAATATATTTTAGTAAGTTTTCACTACATTGTTTCCATGCCATTCCTCAAATGCCTCTCAACTGCAGCTGCCTCCCAGTATCCCCTCCGCAAACCCTATTTCCCTTCCTCCTCCCCATCCAGTTCTCCTGTTCCCATCCCCACTACACATCCCCACTATACCTATTTCACCTATTCTATTTTCCCCTCCTACAGAGATTCATCTGTCCCCCTAGTCCCTTCTTCCATATCTATTCTCTCAAGGTGTAAGGACTATAGGTTGGTTATCATTTATTTAATTTCTAATATACACAGATAAGCAAATATAAACCATATTTATATTTCTGCATCTGGTTTGCCTCATTCAGTGTTTTTCCTAGTTCCATCCATTAATCTATAAATTTTTTGATATCATTTTTAATGGCTGAGAAATATTACATTGTGGAAATATACCACCTTTTCTTTAGTCTTCTGTTGATGAACATATAGGTTGCCCTAGTTTCTGGCTATTGTCTATAGAGTAGCAGCAAACATGATTGAGTAAGTGTCCTTGTGGTTGGATGAAGTGACTTTTGGGTATATGCTCGAGAGTGGTAGAGCTGGGTCTTTAGGTATATCAATTCTTAAATTTTTTAAGGAACCACCATATTGATTTCATAATAGTTGTACAAATTTTTTCTCCCCACACCCAGCAATGGAGGAGTGTTCCCTTACTCCACAGTCTTTCCAGCATGAGCTGTCACTTGTGTTATTGAACTTTGCCATACTGACAGGTATAAGACTGGATTCCAAAGTAATTTTGATCTGCAGTTCCCTGATGGCTAAGCTTGTTAAACATTTCCTTAAGTGTTTCTCAGCCATTTGAGTTTCCCCTATGGAGGACTGTAACATGGGGGCCTGCTTATTGGGGGTTTCTGTCCTCGCACCAGCTCCCTCAGCTGTTTAGCCCCAATGAAAATCACACACAAGTCTCCGTAAGTTATAAACTGATTGGCCCATTAGCTTAGGCTTCTTAATAACTCTTATAACTTGTATTATCCCATTATTCTTGTCTATGCTAGTCACATGGCTTGGTACTTTTTTCAGCGGGGCAAGTCACATCTTTCTTCCTCCATGTCTGGGCAGGATTAGGGAGGAATGAACTTCTTCCATGCCAGAATTCTCATGTTCTCCTTGACCCACCTCTACTTCCTGTCTGATTGTCCTGCCTTTACTTCCTGCCTGACTACTGGCCAATCAGCATTTATTTAAAACATAATTGACAGAATATAGAATTGTCCCACAATTCTCCCTCTTTTTTTTAACAAAGGAAAATATCCATGGTCTGTTTTTTGGGAATGTGAGTGGAGTATTCCAGGCTACTTCCTGCTGGATGGGGGTGCTGATAATTTTATGGGGACCTAAAGAAAATTTAGAACTATCATCAAGTCCTGACTGGAGTGTCCTGTGAAGCTTTATCATCTCAGGCAGTAATCTTAAATCTGTTTTGCATGTAGAACTCAGACATCTGGGCCATCTGTTCCTATCAGATATTTCTCAGGTCGTCTTCCTTGATCAAACCTGATTTTTCTTAACTCAGAATGAATCCACAGCCTCTCATTTCCTGTGGAAACAAAAGCAAACATCTTCTCCAAAGTAACATACATTTTGACTTCAATTTTTAAGTCATGGTAATTTCAAAATACTTATCTTGGATTAATTCAGCAGCATTTATAAGCAAATATCTTTTAGCAGCTGTTGCTCCTTCCTCAGCATCCAAACAATTCAAAGAGAGCATAATAACATACAGTATCCAGATTCTTTTTGTATTTTCATATTTATGTAGCTTTTCTTTAACCTCTATTTCTTTTATTTTTATTTTTACTTTTTGTACAGGTTCTCTTTATATCTTTGTCCTGAAACTCACTCTGTAAACCAAGCTGTCCTTGAAATCACAGAAATTTGCCTGTCTCTGCCGCCCCAGTGCTGGGATTAAAAATGTACACTGCCACACCTTGAATTCACAGAGGTCTGTCTGCCTCTGCCTCCCAAGATTTGGGATTAAAGGCATGTGCCACCACACCTTGAACTCGCAGAGGTCTCTCTGCCTCTGCCTCTCAAGCATTAGGATTAAAGGCATGCACCAACATGCCTTGAACTCACAGAGATCTGCCTGCCTCTGTCTACCATGTGTTGAGATTAAAGGTGTATACCACCACACCCAACTACTCTCTTTCTTTTTTATTTTAAGGACTTTAACCTTTAGCCTGCATATATATTTTTTAACATATTGTAAACCATTTTGGGGTTTTCTTCATCTTTGAATCTCTCCTTACTGTATATAACTCTTTTTTTGATCACATGAGTCTTTAATTTGCTAAGCAATATGAGTAGGATTAAAGCTGTGACTTTGATGGCTAGATCCAGCCCATTCTTTAACTTTGTGAGATTTCAGGCTCATGGTGGAGGTGCTGTCCTGAGCCATGATTATTGCCACAACTCTATGGTGTTTCAAGGTGCCTACCAGCAAGCAAGTTGCAGCAGTGTGCTCACAAACCACACTCAAATGTTTCATAGTTGGACCGCCTGCTTGAAAGAGTCAGAGTTTACCCTGGCAGGACGACCCAGACAGCCAGCATTTTAAAACAGTGTGGCTTTTTCCCTGCTCTGGCTGAAAAGCATACTCCCAGCTTTTTATCAACACTATTTAAGTGTTTTTTGGCAGGTCCTCTTAAAAGAGCTGCAAGGTTTTGCAGCTAAAGCAGAGTCAGGAAATCTCTCTTAAATGAGAGCACTTGCTTCTAGCAAGCAGAGTAGATCCAAGAAATTGCTGCTACCAAGAATCCATGCGTAATGCTGTTATTTTGTTCTAGAATTACTTCCCAAGCTATCTCAGGTTTTATGTGTATACAGTTGTCTATACGTTGGTGCCATTTGTAACATGAGGGCCTGGTTGTTGGGGTTTTGGGAAAAGAGGTTTTGCTTTCATTTCCACAGGAAATGAGAGGCCGTGGATTCATTCTGAGTTAAGAAAAATCAGGTTCGATCAAAGAAGTCCACCTGAGAAATCTCTGGTGGAATAAGAAGCCTGAGCTAATGAGTCAATCAGTTTATAACTTATCGAGACCTTTGTGTGATTTTCTTTGGGGTTAAATGACTGTGGGATCTGGTGGAAGACAGAAACCCCAACAAACAGGCCCCCATGGTACAGAAAATTTTCTTTTTAGATTTGTAACTTATTCTTAAATTGGATATTTGTTTTCTTGATATTTGGTTTCTTGTGTGTTTTTTTAGATATTTGGTTATTAGTCTCCTATCATATGTGGAATTGGTAAAAATCTTTTCCAATTTCATAGGCTGCTGCTTTTTCTGGATGATACTATCCTTTACTTTGCAGAAGCTTTTCAGTATCATAAGGTATTAGTTCCTTCATTATTGGAGTTCTGTTTAGGAATTCTTCTCCTGTGCCAATAAGTAAATGCTTTTCTGAACTTTCTCTTCTATCAGGTTTAGTGTATGTGGTTTTATGTTGAGGTATTTGATCCATTTGGACTTAAGATTAGTGTAGGGTAGTAAGTATGGGTCTATTTGCAATCTTTTACATTCTGACATCCAGTTCTACAGGTAACATTTGCTAAAGACATTTTTCGGCCAATGTATTTTTATGACTTGTTTATAAAAGAAAATCAGTTATTGCAGAGGTGGGGATATATGTCTGGGTCTTCAATTGGTTACACTGAGCAACGTTTCCAGTTTTATGTCAATATCATAAAGGATTTGTCACTATAGCTCCATAGTATAATGCGAAATAGAGAAAGGTGAGACCTCCAGTAATTATTTTGTCATTCAGGATTATTTTATCTAGTTGTGGTTTTTGTTTTTCCATATGTAGTTGAGAATTTTCTTTTAAAAGTCTGTGAATAATTGTGCTCATCTTTTGATGGGAATTGAATTGAATCTTTTTTTGTTTTGAAAAATGCTTTTGCTGGAATGTATTTTATCTATCTTAATCCTGTTGATCCATAATATGAAAATATTTCCATCATCTGGTACCTTCTTCAATTTCTTTTTTTTACAGCTAGATGTTTTTATCATACAAGTCTTTTACTTCCTTGGTAAGAGATACCCCAAGATATATTATTTCAGGCTGTTGATAAAGGTTTTGTTCCCTTGATTTTTTTTTTACTAGTCCTTAATTTTTTATAATAGCAAGGTTACTGATTTTCTTGAGTTAATTTTTTAATCAGCTACTTTACTGAAAATGTTTATCAGCTATTATAGCTTCCTGGTAGAATTTTTAGCATCACTTCTGTATAATACCAAATAATCTCAAATAGAGATTCTTTAACTTATTCATTTCTAATTTGTTTGTTTTTTTAAATTCAAAGTCCTTCTTTTATGTCACTTTATTTTACTTTTTTAAAAAAGAAAACAAACTATCTTTTTCATTTTACATATCGATCCTTGTTGCCACTCTATTGCTTCCTCTCATTCCCTTCAGATCCCTCTACCCAACCCCCATCCACTCATCAGATAAGGTAAGGCATATTGTTTTGTGGAAGGAACAAGATTCTCCCTACTATATATAGGCTGAGAAAGGTATCCATCTGAGGAGAATGTATTCTAAAAAGCCAGTGCAAGTAGAAGGGATGAATCCTGGTGCCACAACCAGTGGCTCCACAATCCACCCCAGCTATAAAATTATCATCCACACCGAGAGGGTCTAATTTGGTCCTATGCTCAAGTAAGCTGTTTCAGTGGGTATCCCCATCACATTCTTGACCTCTTTGCTCATATTCTCACTCCTCCCACTCTTTAACTGGACTTTGGGATCTCAGCTCAGTGCTTCACCATGGGTCTCTGCCTCTTTTTCCATCAGTTGCTGGATGAAGGTTCTATGGTGACATTTAAAACAGTCACCAATCTGACTATAGGGCAAGGCCAGTTCAGACACCCTTTCCAGTATTGTTTCGGGTCTTAGCTGGGGTCATCCTTGTGGATTTCTAAGAATTACTCTAGTGCCAGGTTTCTTGCTAGCCCCATAAAGGCTCAGTAAAAACATATCTTTCCTTGCTGTCCTTCTCTGTCCTTCACCTATCTCAACCATCCCATTACCTCAAGTTCTCCCCCTCCCCTTCTCCCTTCCTTCAAGCCTTCTGCCCTCCCTCCTCCGTCCACCCCCATACTTCAGTTTTGGCAAGAGATCTTGTTTATTTTCCCTTCCCTGAGGGAATCTATATATGTTTCTCTCAGGGTTTACCGTGTTACTTTACTTCTCTAGGGTCATAGATTATAAGCTCATTTTCCTTTGCTTTATAGGTAATATTCACTTATTAGTGAGTACATACCATGTTCATCTTTCTGGGTCTTGGTTACCTCACTCATGATATTTTTTTTCTAGTTACATCCGTATGCATACAAATTTCAAGATATCATTGCTTTTTACCACTAAGTAGTACTCCATTATGTAATTAGACCACATTTTCTTTATCCATTCTTTGGTTGAGGGGCAACTAAGTTGTTTCCACATTCTGGCTATTACAAATAATGGTGCTATAAACATAGTTGAACAAACGTCTTTGTAGTATGATTGAGCATCCTTTGGGTATATGCCCAAGACTGGTATTGCTGGGTCATGAGGTAGGATGATTCCCAGTTTTCTGAGAAACTGCCATACTGATTTCCAAAGTCATTGTACACACTTGCATTCCCACCAGCAATGGATGAGTGTTCCCCTTACTCCACATCTTCTCCAGCATAAGCTATCATTAATGTTTTTGATTTTAGTCATTCTGAAAAGAGTAAAATTGTTTTTAAGCCATGTGTATTTACATTTCCCTGATGGTTAAGGATGTTGAACATTTCTTTCAGTGTCTTTTTGCCATTTGAGATTATTCTGTTGAGAATTCTCTATTTAGTTCTGTACCCTATTTTTCTTTATTGGATTATTTGGTAGTTTGAAGTCAAGTTTCTTGAGTTCTTGTTGTATTTTTAAAGATCAGTCCTCTGTCTGATGTGGGGTTGTTGAAGATATTTTCCTCATTCTATAGCTGCCCTTTTGTCTTATTTACTGTGTCCTTTGCTTTACAGAAGCCTGTGAGTTTCAGAAGGTCCCATTTCTTTATTGTTGCTCTCAGTGTCTGTGCTACTGGAATTATATTTAGGAAGTGGTCTCCTGTGCTAATGCATTCAAGTGTACTTCCCAGTTTCTCTTTTCTAAGGTTCAGTGTGGTCGGATTTATGTTGAGGTCTTTGGTCCTTTTAGACTTGAGCTTTGTGTATGCGGATAAATATGGATCTATTTTTATTCTTCTACATGTTGACATCCAGTTATGCAGGTACCGTTTGTTGAAGATTTTTTTTTTTTTTTTTTTTTGTCCATGATCCCCATTTCATCAACGGGACCTTGTAAGATACAATTCTCACTTTGCCCCCAAACTCTCCTGTCCCCCATGACCTCAGAGAAAGTCTGAAACACAGGCTGTAATTACACAGAGAAAACAAGAGGTAAGTGACAACCCATCCAGCTGGCACCCACCTCAAGTCCCTCCATACAGGACAAAAACCTATGTCCCTCCCCCACCTGACTTAGCATCTCTAGTCAGTCTGCAGGCAGGCATCCTGCAGGTAGGATGCTCCCACATCATCACTCCATGGATTAGACCCTGTAAGCTACAACTCACACTTCATTTCTAATTTGTATTCCTTAACATCTTCTGTTGTTCTATTTCTGTAACTAAGATCGGAAGTACTACAATGAGTAGGTATGAAAACACTGAACAACCTCACCTTGTCTCTGATTTTAGTGCAATTGCTTTGCATTTTTTTAAATTTATTTATTTATTTGTTTATAAAAATTTCCACTTCCTCCTCTCCTCCCCATACCCTCCCATTCCCCCCACTCCCTCTCCTCCTCCCTCTCCAGTCCTAAGAGCAGTCAGCGTTTCCTACCCTGTGGGAAGTTCAAGATCCTCCCCTCTCCCTCCAGGTCTAGGAAGGTGAGCATCCAAACAGACTAGGATCCCAAAAAGCCAGTACATGCAGACAAAACAAGACCCAGTGCCATTGTCAATGGCTTCTCAGTCAGCCCCCATGTCAGCCACATTCAGAGACTCTGGTTTGATCACATGCTTGTTCAGTCCCAGTCCAGCTGGCCTTGGTGAGCTCTCATTTGATCAGTCCCCTTGTATCAGTGGGTGAACGCACCCCTCACCGGCCTGATTTCCTTTTTCATGGTCTCCCTCCTTCTGCTCCTCATTTGGACGCTGGGGGCTCTGTCCAGTGCTCCAATGTAGGTCTCTGTCTCTATCTCCATCTATCGTCAGATGAAGGTTCCCTCTGGTCCTGCCTTTCTTGCTCATGTTCTCCTTCCTTCTGCTTCTCATTTGAACCTAGGGAGTTAAGTCCAGTGTTCCAATGTGTGTCTCTGTCTCTATCTCCATCCATCACCAGATGAAGGTTCTATGGTGATATGCAAAATATTCATCAGTATGGTTATGGGCCAAGGCCAGTTCAGACACCCTCTCCTCTGATGCCCAGGGCACAATCTGGGGACCTCTCCTTGGGCCTGGGAACCCCTCCAGAATCAAGTCTCTTGCAAACCCTAAAATGGCTCCCTTAGTTGAGATATATACTTCCCTGCTCCCATATCCATCCTTCCTCCCTCCCTCCATTCACATCCCTCAAGCCATCCCCAATCTTCCCCCTCTCCCTTCTCTCTAACCATCTCCCCTTTCTTCCACCCCCCACTCCCCATGCACCCAAGTTTGCCTGGCAATCTTGTCTACTTCCAATATCCAGGAGGATAACCATATGATTTTCTTCAGGTTCACCTTCTTATTTAGCTTCTTTAGGATCACGAATTATAGGCTCAAAGCCCTTTCACTATGGCTAGAATCCGCTTATGAGTTAGTACATACCATATTCCTCTTTTTGGGTCTGGGTTACCTCACTCAGTAAAGCGTTTTCTATTTCCATCCATTTGCATGCAAAATTCAAGATGTCATTGTTTTTTACCGCTGTGTAAAACTCTAATGTGTATATGTTCCACACCTTTTTTAACCATTCTTCTATAAAGGGGCACGGAGGTTGTTTCCAGGTTCTGGCTATTACAAATAGTGCTGCTATGCACATAGTTGAACAAATGCTTTTGTAGTATGATAGGGCATCTCGGGTATATTCCCAAGAGTGGAATTGCTGGGTCCTGGGGGAGGTTGACTCCCAGTTTCCTGAGAAACCGCCACACTGATTTCCACAGTGGCTGCACAAGTTTGCATTCCCACCAACAATGAATGAGTGTTCCCCTCACTCCACATCCTCTCCAGCATAGGCTATCATTGGTGTTTTTGAGTTTAGCTATTCTGACAGGTGTAAGATGGTATCTCAAAGTTGAATATAGGCTTGCTGTAAACTGCCTTTATTATGTTGAGGTATATTGCTTTTATCTTTAATCTCTCCAGTACTCTTATCATAAAGGAGTGTTAGATTTTGTTAAAGGTCTTTTCTGCATCTATTTCAATGATTCCTTTTTTGCTCATGTGGTATTCTTCTCTATCTCTTTCTATTAGTTATGGTTTAAAGTCTGTTTTGTTAGACATTAATATGGCTACACCAGATTGCTTCTTAGATTCATTTTCTTGAAAAATCTTTTCCGCATATTTGGTATGAAGTAATGTCTATCTTTGATGTTGATATGTGTTTCTAGTATGCAGCAGAAAGATGAATCCTTTTTTTTTTCAAAATCTATTCTGTTAGTCTGTGTCTGTGGTTCTTTATTTTATTTTATTTTTGGAGAACAGGTTTTCCTGTTTAGATCTGGCTGTTCTGGAACTTGTTCTGTAGACTAGGATGGGAGTGCTCTGCCCATTGTTGTTGGAGCCAATCCTGGACTGGTGGTCCTGGGTTCTATAATAAAGCAGGCTGAACAAACCATGGATAGCAAGCCAGTAACCAGCATTCCTCCATGGCTTCCTGCCCCTTGGTTCCTGCCCTGTTTCAGGCATTGTCCTGATTTCCCTCAATGAAAAACAGTGTAGTGAAACTGTAAGCCTGATGAACCCTTTCCTCCCCAAGGTACTTTTGTTCATAGCATTTTATCACAGAAATAATAGCCCTAACAGGACACCCTATAATTTCTGTTAGGGATATTTCCTAACCTAGCCACTCTGCCAATGCAAAATATTCCCAATCAAACCAAATCAGACCAAATTAAAACTATTCAGGTATAATTAGACACCTCCGCTCCTGGGTGGCCCTGAGGGGACAGGGGAAGCGGCCAATGCCAGAAAGGAAAAGTGAAAACCATGTGATTATTTGGGGGGAGCAGTTTAAATAGCCTGTGGGAGTGTCTTGACCTTTCCTGGAGAGGGCTCAAGGTTTGGGGGGCACAGGGGAGGGACCTTTAAAGATGGAAGCTGGAGGTTGAGATTACATTCCAGACTGTTTGTATAAGGGGTGACAGGAAGCTGAGGTGATATTTATGGCCGGCATTTTAAGCTCTCTTTGGAGAAAGGCGTGTCAACCCAAGTCTGGCTACTTCCTGTGGGCATGGGGTGACATGGGGGAGGGGAGAACTAGGTGTTGGTGGGTTCACACTCAGCAGGAGGTGTGACTGGAAAGGCATCCTGTTTACTGACATCCCGGAGATGCCAGGCATCTATTTCTTGAGGGACATAAGAAGGCAGATGACTAGGAGAAAAACTATTATTGTTACCCATCTTATTGTATTACCAGAGATGAATGTGCCGGGCTGAGGAGCAGATAGGCCCTTTATTGTGGCATCATGGAAAACCAGAAGGTAGAAGGTCCTAAATGCTGGACAAACCAAGTGTCCTGAGTAGGTGCCCTCTTAAGCTTGGAGAGATGGTATCAGCATGGCTGTCCCAGGAGCTTGGCAGCTGAGAGGGTGGTGAGGATTATCATATGAGGTCCTGTCCATCGAGGTTCAAGATACCTACGAGTTAGCTATTTGAGGAGTACTCTGTCCCCTGGGGAGAGCAAGGCAGATTTAGGGGCATTAGGGTCCTTTGATTTGGGGGCAGGTAGATAACTGTCAGTGTCTAAACAGAGAGGGGACTTCAGAAGGGAGAAGTAGGGTAGATGCCCAGCCAGTAGAGGAGTTTGGTCTGGGAAGTGATGGTTAAGGAGAAAGGACCTGCCATAAAGCAGCTCAAAGGGGTTCAGACCCATAGGGGAATGTGGAATAGCCCTGACGCAAGTAAGGGCAATGGGGAGAAGCGAGGGCCAAGATAACCTGAGTTCAATGAAGACCTTGGTTAGCTGTTGCTTGATGAGTCCTTGGCCCTCTCCACCTTTCCCGAGGATTGTGGATGGTAGGGGGTGTGGAATTTCCAGGAGATGTTGAGAGCTTCTGATACAAGCTCCATGACCTGGGAAGTGAAGGCTGGCCCATTGTCCATCGGGATAGTTTGTGGGACACCAAACCGAGGAATGATGTAGTCCAGGAGTACCTGAGCCACCACATCTGCTGTTTCCCTGGAGGCTGGAAATGCTGCTATCTATTTTGGAAATGTATCGACAAGTGTTAAGAGATAACAGAGTTTTTTATGAGTACGCATATGGATAAAATCAACCTGCCAATCTTTGCCCAGTTGGTGTCCACAAAACTGGTGTAGAGACTGACATATGTGGAGAGGCCCCTGTGGGTTGGCCTGAGCATATATCTGGCAGGAGGAGTAAACCTATAAAATATCATCTTGGAGATGGGTGGGGTCAAAAAGGGGCTCCAAGAAAAGGAACAAAGCTTTGGGACCTATGTGTAGGGTCTTGTTGATGTCTGAAATGATTGACAATGCCTGGTCTTGAGGAAGGATGAGGAAGTTATTTAAATAGAACCATCTATCCTTTTTTGGGGGGGCCCCCATTTTTTTAAGCTCATCCCTCTCTTGGCTAGAAACAGGGTTGATAAGAGGGAGTTAAGAACAAAATATGTTCTGTGGAATCTGAGGAGCTGGAGGGCAGGCGCCAGGCCATTGAGTCAGTCTTGGCATTGCCTAAGGCCACTGAATACTTGCAGGACTGGTATCCCCAACAGTGAATAATGGCTACTTCTGCATAGAGCTGGAGGGCCTCCAAGAGGTTGGCTATAAGGGGCCCATTAACTATGGGTGTGTCCTTTGTAGTAAGAAAGCCCCTTTCTTTCCAGGGTGCAGAATGAGTATGGGCTATTAAGAAGGTATATTTAGAGTCAGTATAGATATTAGCCCATTGGCCCTTGGCTATTTGCAGTGCTCTAGTCCAGGCAATTAATTTGGCCTTTTGTGAGGAGGTTCCCACTGGCAGGCAGGTTGCTTCAACTGTGTTAGTGGAAGTGACCACTGCATACGCTGCCTGGCAGTTTCCTGATTTATCTATAAGGAAACTTCCACCAACAAACAGGGTGAGTTAGGGATCTGTAAGTCACTGGTCTAGAAGACCCATCTGGGGTGAGGTTAAAGCCTCTACAACCTTTGGGCAAAAGTGAGAGGAGGTACCAGAAGAGGAGGGAACAGGAAGGAGAGTTGCAGGATTTAGGGCAGGACTGGAAGCCTGAGGTTTTTCTAGAAACAGTAAGCAAAAAGCCTGGACTCATAAAGGTCCATGGAGACAGAGAGAGAGAGAGAGAGAGAGAGAGAGAGAGAGAGAGAGAGAGAGAGAGAGAGAGAGAGAGAGAGAGAGAGAGAGGGAGAGGAGTATTTCAGAGAGTCTGATATGTGGTGGGTGGAATATACTGTGATCTTGAGAGCCTCCCGAGTAAGTTTAGCTGCTACTGCCAGGGCCAGGACTCTTAGTCATGATTCCCATCCACAGACAGTGAGGTCCAGCTGTTTGGATAAAAAGGTGACAGCCTGATTTGAAGGCCCAGCCTCTTGGGTTAGAACTCCTGTAGCCACTCCTGACCTCTCATCTGTATAGAGATGGTAAGTCTTCATGGGGTCTCGAAGAGCAAGAGCAGGGGGCAATTAGAAGGGCATCTTGCAGTAGACAGATGTGGTGACAGACAATGGCAGGGTGGGTGAGAGGCCCCGTGGAGGTCTCTGTGGTTGCCTGGTACAGAGGCTTGGCTGTAACGGCAAAGTTAGGGATCTTTGCCTTTCAAAGTAGTGAAGGAACCATAGCAGGCCCAAAATTGAGAGGATTTGAGCCACTGTGGTTGGAGGCTGTAATCCCAGAGAACCTGAACCCTGTCAGAGGTGAGGGTCTTAGACCCTGGGCTAAGTTGAACACCCAGATACACCACTGTAGGAGAGCACAGCTGAACCTTAGCTGGTGAGACTTGATATCTCAAGGATCTGAGGAAGTTTAGGAGTGCAGAAGTGGCCTGTTGGGATAGAGCCAACATAGGACTGCAGAGAAGCAGGTTGTTGACATACTGGAGGAGTGTGCTAGAACCTGCCTCAAAGTTTGAGGGATCTCGAGCCAGAGCTTGACCAAAATGGGGGTTGTCCCAAAAACCCTTTGGGAGAACAGTCCATGTAAGCTGTTTGGAGGACCAGGAGTCAGGGTCCTCCAAGGTGAAGGCAAAGAGGAAGAATGAGTCAGGGTGTAAAGGGACAGTAAAGAAGGCATCTTTTAGGTCCAGAACAGTGAAGTAGGAGGTGGCAGGAGGATGTTAGACAGAAGATTATATGGGTTGTTAACCAGAGGGTGAACTGGAATAACTGCCTCATTTATGACGTAGAGGTCTTCAACCAAACAGTAAGCACCAGAGGACTTATGCATGGGAAGAATTGGAGTATTTCAGGGTGAGTTGATAGGAATTAAAAGTCCTTGAGATACGAGATGGGTGATAATAGGCTTAAGGCCTCCCCTGTGGGTTTCAGAAATAGGAAACGTGGGCCTGGAAGGGAAAAATGAAGGGTCTTTAAGGTGAACAAGGACTGGCTGGTGGTGAGTAGCAATCACAGGAGTAAAAGTGTTCTGTTCCATACTTGGGGATCTACTGGATCAGGGAGTATAGGGACAGAACAGTCTGGGGTAGGAGTCTGTGAGGCCATTAAAGTAAGAAGAAAGTGTGACTCAGGAAAGTGTGTGTGGGGGCCAAAGTGAGTGTGGCCCCAAAGCGGCTGAGACTATCTCGACCCAGTAGAGGTGCAAGGCAAGTGGGTATCACTAGGAAAGAATGAGAGAAAAATTGCCCTGCAAGAATGCAGGACAGTGCAAAGTTTTAAGTGGAAAGGAACGGGTCCCATCTACCCCCATAACTGAAATTGATGAGGGGAATGTAAGACCCAAGCAAGACATTAAAACAGAGTAGGTAGCTCCCGTGTCCAAAAGAAAAGCAATGGATTGACCTTCTACCTGTAGCATTACCCTAGGCTCAGAGAGGATTATGGTAGTCACCAAGTCTAGGCTGCGTCAATCGTCTGCAAGGCCGAGAAGTTTGAAGGCTGACACAGTCTCATTTGGCAATGTTGGTGATGCTGGACCTCCATGGCGTGGTGTAGAGGATGAGCCCACACAGGGACATTGTGATTTCCAGTGTCCAGGTTGCTGACAGATAGGGCATGACCTCATAGGAGGCCCAGGGCAATACTGTGCCAAATATCACTTTAAAGCACATTTGAAGCAGCCTGCGGGTGAAGTTGACTTAGATTGAGCTCCACTGGGATGGAACCTCATGGTTGACTTCTCTCGTACCCCATCTGGGAGTACGGGTGGCCTTAGGGCTTGAGTCTGGAGCATTACGGCTTGTTGCAGCCTTGTCTGTCCAGAAGACTCAGTTATCTCTTCTCAGGCATTAAAAACTTTAAAGGCCATTTTCACCAATTCCTGTATAGAAGTTTGGGAACCTTCCCCAGTCTTTTAAAACTTTTTTCTAATATCTAATATCATTAAGAAATAAAATGAGTAGCCAGGACCATGGTTCCTGCTGGGGAGTCTGGGTCCAGCCTGTATATTGGACCATGGTCTCTTGTTCAATTTTTTAAAAATGGCTGGGTTTTCATTAGCTAGCTGTGTGATTTCTAAAAGTTTGTCAAAATTAACTACTTTTTCTGAGACCATTTCCGTATACTGAAGAAGGCGATGAACCATTATGTTCTGCCTCTATTGGCCGCTTTGGCCAGGCTGGTAGTTCCAGTGTGGTTGTGTGGCCAACACAGCCACTTCCCCCACAGGAACCGTACTGTCTACCAGATGAGTCTGGTCTGCATATTGTCTAGCTGCTGCCTGAATTCTACTTTGCTCTTCAGTCGTGAGAGTAGAAGCTTGGATGGTATAGTACTCATGCCAGGTTAGATCATAGGCCTGGGACAGATAGCAGAATTCTTTCATATAAGCAGAAAAATTAGCAGAAAGGAACCCAGCCACTTTTCAATTTGAAAAAGATCTGGAAGAGAAAAGAAGACTTGGACTCTAATAATGCCATTGGCTCCTGTTACTTCCCAGAGAGGGCAGAGAAGGGCAGGGTTACGGTGGGATCTGGTATGGGAGGAGACGGGGCAAGGGGGAGGATTGGGATTGGTTAACCCAGTGCATAGAGGGGGCCCAGGGTAGGAAGAAGTGGTGGGCAGCGGGGAAGAAGGTAAAAGAGAAAGTTGACCATGAACTTCAGATTTGGCTAGGGAGCGAGTGGGGGTTGAGTAAGAAGAGGAATGTGGAGAATGTTGCTCTCTAGGAGGGGGTTGGGTAGTGAGGGTTCAGTGGAGTAGGGGAGAGGTCAGTGCTTCTGTCTGCCGGGTAAAGCCTGAACTATCTGGATCCCAATTCCTAGATGACAGGGAATTTGGAGGTGCCATGATCCTATCTACCAAAATTAGTGCTGTAAGACAATGGCTACTGAAGGTGGGGCAAGAGCTCAGTGCCCAGAAACCATGGACATATGAGAGTCCTGTCTATCTATCCCCATGGTGACAAAAAATTTCTAGGTCGGTCCAGGAGGATGGTAAACTCAAGGATTCCCTCAGGTGTCCATCAAATCCCATTGTCAAGATCGTATTGAGATCAAATCTTAGTGCAGAAAGAAATTAGATGCTTGTGACAGATTGTATCGGACAGTCTCCGTTTATAAAGATTTTGTAAGAGGCAGCCCAGGGGTGTTAACAGATCTAGTTTCAAAGTGTAAACACCAATTTTAAAAGTCTATGTCCAATTGTGTGTCCACTGGAATAACTCTTGGGCCAAAATGGGGCTATGAAAAATGTCAGCTGTCCTTGGACAAACAAAATTCATCTCAGCGAAAGTCTCAGCTTTGCTGTGTGGGTCAGGATTTCGGCGGGGACCACGTCTTCAACAAAAGCTAGAAAATCTACAAAAGTAAACGTGAATGGGTCCCCCCAAAACCCTAGTAGCATAGGCAAGAAGAAGGAATTCACCAAGATAAAGCCGATCTGTCCTAGGAGCAGATTTTAGCCTGGTGGAGAGCACAGGGGAGAAGAGCATTTCCAACACAGGGCCATCGGCCCGTGGGATAAACAACCCCTCCATGGGATCCTCAAGATGTTAGGAGTATTTTCCTGAGTCACTCTGCTGATGCTAAACAATCCCAATCGAGCCAAATCAGACCAAATTAAAAGATATCCACGTATAATTAGACACCTACACTCCTGGCTGGCCCGGACGAGAAAGGGTAAGCTATCAACATGATCACCAGAAAAGAAGAGGGAAATCCACGTGTTTATTTTTTGGGGGAGTAGTTTAAAGAGCCTTTGGAAGCAATCTTGACCTTTCCTGGGGAGGGGTCAAGGTCTGGAGGGTTACCTTGACCCTCCTCAGGATGGGGTCAAGGTTTGAGGGACACAGGGGAAGGGCCTCCAAAGATGAAGCCAGAGGCTGGGATTACAATGTTTTTTTTTTTAATAATCCATATCAAAGTATGAACTGCCCCTATACTTCTAGATGACCTACTGGGGGCCACGCCTTTAAAGAAAATTTACTCTTTTTCTTCCAGAAACCACCAACTGCCATTTGCTCTACAGCTAGTTGTATAGATAGTGACTCCCACCCTTCTCCATGCTACAGTGCTGACTTGTTATTATGTAGGTCTTGTGCAGGTAACCACAGACACTATGAATCTGTAGTGTAATGACAAAGGTCCTGTCATGTCCAGATGGTACTGTCTGTGTCCTTTCCTGACCTCTGGTTCTTACATACTTTCTGCCCCTTCTTCCTCAATGGTCCCTGAACCTTGGGGTGAGTGGGTGAGAAAATGTCCAATTTGTGGCTTAGCACTCTTTTTGCACTTATTCATTGCACTTTGACCACGTGTGAGGTTCTGCATTAGCTTCTGTCCACTGCACAAGGAAACATCTCTTTTGGATTCTGGTGCTTCAGTAATCTATAGGATAGAGGTACATCTTTTGAAGGTTGTACAATATTAAGTCTTTTATTTAACAAAATCATAGTAGTGGGTTTTCTCATTGTTCTGTGAGCTCCCCCACCATGGGAATCTTGGCCAGATTTATAGTACTAGATGTGCATTTCTCTCATGAAGAGGGCAGTTAATACCATCAAAAAGTATTTGGTTTCCTTCATAACATTTATGCCTCTAGTGCACATTTGGACATATCTTGCCACACCAATTAGTCTTGTAGTTCATAGTTTTTTTACATTAAAAATTTTCTAGTTACCTCTTTTCATGAGCCACAAATGATGCCATCTGTGTCTTCCTATCCAGTGACACAGATTTCTGAAACCCATGAGATGGATTATTCCTCATATACTCTTACATTAGCCCTAGTGTAGATATTATCATTATAGTCTTTTGCTAACAAGTCTAAGTAAAAGAATTTAAATAGGGGCATCAAAAATAGTAAAAATATATTTGTTTTTCACGCATGTAAAAAGTTAGTAGCTCATTATTAAATCAGAAGTTACATTCTTCTTTGGAGTGACAGGGTAGACACGATTCTTATCACACACAATGAAGTTTGGCTCCTTTCCATAAAATGTATCTATTATAGTAGATTATTGTAATAAAGGCCTCTGAAGACTCAATACATTCTGTTTATGCCCCTTTGCAATGTGCTATTGCTGCTTCTAGTTTTGAGGGGCCAAGTTTATCTCTTTGTTCTGTTGAGTATGGATTGGTTTTGTGATTTGCTTTGACCACTGGAGCTTATTGGACGTGACAGGTGTATGGGTTTGAGCACTTCAAAATAGTTGGAAGGTTCTTTCTTCATGTTCTTGCCAATTTAAGTCCACCATTCTGTGGAAAGCCCTGAACTCATATGGTTTGAAGATTTAGGTGTACCAGCTAACAGCTTACACTAACATCAAGGGAGGACACTAAGGTCTTTTTTTGAATTTCCAACCCAGAGTAGAGACCACCTTATTTTAGATATCCGAATAAGTTCAGTCAAGACAGTATAAAAGCCCTTCCATGAACCCATATATTAATGAGTATGACACATAACAATGTTTTGATATAAGATAATAAATGTTGGGGATAGAAAAATACCTGGAATGCCAATAAAGTACTATCCATTGAATTATACATACTTCAATCATGAGGCATTTTTCAAAGAACAGTCTTAACTTTTATAATGGTGGTTAAGCCAAAACCATTTGGCTTATGGGAGAACTTCAGTATTTTTTAAAGAATCCTTGAAGTTTGATTTGCCATAGAGACAGTATTAGGGCTCTGCTTCTTTGTTGGTTCTTGGGTGCACAGTGGTATGTGGTGTGCTTAAGTGGTGTGGGAAGTCCTTCTGTATATGTGTTGCTTTTACTGGTTAATGAATAAAGAAGCTGCTTTGGCCTGTGATAGTGCAGACTAGAGCTAGGTGGAGAAACTAAACTGAATGCTGGGAGAAAGTAGGCAGAGTCAATAAGACACTAAGTAGGAAAAATACACAGGCTGCCAGTTGGAACCTTACCAGTAGTCCACAAACCTCATGGTACAATATAAAATAATAGAAATGGGCTAATTTAAGATGTAAGAGCTAGTTAGAAATATGTTTATACTATTGGCCAAACAGTATTGCAAATAATAGAGTTTCTGTGTGGTTATTTCAGTTCTGGGTAGCTAGGAACTAACAAGTAGCCTCCACCAACATTTAAGCCTCTGAACATATCTAAGGTAACAGAAATTACTTCAGAAAAAAATGTGATAGAGGTAAGATTCTCTGCAGGACAAAAAAAGAACAATTATGTAATGTCTCACATCCCATGTTGGATTTTACACTTTACTTACCAAGAGGAAGTATGAAGAAAAAGAAGAGTAATGAATGAGTACTGGATCACAAATATACAGAGGACATGATATAGTCATTATTATAGTGACTCCACATTATAATGAACTTCCAACCAGAAACGCAATGGAATACCTGTACTGCAGGTTTAACAGATGTTTCATGTTCTACAGCAGGCAAATCTGAGTTTGATCCCCAGGACTATAACAACAACAACAACAACAACAACAACAACCACAAATTTTCACTAGTTAACTTCAAGGAAATACAAGTTAAAATTGTTTTGAGATTTTGTCTCACTTTAGTTAGAATGATAATTGTCAGGAATACAACTGGCCGTCAATGTTGGGAAGAACGTAAAAAAGATAAAAAAAAATAAATAAAAAAAGAAACCCTTATCCAGTGCTGGTAAAAATGCAAAATTGCACAGTCACTGTGAAAATCAATATAAAGACTTCTCAGAGAACTAAAAATAGAACTACCCTCTGACTCAGCTAAATCACTCTTGGATATATACCCAAAGACTCTAAGTGAGCATCACAGAGTTTTCATAGGTATGTTTATAACTACACTTTCCACAATAGCTAATAAATTTTACCATCCTAGAGATCTATCAACAGATGAATGAATGAAGACAGTGTGTTACATGTAAGTAATGGAGTCTTATTAAATAATAAAGGAAAATGAAATCATGATATTTGCATGAAAATGGATGTGACTCTAAGTTATTAGGTAATATGAAGCAATCCAGATTCAGAAAGACATCATACCAATTTCTAAGTGGAAATAGCTTTTAAATTATAAATACACGCACACTGTATCTGTCTCTGTTTGTGTGTGATATGCGAGGGGATAGTAGGGGAAGTAGTGAAAAAAAAGCATCATTGTGGGTAAAAAAATGGTGCCAACTAGATGAAGATGACGAAGAGGAAAGGAGCAAAACAAATATGAAGAGAATATAATGGCACATGCGTGTAGTTACCAAAATGAAGTCCTTACTTGGTATGTTAGTGTCAAATCAGTAAATAAACAAACAGATAATAGATAAGTAAACAACAGAATGTTCCAAGTGGTAGCGAAAACTGATACTAATCACAGTCAGACCCAGATTACATAGAAAATTACAAGATGCCTCCTATGAGTGATTGGGCTTGAATTTTGCAGTCAAGGGTTTGATGGGCCATGAAACTTGGAGGCAGACTGCAATTAGATTGTGAAGAGACTTTCTATTTTAATGAGGAAGAAAAAAAGTGTTTGATCATCTTTTTGATGATCATACAACAATAACTTGACCCCTGGGTATTGTATGTGATACCTTTCTTTTTAGGAGAGTCTGCTTCGTTATGCACAAGGTTCAGGTAATATATGCGTAATTCATTGACATGAAATTATTTGTTGCTCAATTATATAAAATCATGATAGTAAGTATTCAAGAATTTGGCTTTTATAAAACTGAAACTTGGATAGTTAGACTGATACATAGCATAGGCAACAAATTAAAAAGTTGTAATGAATAGGTTTGACACTAGTGTTAATTAAGGACAATTACAGAACAGGGTGTCACTATTGAAATGAGGAACTGAGGTACCCCTATGAATAATTGACACTCAGTATCCTTGTTGACCTAAATTACCTGAAGATTTGGGCTTTAATGATGTAATTAATTGTCTCCAAGTCCCATTTTGCTCTGCTTGTATACCACTGCACAACTCCACCATCACCACAAGGGGAATGCAGTTCTCAGCAAAGATGACCAGAAATAACTCCAAAGTGTGCCTAACAAGCAAAAGAAACAATAGTTACAGGATGAATTCCTAAAGAAAAACTTCACTTAAGAGGGAGGCCAGGGAAAAGGAAACTAAACTCATCTTGAATATATATATATATAGTGACTCCCAGGATAGTCTGAGTTACATAAGGCCCTAACTCAAACAAACAAACACAAACAAATAAACAGAAAATGAAGGATAAATAAAATAGTTCTTGGTTTACAAAAACCTTCTGTCAGCTTAAGATAAAATTACTCTTTAAGAAAAGTCACGATTTTAATTATTTAATTGCTATAAAAATTTTAAATTGCTCCATGCCAAATGACAATAGATTTCTTTGCTCTCTGTTCCTAACATGACTCTGTGTAGGAATATAATTCCTATGAAAGTTGTCTTTGCTTAAAAATAGATTTCTGCTATAGGTCTTGAAGAGGTATTTGTTCTTTTGTGAAGTCTGGGTGGGAGCCCCTGATCACACGAATCTTATTTAAATTCGTGAACAAAACCAAGATGTTTTAAAACGGCTATCAGATGTTTGCATTTTACAACAGACATTATACGTACGTATACATATTATACACATCTGTATTTTAAACATAGTGATTAAGAAGTGTAGTAAAAGGAATACTCTTTACATTTAGCTTTCCTCTTGTGTCAAAGCTGAAAACCGAGTCAATATTATCTCAGTGTGAGACAGTGCAATAGTAAGAAGGCATCGGCAGAGTTATTAAAAAGCTGGCGACTTTACTCGCGAAGGTGTAATTCAGTCATAGTCAGTAGCCATTTTCTAGGAAATCTTTTTACACCCAGGTATCCTCAGACATGTATGAGAAGCGTGAAATGATTTTTTTAGTTATTTTTGAATGAGGCAAATTTCAATTATAAGTTTTGCTGTAGATTGTTAGAGTCATTTTATTCTATAGTTCCCCAAGCTTCAAAAACTGAGGGAAAGAACACTGCTGGTTTACTGCTTCCGAAAACAAAACATCAATTCCTAGATTCCCCACCCTCAACACCCCAGTGATCGCAAATTCCCTGATTTAACTCAGAATTCCTGCTGTTTCTGGAACTTAAGACAGGTGCCTGTTCAGGAAAGAACTTGGAGAAAACAACAACAAACTTTGGACGACGTTTGATAAGGTGTACCCAGACTCTTCAGGCAGCTTTTCACCGATAATTTAATACCTAATGAGACCTTGCTACCTAGTCACAACTTTTATGATACACTTCAGAAAGACGAAGTTGTGCGAAGAAGCGCGGGAGTTGGAAATAGGTTTCAGTTCCAGCGTCAATCCCAATAGACTGTTAGTGGCGTCCTCGTTGAGACGATCAGCAGGAAAAAGTGGCACAATTCATTAGCGCTGCCTTCCAAGCATGCAGGAGCTGAGGGGACTGCAGCTATCCTTGCTGGCTCATTAGAACCGGCTTGTAGGAAAGTGTTTCAAAGTGAGGCTTGAGATTCGCGTCGTTTTGTCTTTCTTCTCGTCATCAGGACGAGAAGCCAGCTTTTTACTTAGGATGCCTAGAATAATTCTTTGAAGATGGAGATACGTGGCAAATACTCCTTTGATCTATTCAGAGTGTTAAAGCAGAAACAATATCCTTGCTATTGATTTGCCATAAATGCCCCAGGCTCTAAATGAATATTATCTGTAATGTTATACTAAATCTTTTAATTTCAGGATGTCTAGATTCTTACGGCAGGAATGGTCATATAGTTAAGTTGGTGGAAGAAAAAAATGTTTTCCCAATCAAAGTGTTGATAATCACTTTTGTATTCTTATTTTCTTATTCTGTTGCATACGTAAAGAAGAGCTCTCAGGACCTAATAAGTCATCTTGGAAATTTTCTAATAAGCTAAATTTGCTTTACCACTGTTATGTAAAAAGCTGAAAGTTAGTCCTCAGAAAAAAGGCCTCTAGGTTGGTTCCAGCACAATGTCCAAAATATGTAGTGTCTTCAGCATTAACATATTCCCTTCAAGTCCCGGCAGGAAACCAGGCAATGGCAATAGCCTACATTGTTTTGAGATCTTTTGCCTACTCCTGACAATTTGGAAAGGAATGGACATGCTTGACACAGTTTTCATTGTTGTTGTTTTATTTTATGTTCATCCCAGAATATGTAATTCAATTTAAATTCTGTGTGTATATGTGGATATACATGCACATAAATATTATAATTGTATGTTTAAGTAATCCTATAAATACTTTGTTTCCCTATGGCTTTTGCAAATATCTTTAGTGTTGCTTATCTCTCCTTCCTTTCTTCCTCTCTGATACTCTCCTATCGCCCCCAATTAAAACATACCTCCTTGTTCTCCCCTTCCCCCTTCATAGTACATGTGTGTGTTACTATTTTTCTATCTAGGTTTCCTCTGCTTTCTAGTCCATGATCACTTTCTACATTCTATGTTATAGGCTACCGTTTAACTACTTCAGGTCCTCGTTTCAAATCAAAACATTAGGAGTGAGGATACACAAATAAGAAAGAACATTTGTCTTTTGTCTTTCTGGATCTGCCTAATTCAGTACAATATTTTCCAGTTCCATTCAATTATTTGCAAAATTCATTATTTCATGTTTCTTTACATTTGAATATGATTACACTGGATCTGTGGGCTCTATTTTTATTATCCACTTATTGTTTGGATGGCATTTAGGTTGTTTCCGTTTCCTAGCTATTAGGAATCCAGTAGCAATGAGTATGGCTGAGCAAATACACTGTGTAGCAGGATGCTAAGTCATATGTCAAAAAGAGGTATAGATGGGTCACCAGGTAGATCTACTTTTTTCTTTTCTTTAGCCCCCACAGTGATTTCCAGAGTGGCTATGCTGACTTGCAATCCCATCAGTGAGGAGTGAGGGTTACTTTTTCCTTCATCTTCACCATCATTTGCTTTCAGGTTTTTTTTTTTTTTTGCTTTGTTTTTTTCAATCATAGTACTGTGATTCGTGTAAGCAAAAAAAACTTAAAGTAGTATTAATTGTCATTGCCTTAATTGCTAAGAATGTCAAACACTTTTTTTTCTTAGACAGATTCTCACTCTGTGGCCCTTGTTGGCTGGAGCTTACTCCATATAGCAACTGGCCTGAATCTCATAGAAATCCTCTACCTCAGCGTTCCCAGTGATTGAAATAAAGGTGTGCTCCACCATACCTGGCTTGAACACTTTGAAAGAAGTTTTTTAGCTTAGGGTCTTGAGACATCAGCTCAGCATTTAAGGGCATTTGTTAATCTTGCAGGTTTCATTTTCTACTCACAATGCCGACATCTACAGTTCCTTGGTAACTGAAGCACTCTTCAGAACTCCTTGGACATCAGGCATGCATATGGTGCACATACTTACATGGAGGTGAAACATTCATCTACCTAAAATATATGCATTTTAAAAATTGCAAAAGATATTTCTTAGCTACTTTTTTTCAGGACAGGGTTTCTGTGTGCAGTTTCTCAGTTAGGGGACCATGTTTCAAGGCTCAGTAGCTACAGATGGCTAAACCTGACCTCGTGGGACACTGTGAAGATATAGAATACTTTTTTCTTCTGGACTTTCTCGTGTGGGTATCTATCTTAGATACCCTTCTCAGTGAAATGTGGAGGTGGTTTAATTCCTGCTCTCTCCTCTCACACATGCGGGGTTATCTACATTGCAGAGTTGAGTCCAGAGGCTAATTTTCCCAACTGGATCCAGCCTGCAGATTTGTCTTTTCTCTACTTACAGATATTCTTAGGATCAACCTCTGATATTACGTCTGATTTTTGTCCTCCATTGGTCTAACAGTGTTTGTATCTGACCAATGAAACTGAGCTAATGAGGCAAGCATATTTGACAAAAACATCTCAGTCTCCCTGACTTTCTTCCCTTCTCAGAGGACTTGGTGACAAATTGTCACTTCCCGAATTGATCAGGTTTTCCTTCTAAAAACTTGAAATTCTGTAGTAATATGACTATATCAAGGTTTAATTAATAACAGACACCATGGCAAGCTCTTAACAACTAACAGTACAACATATCAATCATTACCCTAAACATTGTGTGATTGTGACATCTCTCAAAAATTTTTTACTGCATTGTATTCACCCTTTATCTTGTGAGATGAGATAAAACAATGCTCCTATGTTGACAAGAAGTAAAGCCAATGGCAGGAGCTTTATGACATCATGGACATCGTGATCGGCTATTGCAGAAGAGTCCTTCAACACTGCAGTCCTGTAGCAGTCAACCTCATGCCTGAGTACTTGAGTCCTTGACTAATATGCTTGTAGAGGATGCAACATGGGTACTTGAGACTAAGTGAAGATTCAAAGCCCAGAAAGGGCAGAGGGAGACAAGGAGAGATTACATCATGTTACTCAAAATGGTATGTGACTTGGCTTGATTATGGATAATAAAGATGAACTGTATATTTTAAAAAACTTAGAAGAAAGTGATTTTACTTGCATTAAAAACAAATGATAAATTAGTAGATGGGTATTATCACTTATAATTCTTTGAAACACATATCTATGTATGTATGTATCTATGTATGTATGTATGGGGGCCTCAAATGGTACATAAAAACATGCAGCTTTTATGTGTCAATAAAGAAAAATTGGTATTTTCTGGAGCTTTTTCAGCTAATATATTCAGGTCAAGCTTGACTATTTATGACTTTCGAGGCTCTGGGACCAGGGAGAATGGAGCTGATAAATGAGGCACACTGAAGTCTCTTGCACTAACCAACTTTATTCAGAGCACCAGACAATTTATACACACAAAGTTAAAAGGAGACACCTAAATAAAAGTGTACAATCACAGGAGCAAGCCACACGTGGTGGCAAGTTCCATGCAGCAAACATGTTTTCCCACAGCGTCATAAACAAATAACAATGCTAGGTGAAATGAATAGTCTGAAGTAGATTCACTCTGATGCATGGCACATGGGAGGGGCACAGGAGCATAATCCAAGAACAGTTCTATGACTCTGAAGAAACGGAGGTCACAAGACTCTCATCTGGTTTTCTTGAAGCTTACCCACAAATACTCAGAAATCTCACATGATTCCATCTTGTACTGTGTTCAGACAGTTGACCATGAAACCCACGGCAAAACATAAAGCCCCAGACGAGGAGAGGTTACTGTATTTTAATGCACACTCATACACACACACACACACACACACACACACACACACACAACATTGTGTGCATTTGTGTGAGCATTTGTGTGCCCTAGTGTAAAAGAGGGGTTAGAGTACAAACTCTGGTGTCCCACCTTGCCTCCTAACTAATAGACAGGTTGTCATTGTTGGTTGTAGCTGTGTGTACCAGGCCAGCAGGCCCTCAAGCATCTGGAGATTCTCCAGTATCACTTCACATCTTTCCCCCGGAGTGCTGGAATTCTAGATGTCTGCTACTCCATCTGTTTCTCAGTTGGTTCTGGGCATCAGAACCTCGGTCGTCATGTCTGCATGGCAAGTGGTTTATCTCAGCCATTTCCCAAGCCCTTAAAAGTACATCTTTAAAGTGTAATAATGTTCTAGGACATATTGTTGAAAAGCCTCATGAAGAGCACAAAGAATAAAATATTTTGAGGAGATATTTTATGTTTTGCAGGATAATGAATGCTTATAATTTTTTGCATAATTTTTGGGCAATAAATCTGGGGAAATAATGCAATAAGGTCATTGTGTATGTTGTAGCTATAGCTTAAGTTGAACATCTTAACAGTGAAATGAGTGAAAGGGTAGAAGCAATTCTTCTAAATGTTGTGGCGTGGTGTGGTGGTGGTGGTGCTGTGTGTGTGTGTGTGTGTGTGTGCACGTGTAAGTTTCTGATTCTGTTTAACAGAAATCTAAAAGCAAACAAAGCAAAACAAAATAAAAAGATAAAGTTTAAATTCATGAGGAACTGAAAAATATTTGCACCAGTAAACAATTGCTCATCCACAACACCAAGAACCATTATAAAAGTGGTTTATCTACAATCATTAATAGATTCACGGTTGTTTGTCTGCTACAGTCCATTCTGCAAGTGAATTATCTTGGGCCCAAGGAGCACACCCTGTGTAAGAAAGAGGTCGGATCTCTTGCCTGGCAGCATGGACCTAGCCTCTGCGGATGCTAGAGCATGTACTTGACGTCTCCCTTGTCTGGAGGCTTCTGTGAGGTCTGCTGATTAGCAGCGGCCAAGAAGTCAAGGGCTGAAAAATGGCTGACTGACTCGGTGAATAAAGTTCTGGACATTACATTAGCCCTGGCTTGGAGCATAGGGAATCAGTCCTGAGGCTCCCAAAGGGGCGGAGAAAGAACCTCGCACAGCTTGGCACGGCCAGTCTGTGTGTGCTGAACCAAAAAACAAATGGAACAAAGACATTTAAATTTATAGCTCCAACTGAAGCGCTGAGCAAGGTTAATCCAGTATCTAGAGAGCTCAATTCAAACTGTTATCCCTTGTATATTTCAGCATCTGTTTTTTCCCCAGAAATGTGACAAGATTTAATATTAATTCTACATCTCCATATCTACATCTAAGAATCTATATATTTCTATCTATGCATTGTATCTATATGAATATTTAAAGAAATTCATTCTTTTTCATCCAATTGTATGTGACCCCAACAACTTCATTCAAAAATGGCTATAAATATATTAATTAACACTGTTTTTAATAGGCCCTCTAGCATTTACATGATGATTATAAATAAAAATTCATCATTGTTTTATGGCAAGCACTTTACTCTTACAAGAACAATGAATTTTCAGCACTTAAATTGTCCCGAAATAGTCACTGTATCATGTAAATATAAAGTCAGAGTTTGTTCCACACTTACAGTTTCTCTCTTTTGTTTTATTCAATGTGATTTAGAAATAAAAGAGACTACAGGAAAGTTGCTTAATGAACTTGGAAAATTATGAGAAATAGCTTTGGAATTAAATTCCAGTGAGTTAAGAGAAGCATTAAAGGGGAGGCGTGATAGATCCAAACAGCTCTGACAAATGGGAGCTGTGGATCAAGACTGCTGCTATTTTTATTAGTGAAAATGTCAACCGAAGGACTGAGCCTCAGCACCATGGTTTCCTGGTTCCCCCACATGTAAGCCCAGGTAGTGACACCCTGTGTTGGGAGAGTTTCTGATACTGAGTTTATCTGTGAAATCTCTGCAGCGGTGCTGGACTTGGCATCATCTCAGCGTTGGCTATTGTAAGCACTAGTGCAGGCTAAATGTTTTAAAAATCGCCTAATCATTATAAAAATGCAGACATCACTGTGCTTCAGGAAATGAATACTAGCCTTCTCTCTCTCATGACATTTGCCAGAATTCAGGCTGCTTTCTTAGAAAGCACTCAGGGTTTTCCAAAGATTCTTCACCAAGAAAAAAAAAAGTCTCTGAAAGCTTTTATTAAATGCATGTTCTTGGTATATGGTGATTTAAGATAATGGACTCTTCCTACTTTTTATTTTCTAAATGTGCATTATTTTAGATTTGTAAATAAATTTTTGGCAATTTTTATTTGAGTTGAATTTTATATTTAGTGTAATACCTTTGAAACATATAATATGCAGTGTGGTGAAAGGTTAACTACATTTAAATGCCTTTTCCTTTTAAATGCCCATCTTCCATTTGACACATTTTTTCACATAACCTTTAGTCTGACACTTGTTATATTACTGTTATTTGTTTATTGTGAAATCTTTGGAAAAATAAAGTTCAAAAAATAAAATGAAAATCACCTTAAGGTCTGTGCTCAAAGATGACAATTTTTCAATTTTCAGTGTTTATTGGCTCCTTTTGTCAAATGGATATGTGTGAATCAATGTATATGCCTCATTGCATAAAAAATTAAAAAAAAACAAACAACAAGCCATAGCTGAGGTATCATTGTACATTATTCTAGAGGCCTCAGTACAGGGTGGCAAATGCAGCCAAAGAGGACAGGAGAAGTCATCACACTGTGTTTGTATCTTGACTCTCTAATCATTAGTGATCTGATCAAACAAATCTCTGTTCTCTCTTAGTGTCTTCTGTCTCATCCCACACAGGAACAACAACACTGAGTAGTTGTAAATCATACATAAGTTTCTTCAGTAATACATTTAAAAAATAATAAACCATGTGTGATGACACATACCTTTAATTTCAGCACCTGGGAAGCAGAGGCCGGCAGAATTCTGACTTCAAGGTCAGCAGGGTAAGTTCCAGGACTGCTAGAGATACACAGAGAAACTCTGTTTAAGAACGGTAACAACTAAACAACAACAACAATTTTTTTGAAATATATCGTATATTATTAAATAATGTTTGAAACAGAGTTATGGAAAGCACAGACATTTTAGGATTATGTTATAAATAATGTCACTATTTGTTTCAGTTAGTTTGACTCTAGATGATACAAAAGCCAAGTGGCGTTAATAATTCTTCACATACTGAGCAATCCAGAGGTGAACTCGCCCAGCATCTCCACTGTAGCTTCAAGGGCAGGTGATGTCATCTCTCTTCACTTTGTTCAGCATATGAACTTCCTGCATAGGTATGGTGTAAGGATTGTGCTTCTGGTTCCTGGCTGCTGGCTGCCTCCTTTCTGGATTTGTTTGAGGGAGCATGCATGCCTCTGAGAAGCCAGGAAAACTACCTGACTATTATTATTGGTAAGAACAAGGTAAACATTATAGGAGGTTGACTTGCCTTCCTATTTTACTGACCCGAAGGGTGTCAAAAGTTTATATTATTAGAATAATTAATATTATTCTGACAGGTTTCTTAAGTCCTGACTAGACTAGGCTTATCCTCACTAAAGTTCTTTCTTTGAAGAACAAAGAAAATCATAAGTTAAAATGCTTTTCAAATGCATTGGTGGAAACAGCAGGCAGGTAGGTTACAGCAAAGAGGGAATTGTTATAGGCCTCTGCTGTTATGTGAGTCTTAGTCTGTGGGTGGGTGGGTGGAAATTAGTGGTGCAGTAAGTTAAAAAATCTTTAGGGTTTCCCATGACACTCACAAGGCGACTAGGCAGACTGCAGGCGAACAGTGGTTGGGTATTTAGGGGGGCAGAAGTACACCTACAACATTCCACGTTCTCTACAACCACTGAAGCTCTAACCAGTTAGACGTTGTAGAAGGTTCAATAAGTGTGGCCCTTCTTTCCAGGGACTTTATCTTACATGTCGATCTATGTTCTTCCATGCCAGCTGACACAGAAATATATGTCTTGGTCAGGTAAAAGCTGATATAACTTATTTTTATTTATCGGCATTGATGGCAAGTGCCCTTGCTGAACTGGGCATTTCTAATACTTTGGCTACAGATTTTAAAAATGGTTTCCATGTGGATAACGATATATGCTATCATATTCCACTCTCTCTCCTTCCTTTTCTCATACAGATAATGCTTTTGTACATACTGGCTGGTATCCGCAGGATAATGTTGAGAAAAGTGAAAATTGCAGACATTTTTGTTTTATTCCTGCCTTCTAAGAAAAATACATCTAATGTTCAATGTCTGTAGGTTTTCTTTTCTTTTCAAAGCTTAATTACAAGAGAATCCTCAGTAGTAGAGATTTCTTATGGTTAAAATAAGGGGTTGAACTATTTACTTTTGTTTCACCTAACTGATGCTTGAACGTGATTTTATTTTATAGTGTAAGATGGTTACCATTTATTTTAGTGGAATTCCTGGGATCATTCCATTCTTCACTATGTTGAATCACAAACCTAGAGCTTCTTGCTACATGTAAGATGCTCTATGCGCATCCCTCGTAGGGAAGGGAGGGAAACTAAAGCAGCTGGACTGCACTGTAGAGAGTGAGGCCAAGCCACGGATGAGAACTACAATTTGTTGCTGAGGTTCTGAGCTTCCGTGCATTCTCTGTTAGGATGGAGTGTGAATTGCAAAGCTGGGGAAAAAAATTTAAGGCTACGCCTTTCATTTTTACCCTCAATAATATTTATTTTAACAAAATTGTCTTAATTCTCACAGGATTCAGTTAGTTTTGTAAATATATGCCACCTGCAGCAAACGTAATAATAGGAGGCTATTATCTCAGTATTGGTAGGGATGGGAACTCTCTGAGCTTCAGGGGAATCCTATTCTATTGGACTGATCACCTATGTTTAGAGTTGAAGGGTCATTCCTCTGTCACATGAGGGCATTTCAATCCTAAATCAATGTGGTTTGAATAATACAATAATGAGAAAATGTCAATATAACGGTCTTACTGAAGGGCTAATTGGTAATTATTTCCTGAGACTGACAAGTCAGTGTTTCTCTGCAGTGAAGGAGAGTGAGAAGGAAGAAAAGTCTGTTTGGGCACCGATTTGGAAGAAAGATCAGTAACAACCGAAATGGAAAATCCGAGAAGGTACGATTAATATTCACCAAGTACCTATTATGCTCTAGGAAATTTATGTCATATTTGATCAAAAATTATCATGTGATAATGTCTTCATAGAACAAGAAGCTGAAGCCCAAGGAAAGGAAACATCATGCTAAAACTTGGGAGCTGGTAAGGGTTTGCGATGGAGTCATGTGAAATCAAGTCACGCTAAAAACCTGGGACATTTCCCACCTTACCTACACAGGGCATATAAAAGAAAGAGTCCAAAAAGATACATGTTTATCTCACTAGGAAGCATATGCCTAATGTAAAAGTACAGAAATTAATTTTGACAGTATAAGTAATTCTATACCTAGAAATTAATTATGAAGAGACAATTATATATATGACCAAATATATGAATATTCATTGTGGTATTAACAAATTTGTTACAAATTAAGTAATAAAAGATATAGCATTAATACTAGTTATGGAATATTATGGAATCACTGAAAAGGAGATTATTGGGAAAAATCTAAGTGATATTTGATGTGTTTGGCAATGAAGTTTTAGATACAAAACCAATAGGCAATTCACAAAATAAAAGAGAATGCATATTCTGGACCTAATTAAAATTATATGAAATTAAAAAATTGAGTGTATATATCTAGAAGTATATAAACTTAGTAATAAATAAGTACAACCTGTTCAGTTGTATTCAACTGCTCTTACCTATTCACTCTCCTACACACACTCACGCAAACACACACACACACACACACATCCATATATACATATGTAAAAACAAGAAAAACAAGGCCATGAATTTGAGAGAGAGTAAGCTGGGGTACATGGCAAGGTTTGGTGGTAGGAAAGGGAGGAGGAAATAAAGTAATTATAAAATTATATTGCATTATAAATACAATATTTTAAAGACAGTAACTGAAAATAATGGAAGAGATGGTCCTCCTAGAGAGGAGCACATAACCTGGTTGTTCAGTGCCAAATGATCAGCCCTTTAAATACACATATGTGTAAGATTATATGGTCTCAAAAAGTTATATTTAGGAATGCATATATACAAATATAAACATATTTTCATACAATAACAATTAATAAAAAGACAGGCAATAAATTTGAAGGAAAATGGGGAGGGTATGTGGAAGGTTTTGAAGGATCGAAAGAGAAACGAGAAACATTGTAGTTAAATTACCTAAAAATATAAAATACAAAGAAAGGAAGGATGAAGGCATCTTGTTTGAAATGAATAAATAGGTAAATAAATAGTGTGCAACTGAAGTTGATTATATTAGGTGAATTAAGTCAATTTTGTAAATATTGTATGGTTTGTGGTTTTACATTTCATACAGATGCATAAAATCATGTACATGTGTATATGCATATGGAAAGGGGAATCATGATGCATGAGTTGTGTGTGCTCAACATACAATGTATACAGAGGGCTGGTCTCCAAAATATATAAAGAACTCAAGAAACTAGACATCAAACTACCAAATAATCCAATTATAAAATGGGGTACGTATCTAAACAGAGATTTCTCAACAGAAGAATCTAAAATGCTTGAAATATACTTAAAGAACTGTTCAACATCCTTAATCATCAGATAATTGCAAATAAAAATGATTCTGAGATAACAAACCTGTCAGAATGCAAAGATAAAAAACACCAATTACAGCTTATTTCGGAGAGTATGTAAAGTAATGGAGACATTCCTTCACTGCTGTTCTAAGTGCAAATTTGTACAGCTACTCTGGAAATCAGTATGGTGGTTTCTCAGAAATCTGGAAATCAATTTACCTCAAGACCCAATAATACCACTCTTGTGCATATGCCCAAAGGTTGCTAAATCATACCACAAGGACATTTGTTCAACTATATTCATAGCAGCATTATTCATACTAGTAAGAACTTAGAAACAAATGGATAAACAAAATATGGTTCATTTGTACAATGGGGTGTTACTAAGGTATAAAAAACAAAGACATCTTGAAATTCTCAGGCAAATGGATGGAACTAGAAAAAAAATTATCCTGAGTGAGGTAATCCAGACCCAGAAAGACAAACAAGGTAAGTATTCATTTATAAGTGGATATTAAATGGAAAACATAGGTTTGTCAGACTACAATCCACAACCTAAGAGAAGCTAGGTAACAAGGAGGACCTTAAGAGTGACACACATGGATTGTCCTAGAAAAGGGAAATAAATAAGTCTCCAACATAAACTGGGAACAGGAGGGTATAAAGGGGAGGGGGTGGGGGATAAGAACATGAGAGGACAGGATGGTCAGTTTAAGGGAGGGACAAGAGGGAGAAGAATGAAAGAAATTCCTCGATAGAATTCCCTAATTTAGGGAAAGAAATTCCCTAATTTATGGGATTAGGGAGAAACTTGATGATAGTGAAATTCCCAGGAATCCACAAGGATGTCCTCAGCTAAGACCCTAATCAGATTGGTTAATACTCTAGTTATCATCATAGAACTTTCATCCAGTAGTTGATGGAAGCAAACACTGTGCCGAGCTCTGGGAGTTCAGTTGAAGAGAGGGAGGGAGGATTATATAAGCAGAGGTTGTTAGGATAATGATGGGGAAGCCTATAGGGACAGCTAACACAGCTAGTGGGAGCTCATGAACTCTGGACTGTCAGCTGGGGAACCAACATGTAATGGAACTAGTTCTTCTGAATGTGAATAATGATAGTGGGACCAGGATCTATCCCTGGTGCATGAGCTGACATTTTGGAGCCCATTCGCTATTGTGGGAAGTGTTGCTCAGCCTTGATATTGTGGGGGAGGGATGGGGGGCTTGGTTCTGCCTCAACTTGGTGTGCCAGGTTGTTGACTCCCAATGGAAAACTTTACCCTTTTTGAAGAGTGAATAGGTGGTGTGTTGGAGTGGAGTGGTGGTAAGTGGGAGGCAGGGAGGGAGAAAATTTAAAATATAAGAAAACTAAGCAACATGTTGACCCACTCAACATGAGGTAAATCATACTTGGTCTGGAAATCTAGTCAGCTTCTCTGGCTAGGGAGATCATGCATCTTAGAAAATAATCTACAACTGTGATTTTGCTAGTACAGAATAAGTCCTTATTGCATTCCAAATTTCATCTTCATCCCTTCAAATAAGTATAGCTACCACCTTTCAACAAATAATGCCCTTAAAATTTTGACAGTTATATACTTGGATATGAAATGATGTGATCACACTTACAATGGCCTCCTATTTACCCCTCTACTCCTGCTGTTTCCACCTCTTTTTAACTTGTCTGCCTTCTACTTTCATGTTCCTTTCTTGAATTCAGGTCCTATGCAGGCACTGTGGACTCATGATTGCAATGACCATGCCATATCCAAGAGATTTTGTTTGAGAGCACTCCCTGACCTTCCAGCTCTTTCAACTCCAGTTCTGTGAAACCCAAAACTTTTCAAATCATAATTATACAATCAACAAATAAAAATATATCTTTCTGAAATTCTCTGATAGCTCTGTGTTTGAGGATTAGGATTAATGTTACAGTTGAATATAAAAAGCTTTCTTTGTTTAGTTTTACTTACCCTTTAGTGTTTATTTCCTAAAATAGCCACGTTTCTCCACCAATGTTCCCCACAAAAAATGCCTTTCATTTTTGCCACAGGATGTGTATGACTGTCGGAGCCTCTGCTCTGTACCTTAAATTTTCCTTGTAACTTGTTGCTCCATTTTCAATGTCCATGGCTCTTGAATTCTCATTTTTCTTCAAGAATTTAATCAATTTCCTGAAACGTCTTCTGTTTTATTTTATTTCCATAAGAATCCATTCATTTACTTTTTGCTCCTCTAGAACTGTGCTGAGAGCCCATTACAGTATTTTTATAATCCTTTTTTTTGCATCCTGTTATGTGAATGATGCGTATGTGAGTTTTCATCTGTGTGCCAAACTATCTCTCAAGGTTGGGCCTTTGTTTTTGTGTCACCTAAAATACACCAAGTGCAGTTCTTTGCACAATGAATGACTGCTAAATTGAATTGATTTAAACTATATTAGATGTCCTTTGAAAGTGCTAGCAAAATACCATGAATGGTGTCTGTGTGAGACATTTCAAATTAAAATGGGAGGACTAATACATTAATGCCAACGTGCTCTCAAGTAAACATCCCTTGCTCTGTAGTGAAGATTATCAAACACCAGATTCCTAGACTAGGAGTTGTGATTGGAATACTTGATCTGTAAATTAAAGACAAATCTCCCTTACTTATTTGCATCAAGGCAAGAAGACAAAGTCATAAGATCAGTGTCACAAAAGGTGTCATGGGCACAACTTTTCAGATGAAGTGATCTGGGAACATTTTATGTGGGAGAACATAGAAGGGTCTGAGAAAAATGCAGAGGTGATTTATGACTTTTCTCTATTTCTCGCACTGGAAACCCAAACCAGAAGGAAGATGCTCTTTGGGTTGACAAAAATGCTGTAAGAGTAATTATTTGATAATGTAAACTTTGGAAGTACATATAAAATATGTTTTGACAGTCTTTCAGGGAAAAAAAACAACTCATCTTAGTTCCCTAGGGTTCTTTGTGGATTTTTGAAGGATTTTAATAATGATCATTTTAAAATTCATTAGTGACGCAACAAATATCAAGGGAAGTTGCTAATAATGCTTTTTTAAGAACCTGCTATTATTTCTTATAAAACATGTATTCCCAGGTAAATGTAAGACAATATCCATGGTCTGCATGCTCATATAACATCAGAGTTGCAGAAGCATAGACAAGAAAGACCAAGACAAGAAATAATTTCCTAAGGAGCATCATCCCATAATCATTTACAATTTTACTGTGTTCAAGAAGGAATATTCTGCTTAATTTCTTATTTGTACATTTGCATATAAAGTTGTGGCCTATATAGACTGTAAACCAATGATCCCTTTTATGCTAACTGCTTAAAGTCATATATACTTCTGACTAGTTTTATATTGCTGAAAAATAAGCTTTGTGTGATAGCAAAACAATGAAACAAATAATTAACTCCTCAGAAAACCTTAATAGCCTGACAAATCCCACATGCACTTGTGTGTGTGTGTGTGTGTATGTGTGTGTTTGTATGTGTGTGTGTGTATGTGTGTGTACGTGTGTGTGTACGTGTGTGTGTACGTGTGTGTGTACGTGTGTGTACGTGTGTGTGTATGTGTGTGTGTATGTGTGTGTGTACGTGTGTGTGTGTGTGTATGTGTGTGTGTGTGTGTGTGTGTTTATGAAGGGGAGGGAAAAATAGAGAAAGAGTTATTGTATGGGTTCAGATCAATTCTTACTCTGGTATGTATGGGGAGGCAGTGAATGAAATCCCAATAAAGAGCTTTTGCATGGAACATACATGGAAATATTTTGGCTTCTTTGGACAAAAAACTAACTCCTTTTAGGATTCCTAGGAAAACCAAAGTGTTCCAGTCTGTAATTATGAAGCAACACTGGCTCTCTTTGCAGTAATGCCATTAAGATCTCTTGGTTTTACTGTCATTCTAGCACGGATCTTGACAAAATTTCTCGGCGCAGTGATAACAGCACAAGCAAAGAAAATAATTTTAAACTCAGAAAGAAGACTCAGGGCTTAATTTGTTTCTCTGTGATCTGATATTTAGGCTGAGATTGGACTAGACAGGTGACACAGTGTGGAAAGCACTTAAATTTAGAGACAAGATAAGATCAGTGATAAGTGTGCTCCTTTTAGTCTGAACTATTTCTATCTATCATCTTGCGTCACACCTGAAATACTACTCAAGTCCTGCATGTATTTTATATGTGTGGTAATCTAAGTTTATAGCAAGCAGTCTATGATCCTTATTTGCTATCAAGATGTAACACTGGTGATTAAATTACAGATGACACACCACATCAATTCTTATTAGAGTTGCGCAGGCAGTAAATGTTTACATTTCACCAGATGATTTGTGTTCCCCTCTTCCCCATTTCTCATTATATTAAACTTGACCAAATTTTACATTCAGCATCTTACTTAGGTTAAGCTTTTAAATATCGACATGATAGTCTTTTCATATGTTCATAAATTATAAGACTATTAGAATCATTTGTATATTGTAAAGTCCTATAGAGTAAGATAGGGAAACATGTTTATGCAACAAATATTTACTGAGCACTTGTTATGTTTTGACTGTCCCTATAGGTACTGGTGGATGAATTTCTAGAAAAATACTCCTGGTTTCATGAAACTTATAGTCTTGTGAGGGAAGGTAGAAAGCTAAAACATCAAAACAAAACCAAAAACAAGAATAAAAACAGTAATAGACTATATCTCTTAATGATATATTCTACAGAAGAAAAGAATAAAAGATGGTTTATAGAGAGTGCCAAGGAAGGATATTTAAAGAAAAAATTAAAAATAAGAGACGTGATGGTGAGAATTTACATTCAGATGAAGAATAAGACCAGTGCAGGAACTTGCATGCATTTGAGGAGCAGCTCAGGTCTGAGTGCGGCAGTAATTGTAAGGAGAAGAGAAAAAGGCAGAATTGGGCAGTCAAGGGGCCACAGAGGGCATGGAATGGAGGCTGTAGACATAGAAGCATGCATTTTTGAGACATCTACAGTGTGGGAAGCAGTGACATTGCCTCTTTGAAGATCCCATCATGTGTCTGATGTTGGCATTCTTTACCCTGAACCATAATGAATGATGTACTTTTGGTGGCTCCTACAGTGGGCTAAGTCTTATGGTTTTCAAGGGGAAATGATGTGAAAATGAGCACTTTTCTTATTTCTATGAGAAAAATAATGTTAATAAAAAGTACGTAAGTTGTTTAAGGTCACCAGGGATTAGGCTTCATTTTCAGTGCAGCATAAGTAAGCCTTTGATTTCTACAGTAAGTCACTGAGGGTATTGGAGTACAGGAGTCATATAATGAGAAGTCCTTACCAAGCAGGTTATTTTAGTATGTGATCAATCAGTCCATCGAGGATAAGGGCAGATACAAAAGAAGAGAAGGGTAAGAGACAACTGCAGATTTGACCAAGGAAATTGTGCGTTTGTCGGATATAGGCTGTAAAAAAAAGTTCAGATCATGTTTAAATATAAGACTGACTAAATACCAAGAGGGATAAATAAAGTAGAAAGAGAATTGAGTACAGATACCTGAATCATTCTAACTTGGAAGATATATATCAACACTAAGAAAAAAATTATATGGTATTGCAAATAGTGCAGCTATGAACATAGTTGAACAAATGCTTTTGTAGTATGTTAGGGAATCTCTAGGGTATATTCCCAAGAGTGGAATTGCTGGGTCCTGAGGGAGGTTGACTCCCAGTTTCCTGAGAAACCGCCACACTGATTTCCACAGTGGCTGCACAAGTTTGCATTCCCACCAACAATGGATGAGTGTTCCCCTCACCCCACATCCTCTCCAGCATAGGCTATCATTGGTGTTTTTGACTTTAGCTATTCTGACAGGTGTTAGATGGTATTTCAAAGTGGTTTTGATTTGCATTTCCTTGATCACTAAGGAGGTTGAGCATGACCTTAAGTGTCTTCTGGCCATTCGAAGTTCATCTGTTGTGAATTCTCTGTTCAGATCAGTACCCCATTTTTTAATTGGGTTAATTAGAGTTTTAGTGTCTAGTTTCTTGAGTTCTTTGTATATTTTGGAGATCAGACCTTTGTCTGATGAGGGGTTGGTGAAGATCTTCTCCCAGTCAGAAGGCAGCCTTTTTGTCTTACTGACAGTGTCCTTTGCTTTACAGAAGCTTCTCAGTTTCAGGAGGTCCCATTTATTCATTGTTTCTCTTATTGTCTGTGCTACTGGGGTCCTACTTAGGGAGTGGCCTCCTGTGCCTATATCTTGTAGATTACTTCCCACTTTCTCTTCTATCAGGTTCAAAGTGGACAGATTAATGTTGATGTCTTTAATCCATTTGGACTTGACTTTTGTTCATGGTGATAGATATGGATCTACTTTCATTCTTCTACAGGTTGACATCCAGTTATGTCAGCACCATTTGTTAAAGATGCTTTCCTTCTTCCATTGTATACCTTTAGCTCCCTTGTCCAAAATTAGGTGTTCATAGGTTTGTGGGTTAGTATCCGGGTCTTCTATTCGATTCCATAGGTTGACTTCTCTGTTCTTATGCCAATACCAAGCTGTTTTCAATACTGTAGCTCTGTAATAGAGTTTGAAGTCAGGGATGGTAATGCCTCCAGAAGTTCCTTTATTGTATGAGATTGTTTTGGCTATCCTGGGTTTTTTGTTTTGCTATATAAACTTGATTATTTTTCTCTCAAGGTCTGTGAAGAAGTTTGATGGGATTTTGATGGGGATTGCATTGAATCTATAGATTGCTTTTGGTAGAATTGTCATTTTTACTATGTTGATTCTCCCAATCCAAGAACAGGGGAGGTCTTTCCATTTTCTGGTATCCTCCTCAATTTCTTTGTTAAGATCATATTTTATAATTTAATTTTCTATTATCCACTTTGTCATATTGTCAATACTTCTGATTTGTATTCCAAAAAAATTAACTCATTTGTTAATTTGACTGTGGAACACAATTGCTAACTTTTACTCTCAGATTCCAACAATTTCTCCTGTTTTTTTCACAGATAAAGCTTTAGGAGGATCATTTTTTTGATACTATTTTTTCATGGATTAAAGGCAAAATTCCTTCAGTATGAATAAAATTTAAACGTGAATAAAGTAGAAAAAGCTTTGAATACCAGAGCTTTCAATCTCTTAGAACTCTCTTAGCTATTGACATGGTGGCCAAGAGATGGGATAGTTGAATTGAGAAGATCCAAGGAGTGTTTAGTAGATAGACAGTTTATAAAAAGAAGATAAAGAAAACAAAAAGAATAGTATTATATGGGGAGATAGTGAAGTAAAAACTTGTCACAAGGGAATCTCTCAGGAATCTACAAGTATGACCTCAGCTAAGACTCTCAGCAATAGCATATACATAGCATGAACTTCTGATCTCCTGTGACTAGACAAGAATTCAAGTAGACAGAGTGGGAAACCAGCCCAGCCACACAACCTTCAACCTACTGTCCTGTCTATAAGATGCGATAGAACTGGTGTCTATCCCAGTTGTCATCAAAGAGACTTCATCCAGAAACTGGTAGAAACAGATATAGACTCAAAATCAAACATTAGGAGGAGTTCAGGAAGTCCTGCAGAAGAGAAGGATAAAGAATTGTAGGTGCCAGAGGGGTCGAGAATATCACAAGAATATCCCAGAGAATCAACTTACCTGGGTTCATAGGGATTCAAAGAAACTGAAAGGACAATCAGGGAGTCTGCATGGGCCTAACCTATTCCCTCTGCATACACATTACAGTTATGTAGCTTGGTCCTCTTGTGGAACTTCTAACAGTGGAAGCAGGGACTATCTCTGATTCTTTTACTGATCCTTAGAATCATATTATTCCTACTGGGTCACCTTGTTCAGCCTTCATACACGAGAAAGCATTTAGTCTTACTGCCACCTGATATTCTGTGTTTTGTTCTTACTCATAGGAAACCTGCCTTTTCCTGAACAGAAATGAAGACGAGTGGGTGGGGGTGGGGTGAAGACAGAAGGGGGATGTGGGAGAGCTACTGGGAGGAGAGGATGGAGCGGAAACTATGGCTGGGCAGTTAAAAAAACGACATCCAGGAAAAAGCAAACAATAAACAAACAAAATACCCCTGAGCTACCACTTGCCTTGGAGAGGTAATGGGAGGGTTCAGGTAGTAGAACTGGAAGATACTACCAAGATCAAGTTCAACGGTACCCAGGGTGGTTGTTCCCTAGGGAAGGAGTGAACTCTCCTTTCAGTCCTTGTTTTTATTTTTAAAATCTCAAACATGCACAGAGTGATGCACATCCAATACTCTTCTAACTCCCCTTCTCACTTCTTATGTCTCCCCTATCCTGTCTAAATTCATGACCTCTTCTTTTTATAATTTTCACACACACACATGTGAACATATAACCTACTTAGTCCATTTAATATTATTAGTATTCATGAGTAATGTTCAGAGCTGGCCACTTGGGATTAGACAGCCTATTTGGAAACTAATTCCATATTGAAATGTCCTATGTTGTCATTATCAGGCCATGTGTACAACAACTATGTTGTTGCGATTTCTTTCATGAGTGTAGATTTAATATGTTTAGAAGATACTGTCTTGCAGTGGGTGCTTTGGTCTTCCAGGTCCTACAGTCTTTCTGTCTGTTATCTTGTAATTTTTTCTGGAGATTATGTATAGGGGTTGATTGACAGATGTGTTCACTGGGGTTGGGTACCCCACAGGCCACTATTCCCTGCATTTTTAAAATCAAAGATATCTGTAACCATCTCTGTCTGTTGCAAAAAGAATCTTCTTTGCTGAGAGAGGAAACTATAGTTATCTGTTGATATAAGGAAAAGAATTTAGAATAAACTTACAGATTGCATTTATTTAAGAAAATGGCAGTACTAGGCTCTCCTCTAGAGTTTATAACCACTCCAGCAACAGGGGGTTGGGTAGGTTTATGTTATCATTGTTGTTCTTCCTAGATGTTACAGCTTTGTAGGACTATTGTTTATCTCCTTTGGCAGCTTGCATAGCATCTTGAGATAGCAAGAGAGCCAGTGCTCAGGAAGGAAGCTTCCATGTCAGATACAGAGAGATCCTTCTACATTCTAAAATGTAGAAATATATATATATATATTGCATAGTCTTTTTTTAAGTAATTTTATTAAATTATAAAAGATTCCATTTACGCCCCTCTTCCCAACACCCTCCCACTCCCACCCTCCCTCTCCTCCTCCCTCTTTGTCCCTAAGGGCAGTCAGGGTTTCAAGCCCTGTGGGAAGTTCAAGTTCGTCCCCCCTCCCTCCAGGTCCAGGAAGGTGAGTATCCAAACAGACTGGATCCCAAAAATATGCAGAGGAAACTAGTCCCAGTGTCATTGTCAATGGCTTCTCAGAAAGACTCCGGGCCAGCCACATTAGGAGAATCCGGCCACATTCAGAGAATCTGGTTGGATCACGTGCTCGTTCAGTCGCAGTCCAACTGCCCTTGGTAAACTCTCATTAGATCCGACCCCTTGTATCAGTGGGTGATAGCATCCCTCGCAGTCCTTCGTCATTTTCTTCCTCTTCTGCTCCAGATTTGGACCTTGGGGGGCTCAGTCCGGTGCTCCAATGTGGGACTCCGTCTGTATCGCCATCCATCGCCAGATGAAGGACCTATGGTGATAAGCAAAATATTCATCAGTATGGTTATGGGCCAAGGCCGGTTCAGGCACCCTCTCCTCTGTCCAGAGAACAATCTGGGGATCTCTCCTTGGACCTGGGATCCCATATATAATCAAGTTTCCTATAAACCCTAAAATGACTCCCTTAGTTGAAATATATTCTTCCCTGATCCCATATTCATCCTTCCTCCCTTCCCCCCATCCCGGTCTACCGAGCTTTCTCCATTCCTCCCCTACTCCCTTCTCTCTAACCCTCTCCCCTTCCAACAACCCTCCCACCCACCCCCCATGCACCCAAGGTTACCTGGGACTCTTGACTATTTCCTACCTCCTGGCGGATAGCTAAATAATCTTCATCAGGTTCGTCTTCTTATTTAGCTTCTCTAGGATCACGAATAATAGGCTCAAAGACCTTTAAAATTATGGTTAGAATCCACTTATGAGTGAATACATACCGTGTTCCTCTTTTTGGGTCTGGCTTACCTCACTCAGTAAAGCGTTTTCTATGTCCATCCATTTGCATGCAAAATTCAAGATGTCATTATTTTTTACCGCTGAGTAAAACTCTAATGTGTATATGTTCCACACCTTTTTTAACCATTCTTCTATTGAGGGGCACCTAGGCTGTTTCCAGGTTCTGGCTATTACAAATAGTGCTGCTATGAACATAGTTGAACAAATGCTTTTGTAGTATACTAGGGAATCTCTAGGGTATATTCCCAAGAGTGGAATTGCTGGGTCCTGAGGGAGGTTGACTCCCAGTTTCCTGAGAAACCGCCACACTGATTTCCACAGTGGCTGCACAAGTTTGCATTCCCACCAGCAATGGACGAGTGTTCCCCTCACCCCACATCCTCTCCAGCATAGGCTATCATTGGTGTTTTTGACTTTAGCTATTCTGACAGGTGTAAGATGGTATCTCAAAGCGGTTTTGATTTGCATTTCCCTGATCGGTAAGGAGGTGGAGCATGACCTTAAGTGTCTTCTGGCCATTCGAAGTTCATCTGTTGTGAATTCTCTGTTCTGTTCAGTACACCATTTTTTAATTGGGTTAATTAGAGTTTTAGTGCCTAGTTTCTTGAGTTCTTTGTATATTTTGGAGATCAGACCTTTGTCTGATGAGGGGTTGGTAAAGATCTTCTCCCAGTCAGAAGGTAGCCTTTTTGTCTTACTGACAGTGTCCTTTGCTTTACAGAAACTTCTCAGTTTCAGTAGATCCCATTTATTCATTGTTTCTCTTATTGTCTGTGCAGCTGGGGTCCTGCTTAGGAAGAGGCCTCCTGTGCCTATATCTTGTAGACTACTTCCCACTTTCTCTTCTATCAGGTTCAAAGTGGTCAGATTAATGTTGATGTCTTTAATCCATTTGGACCTGAGTTTTGTGCATGGTGATAGGTATGGATCTACTTTCATCCTTTTACAGGTTGACATCCAGTTATGCCAGCACCATTTGTTAAAGATGCTTTCCTTCTTCCATTGTATACCTTTAGCTCCCTTGTCAAAAATCAGGTGCTCATAGGTTTGTGGGTTAATATCCGGGTCTTCTATTCGATTCCAAAGGTCGATTTCTCTGTTCTTATGCCAATACCAAGCTGTTTTCAATACTGTAGCTCTGTAATAGAGTTTGAAGTCAGGGATGGTAATGCCTCCAGAAGTTCCTTTATTGTATGAGATTGTTTTGGCTATCCTGGGTTTTTTGTTTTGCCATATAAACTTGATTATTGTTTTCTCAAGGTCTGTGAAGAAGTTTGATGGGATTTTGATGGGGATTGCATTGAATCTATAGATTGCTTTTGGTAGAATTGCCATTTTTACTATGTTGATCCTCCCAATCCAAGAACAAGGGAGATGTTTCCATTTTCTGGTATCCTCCTCAATTTCTTTCTTCAAAGACTTAAAGTTCTTGTCAAATAGGTCTTTCACTTCCTTGGATAGAGTAACCCCAAGATATTTTATGCTATTTGTGGCTATCGTGAAAGGTGATGTTTCTCTGATTTCCCTCTCAGCTTCTTTATCCTTTGTGTATAGGAGGGCCACTGATTTTTTGGAGTTGATCTTGTATCCTGCCACGTTACTAAAGGTGTTTATCAGCTGTAGGAGTTCTTTGGTAGAGTTTTTGGGGTCACTTATGTACACTATCATATCGTCAGCAAATAACGAAAGTTTAACTTCATCCTTTCCAATTTGAATCCCCTTGATCTCCTTATGTTGTCTTATTGCTATTGCTAGGACTTCAAGTACTATATTGAAGAGGTATGGAGAGAGTGGACAGCCTTGTCGTGTTCCTGATTTTAGTGGAAAGGCTTTGAGTTTCTCTCCATTCAATTTGATGTTAGCTGTCGGCTTGCTGTATATTGCTTTTATTATATTTAGGTATGATCCTTGTATCCCCAGTCTCTCCAACACCTTTATCATAAATGGGTGTTGAATTTTGTCAAATGCTTTTTCAGCATCCAATGAAATGATCATATGGTTTTTTTCATTCAGTTTATTTATATGATGGATTACATTGATAGATTTGCGTATGTTGAACCAGCCCTGCATCTCTGGGATGAAGCCTACTTGATCATAATGGATAAGTTTTCTAATGTGTTCCTGGATTCGGTTTGCCAGGATTTTATTGAGAATTTTCGCGTCGATGTTCATGAGTGAGATTGGCCTGTAATTCTCTTTCTTGGTTGTGTCTTTATGTGGTTTTGGTATTAAGGTAACTGTAGCTTCATAAAAGGAGATTGGCAATGACTCTTCTGTTTCTATATAATGGAATACATTAAGGAGTATAGGAATTAGCTCTTCCTGGAAGTTCTGGTAGAATTCTGCATTGAAACCATCTGGTCCTGGGCTTTTTTTGGCAGGGAGATTTCTGATAACAGCTTCTAATTCTTCGCGACTAACAGGTCTATTTAGATTGTTCACCTGTTCTTGGTTCAACTTTGGTATATGGTATTTATCTAAAAAAAAATGTCCATTTCTTTTACATTTTCCAACTTTGTGGCATATAAACTTTCGTAGTAAGATCTAATGATTCTCTGAATTTCCTCTGTGTCTGTGGTTATATCCCCCTTTTCATTTCTGATCCTATTAATTTGCAAGTTCTCTCTCTGCCGTTTGATTAGTTTGGATAGGGGTTTGTCAATCTTGTTGATTTTCTCCAAGAACCAGCTTTTTGATTCATTGATTCTTTGGATTGTTTTCTGTGTTTCTATTTTGTTGATTTCAGCCCTCAGTTTGATTATTTCCAGTCTTCTACTCCTCCTGGGTGAATCAGCTTCTTTTTTTTCTAGAGCTTTCAAGTGTGCTGTTAGGTCTCCAATGTGTGCTTTCTCCGTTTTCTTTAGTTGGGCACCTATTGCTATGAACTTTCCTCTTAGCACTGCTTTCATAGTGTCCCATAGGTTTGAGTATGTTGTGTCTTTGTTTTCATTAAATTCATGGAAGAGTTTAATTTCTTTCTTTATTTCTTCCTTGACCCAGGGGTGATTTAGTAGTTGACTGTTCAGTTTCCATGAGTTTGTTGGCTTCCTGGGGGGAGCATTGTTGTTGAATTCTAATTTTAGTCCATGGTGATCTGACAAGACACAGGTAGTTACTAATATTTTTTTGTATCTGTGGGAGTTTGCTTTGTTACCGAGTATGTGGTCAATCTTTGAGAAGGTTCCATGAACTGCAGAGAAAAAGGTATATTCTTTCCTATTTGAGTGGAGTGTTCTATAGATGTCTGTTAAGTCCATTTGATTCAATACCTCCAATAAATCTCTTAATTCTCTGTTTGGTTTCTGTCTGATTGACCTGTCCATTGGTGAGAGAGGAGTGTTGAAGTCTCCTACTATTAGTGTGTGTGGTTTGATGACTGCCTTGAGTTCTAGAAGAGTTTCTTTTACATATGTGGGTGCCTTTATATTAGAGCATAGATATTCAGGATTGAGACTTCCTCCTGATGAATTGTTCCAGTTATGAGTATGAAATGTCCATCTCCATTTCTTCTGATTGATTTTAGTTTGAAGTCGATTTTGTTAGATATTAGAATGACCACACCCGCTTGTTTCTTAGGTCCATTTGCTTGGAAAACCTTTTCCCAACCCTTTACTCTGAGTAGGTGTCTGTCTTTGTGGTTGAGGTGTGTTTCTTGTAAACAGCAGAAAGTTGGATCCTCTTTTCGTATCCAATCTCTAAGTCTGTGCCTCTTTATAGGTGAATTGAGTCCATTGATATTAAGTGATATTAATGACCAGTGGTTGTTGACTCCGGTCATTTTTTTTTTTAGGCAGTAGAGTGTATGTGTTTTCCTTCTTTGATTTGTGCTTGTGAATGGCCGCTAGATGTTTGAGTTATTGTAGTCAGTGTTGGCAATTTTGGATTCCTTGGGATGTAATTTTCCTTCTAGTATTCTCTGTAAGGCTAGATTAGTAGTTACATATTGTTTAAATTTGTTTTTATCCTGAAATATTTTGTTTTCTCCGTTGATAGTGAACGAAAGCTTGGCTGGGTTAAGTAGTCTGGGCTTGCATCCATGGTCCCTTAATTTCTGCAGTACCTCTATCCAGGACCTTCTGGCTTTCATGGTTTCTATAGAGAAGTCTGGTGTAAGTCTGATAGGTTTACCTTTCTAGGTTACTTGACCTTTTTCCTTTGCAGCTCTTAATATCCTTTCTTTAATCTGACTGCTTTGTGTTTTGATTATTATATGGCGAGGGGATGTTTTTTTCTGATCCAATCTATTCGGTGTTCTGTATGCTTCTTGCACCTTCATAGGAATATCCCTCTTTAGGATGGGAAAGTTTTATTCTATAATTTTGTTGAATATATCTTCTGGGCCTTTGATCTGCAATTCTTCTCCTTCTTCTACTCCTATTATTCTTAGATTTGGTTTTTTTTATTATGTCCCATATTTCCTGAATGTTTTGTGATGAGAATTTGTTGGATTTGCTGTTTTCTTTGGTCAGGGTGTTTATTTTCTCTATGGTGTCTTCATAATCTGAGATTCGTTCTTCTATCTCTTGTATTCTATTGGTTAAGCTTGATTCTGTAGTCTCCGTTCGTTTATCTAGGTTTTCCATATCCAGCCGGCCCTCGGATTGTGTTTTCCTCACTGCCTCCATTTCAGTTTTCAATTCTTGAACTGATTCTGTTACCTGTTTGATTGCTTTTTCTTGGTTTCCCAGGGTATCATTTACGAATTTACTCATTTCTTCAACCTTTTTGTTATATTTGTCTTCCATTTCTTTACTCATTTCTTCCATCTTTTTGTTATATTTGTCTTCTATTTCTTTAAGTGAGTTATTCATACCCTGTTTAGGAGCCTCTATTGCTTTCATAATGACACTGTTTTCCACTTCTTCCGGAATAGGGCGTTCAAGTCCTTCTGTCGTGAGATCGCTGGGATCTGGTGTTTTCATGTTGTTTTTCAGATTGTTGGAGGAGTTTTTGCCTTGGTGTCTGCCCACCTCTTCCTTCAGATGGTCTCCAATGGCTCTTCCCTCTGCTGGGTCTTCTACTGGATTAGTGTCCCTTGCTAACCAGGAATCACTATGCCTGCAGTCTTAGCTTGCTGCAGGCAGGCTATTAGAACAAAGGGACTTCCTTCCCTTTGCACTCACCACCTGTCCCGACCCTCGGTGCCCACCCTGGCTGAGATGGAGGAATTTAAGCCCCGAAAAAGGGAGAGAGGACGGGAGGGGTTCCAGGCCGAAAGCTGGGATGGCGTAGCAGGAGAGAGGGATTAGCTGGGGGAAGCTGCCCCTGTGGAGCAGCCAGGGAGATAAGGATGGCAGGAATACCGTGTGTACCTAACCGGAGTTGTATGGCTGGCGGTCAACACACTCACCCCTCCACAGGATCAGAGCCCCTCGCTGGTCAGAAGACTTGCTGCCTGCGGTCTTAGCTTGCTGCAGGCCGGCTATCAGAACAAAGGGACTCCCGTCTCTTTGCACTCACCGCCTGCCCTGCGCCGCGGTGCCCACCCCGGCTGAGATGGAGGAATTTAAGCCCCGAAAAAGCTTGCATAGTCTTTAGCAATAGAATATTACCATTACATACTTGTAGACAACCGAGGAAAACAATAATAATCAATATTGTTTGGGAGTCTTTTTGACTGCTGTAGCCAACAACTCAAAGGCAGGCTTCCCATGGTTCACATTTGAATTACTTGGTTTTTTTATAAATTCTTTTTCTGAAGTATATCTAAATAATTATTCCTGAAGAACATTTATATTGAAAGTGTATGTTTAGGAGGTCATGTTGTCTTAACCTTTCATATTCTCTGTGTTGTTGCTATGTGACTTGTGTGTGTGTGGACTTTTCCATTAATTATGTATCTGATGTTAAATTCTAGATGGTCTTTGATGAGAGTAAGTTTTTTTTTTCCATTTCTGCTATTGCTTAAGCTTGGTTAATTTTAGAATAGGCATGAAAAGTTCTTGGTTCAATCTTTTAGATGCTCAGGATTAAATTTTTTGGAGGGATAAAAATTAATCTAATTTATTGTTTGTGTGTGTGTGTGTGTGTGTGTCTGTCTGTCTGTCTGTCTGTCTGTTTATCTAGGCTTTTTACATAAGTTGAGCTATCTGTGGTAGGTTTGGAAGTACGAGATTCACATTGATGAATTCAGGCTCTGCTATTGGAACTAGGCTTTGGGAGTCGGAGTAGTGCAGTCGTGAAGTTCTGGGGAACAATACTCTAGCTTACATCTTTACATTGAACTTTCTGATGGGAAGACAGAAAGTAAAGTTATCTACTGAATTATTTTTAAAGGCCAACTTGAGACATGATGTTAATCTTTCCCAGCCTAGCTTCATTCTCTGAATTGACAAATAGCTGCAGAGTGAACATTGCCTACCCTACTTCAGAGACCGGGGAGAATACAATATGGCTTTAGCACTGCTAATAACTTGTAAATTCATTTCATAGAACTCTGATAACAAAGCTGATAAGACTTCAAATATACTAATTGAATATAACAATATACTTAGAATCCTAATTTATATAGACTTCTAGTATTTCCAGTTATTGGCATTGTTCATATTATCAAAATGTAGCCTGGCTTGTAACATACATACACAAAGCAGTCTGAAACAGTTTTCTGAAAATCTAAACACCAGAAAATTAAATGACGTAGAAAGCAAGGAGTCAACATATTTATCTTCACTTTCTAGGCTCAGGACCTGGGTTCTGTATCTTTGTATGTTGAACTTCAAAGGCTAAATATTTTTCTCTTTACTTTTGTTTTGAACATAAAATTTTAGCAGATATTAATCTCAGTTGACCCTTCATATGCAATTGATATTTCAATGTAATTTCACTGTAAATACTGATAAAGAAGTCACAATGCTGATGGATTCAGAAGTTGTGCCAGGTATTTTAGTTTAGGGGAATATCATGATTTCATAATTTATTTTGTAAGTAATCCAAAGTCCTGGGTCAGAAAGCTGCCTGGAATTCTTAGAATGTTGAAGGGGTATGCAACTTAATTAACTCAGTGTTTGAATGTACCTTTTTTTCTAGATTTGTTTCCTTATGAAAATGTTGTAATATTAAAGTGAGTTAGAGATAAAACACTGCAATGATAGAATTTATTCAATTATTCGTTTAATAATCATTTGTCTTATCCTGGAGATAAAGACAAATGAGGCTGTGGGGTCTCATGAAGATTTTCAGTTTAGAAGAGATATGGTTACAAAATGCAGTGCTAAATGTTTAAAACAGTTCTTTGATCAGATATTGTTCAGTATCCAAAGTGCAATGTGTGTGTTCATGTATTCCATGTACTTCATGTATACCCTGTCTTTCAAATACTGACCACATTATTTGATCTTTGAAATATTTCATGAAACCCTTCTTTCTTTTTATTATAATTGTAACTGCTTTAGGTGGTTGTGTCCTAACCTCTAATTCTTTCTACTAACAACTCTTTCTAACAATTATTGCTGTACTATTTCTTTACACTTCTCCCAATGGTTGACCTCTGCAACATCCCTCTGCTCTGAACTAAGCATTTCTTTATTTTGTTTTGTCCCAGATGGTTCTTCCTTGACAATCCACGATTTCCATGCTCCAAAATCTTGCTATTTCCCTGGGGCCCACTGGAGGTGAATACTCTCTCTTTTTAAATGGTAAAACTGTTGTTGGAGTTTTCATTGGACTTATGATAATCTGCCTTGTTTTGTGTTTATGCTTTACATGTCTTGCTAGATTGTAAGTTTTTGGTGGGGCTGGTCCAGCATTGGTGTGACACCTTTACAGATTAAAAAGAGGAATACTTCAAACATATTTTTAAATGATATAAAACTTCTATATATATTATATCAGACTGGACATAAAATCTATCTGGATTTGGAGTTAATGAATTTGATGCTAGGCTGAGTATCACTGGAAAGGCGGTGTTCTTTCTGTTTAGTATGTTCAGTAATTTAAGGCACACCGCAGTTAAAGGAACAGAAGCTGAAAATTCATAGACATAAAAATATAACAAACATACCATTCAAATATTTAACAGCCTTATATGCTCCCAAATGCATGAGAAAGTCTATACTAAATTTGGATTTTTGAAGTCTAGATGTTGTTTTTGTAGTCTCAATGCAAGGCATTTTACTTTTTAATTACTTGAAATTTAATAGCTTCATTTTCATGTAAAATAATCACGTGGAGTCTAGTTTAAAAGACAAACTCCTTACTTCACAAACAATCCATTTCTTCAGTGGGTTGAACTGTCAGCAAAAGGGAGAGATTTGGTAAACTGCATGTCACTATCAGCCATTGATAGCCAGTGATTTGTTCGGAATCCAAAGGCTAAGCCAAACCTCATGCTGCTCTATGTCAGATACAATTGGTCCACAGTCAAAGTTTTACAGCTCAGACAGGGCACACTTGATCCTTCAGGCTGCTACTTAAGATAACCATGACCCTGAGGAGAACTAGTCGACAAAACAGACAGACAAGAGGATGTGATTTGTATGCATCCCTGAGCCAGTTCGCATCACCTCTGACCTATCGGTCAAGCTGCAAATGACAGCAGGGTGCACGCACCTGATCAGACAGAATATTCTCATTATAAGTCTTGGGAAGAGGCAGAGAATCCTCTGTGTTTACGTATGATTCAGATGCCATCCACTCAAGGAACAAGAAAGAAATAATCTTAACTTAATAAGAAAAATGACCGACATTAAAGTACTTCATAAAATTTTAAACCAAATCTTTATCCTGACAAATTCAGATGAACATGAAATGATTGCACAAAGGAGATTTTGTCAAATGGAGAGTCGGTTTTTTTAATGAAGCAGCCCACTCAAATAAAATGAACCTAAAGTGAGTCATCTTCGCAAACTATATGAAGGACACAATTCTAGACACATTATTTCAGAAAATAATTTACTCAAGAATGATCTTGAAATGGGGTGTGATTTTATTGATGTACTTTTTTTTAAGTTTTAGAGGAAGTTAAAACTTTCATTTTAAGGAACAAATCTATACTTAAAAATATCTATACTTGTATGAAAATCACTGTGCCAGTATTTAGTATGTTTATTCTTCGAAATGGGAGAGAGAATCTCTGACTTATATTACGAGAAGGAGCTTTGCCTGAGTCGAGCAGAAACACAGAGGTAACATTTCTAGGTCTTCTTGAGAGTTTTGATTTCTAGTTCTTAAACATAACAAGGATTCATCACACAAAATTCTCTGATGCATATGAATTATTTTGAACAGAAATTGTAATGGTTATATTTTAAAAAGTCTGTCATCACTCTGGACAGCCTTTAAATGGGCATTAATCCTTCTTCTGAAGTACTTGAGTGTGCACATATTTATTATATATCACATAAATACAAGCACAAGTGCACATTAACAGCATTTAGTGGAAGTGTTGACTGATTCAACTCTCTTTCAAAAAGAATCATCTTCCTCCTAGCATGTTCGTCATTGGACAATGTCTTATATGCTTTCACACATTAAATATGTAGTTTAACATCTGTTGACTCTGGAAAAGACCTAAAATTGAAGGTATGCAAGTGATCAATTAATGAGCCCTGGCCCTATCATATTATTTTTGACAAAGTAAGTGGAATTCCTTTCTTTAAACTTTTAAAATTTAGTTTGAGTACTGAAGAGATGGCTTATCATGTCAGGACGCTTGCTGAGCAATCATGATGATGGGAGTTCATATTCTAGCACCCACTTACCAAGGCAGATGTTCCACAACTCTTTTTAACTCCAACACTCACCACACACATGTGTGTACATATATTCATGCATACACAGACATTAAGAATAATAAAATAATATAAAATTCATTTTGGCCCCTTAAATTTCTTCTTGGCTAGATTCACCCTGTGTTTATATTAAATTTTCATATCAGAGCTTAAGACATTGAAATATAGAAAGTTCATGAAGATATAAAAAACATATTTAAGTGAGCATATGATTTAACATTTAAAATTATGCAAATGCCATGAGTCATTTTTATAAAATTAGAAATAGAGCATTAATTGGGCACACATCATATAATTGACGTATGCCTTACATGCACTATAAGAGAAATTATTGTAAATATTAAATCCTCCTAAGCATGAATTATGTTATTTATTTTTCTCTGCTTTGGGGAATATCAAAATATCATGGTCTTAAACATGGTATATACTTACATATACATGGATTATTAGCTCTAAAGTAAAGGCCAAGGTGGGGACGCATGGATCTCCCTGAGAAGGGGAAAGAGAAGATTTCGTGGGTGGAATAGGGGCAGGTGGGGATGAGAACATGAGGGATCAGGTGAAGGATGAGTGGAAGGGAAGAGTACTAGAAGAGATGACTGCAAAGGGGGAGCAATTTGGGATCAGGTAGAAACCTGGCGCAAGGGAACCTCCCCAGGATCTACAAAGATGACCCCAACTAAGACTCCTAGCAATTGCAAATATGTAGCCTGAGCTTCCAGCTCCTGTGCCAGGTAAGACTTACAGTGGAGAGACTGGGACACCAACCCAGCCACATGACTTCTGACCTGCAATTTGTCCTGCCTACCGGATATGATAGGTTGATGGTGGCTGCGAAGATTGTGGGAGTGGCCAACCAATGATTGGTCTGGCCTGAGACCTCTACCATGAGAGTGAGTCCATCTCTGACACTGCCTGGAATGCAAGGACCCAGAGTTTGGATAGTTCAGAAGCCTGGGATACTACCAAACAAGACTGGAATAAAAATGTCAATGCAATTATGCCTAATGATATTTATTCTGCTATACTCAGATTGGTGTCTACCCAACTGTCATCAGAGAAGTTTCATTCATCAATTGATGAAAACAGTTGTAGAAAACCATAGTCAAATATTTGGCTGAATTCAGAAAATCCTGTTGAAAAGAGCAAAGAAGGATTGCAGGATTTAGAGTCCTCAAGGACTTCACAACAATACTCACAGAATCAACTAACCTGGTCTCATAGGTGTTCACAGAGACTAAACAGACAACAAGGGAGCCTGAATGGTATTCACCTAGACACTTTGCATATATGTTACAGTTGTGTAGCTTAGTCTTATTGTTGGAGTCCTAACAGTGAGAACAGGGGCTGTCCCCAATGCTTTGGGGGGCTTTTAGGAACCTATTCCTCATACTGGGTTGCTCTGCCCAGCCTTAATACAAAAGGAGGTATTTAGTCCTACTGCAACTTGATATGCCATGCTTTCTTGATACCCATGGGAGGCCTACCCTTTTCTCAACAGAAAAAATAAGTAGAACAGGAGTAAATTGGGGTAGGGCAGAGGAGAAGGAGGCAAAGAGTATGTGAAGAGAGAAAGTCAGGGAATCTGGGGTTGGGACATAAAATTTAAAAAATTAATTTAATTTAAAAAACTACATTTAATCTGAGCTTTCAGAGGCTTAGAATCCATGATGGCAGAGCAAAGGCGTTGTGGCTGGAACAGCTAAGAGATTACATTTTTATCTTGATTAGAAGGTTGGAGGCAATGATGAGAGAGAAAGAGGAAAGAGAGTGAAAATGATGCGAGTCTTTGGAAACCGCAAAGTCAGCCAGCACTGACACGCTTATTCTATCAAGACCACACCTCCAAATACTTCTCAAACAATTCTAACATCTGTGGACCAAGTGTTCATATATAGGAGCCTATGGGAGCCACTTCATTCAGACCACCACACTAAACAATATCAGTTACCTTGTTTTAGTCACTGTTCTTTTGCTGAACAGACCCCATAACCAAGGCAACTCTTAAAAGGGAAAACATTTATTTTGGGTGTTTGCTTACAGTTTCAGGAACTTAATCCATTATCATCCAGACAGGGAGCATAGAAGCAGACAGTCATGGTGTTGGAGGCACACACACACACACACACACACACACACACACACACACACACACACACCATGCTCTTATACCCAGATAAGAAACTTTAATCTGGTAGTATAAAATGTCCAACAATAATATGACCTGTATGTTCTATATGACATAGTATGGTGTTAAATAATAGAAAACAGAATAATAAAAAAGGATATCATGCCCTCAGGCACAGGATTGAAAAATTTAGAGTATGAAATATAGATACATAGTTTAATATTAATCTCATATAAGCAATAAATTTTACAAGGAAGCCCTTTATAATGTTAAAATCTAACTGGGTGTTCTATAGTTTATCTAACATCCATTCTTTAGAAACACTAGTAAACAACCTAAAGTCTTGATTCTCTTCCTAAAGCTTCTTTCCTATAAGCATCTTCCTTCTCCTGTTGTTATTTAATTTTAATTTTCTGATTATACAGCTATTTATGTAAGCAATATGAAAACCTATAGTAAAAACAGAAGCTAAGACAAAAACCATTCTTCTACCAACCACTAAGCTAACGAATACCACAGGACAAAATCCTGGTGGTAGTGCTGACTGCTGCTCACTTTTGGGGCATGAGCACTATTTCATGTCATATTCTGTATTTTTGAGGTTGAAGTCTGAAAACCATGTTACTATTTTGTCTGTTTTTATGACTTGTGATTAGGTGCTTGCCAGTGTGTCACATTGCAGGAGACTGGAAGGGAAGAATAAGACACCCTGTTTCATCAGTTTCTGTCCAGTGATGAGATAAGACTGTAGGTGACTTTGAGAGTCAATAGCATCAGCACTAGTTTGAGGTTCTCAGTTACTCGTTCTTTGTCAGCAGTGTGATGCCAGCAGCAATGGTATTGCCTGAATTTACAGGCAATGTAACAGTCAATGTGAGATTAAGTCAATCACCCTTGATGTGGTAGTATGTTGTCTGAGTTTTCTGTCCTGCCCAGTTCCCGCAATCGTTAAGTCCCAAAGAAATCACACAGAAGTCTACATTAGTTATAAACTGATTGGCCTGTTATCGCAGGCTTCTTATTAACTCTTACAACTTATTAACTGTGTTAGTTAATAAGTTATTAACTAACTGTGTTAGTCACATTCTTAACTGTGTTAGTCACGTGGCTCGGTACCTTATTCAGTTGGACAGTCACATCTTGTTTCTTCTGTGGGTGGGACAGGACTGCGGACCAAACTTTCCTTTTCCCAGAATTCTCCTGTTCTCATTGACATGCCTCTATTTCCTGTCTGTTTGTCCTGCCTGGACATTGGCCAATCAGCATTTATTTAAAATATAATTGGCAGAATATAGACCATTGTTCTATACTAGTAGTAGCTTCTTAATTTTTAGTTAAAATTTTTCTTATTCCCTTTATGTGTTTAGTCCCTTCACCTATTATTTTATTCTCATTCTCACAATTAGTTTGTATTCATGATGTTTCCAATAGCTGGAGTTGTTTCTGTTTTCTTGACTGGATACTGGTCTGTTCAGGGTTATTAGTAAAAAGGTTTAAAGACACCAATGTTTTCTTAAACCATATTTGAAATTATGTGATTGAAAACCAATGTAAACCTACAATAGAATATTCATGGCTTTTCTGAACTGCAGAGACCTTTTAGCATGGGGATTTGGGGTGAATCTGATGTAATTCAGAAGTTCTTATGTGGTAAATGAAAGTTGTATTCACATGATAGAAATGCTCACTTACATGGGGGATGAGAGATAAACATTGTTGATCAAATTTTGTGTCTTTGTCAGCCATGCAAAATGCAGCTCAATCTGACTGTCAATAATAGTAGCACACATGAGAGAAAATACATTTAATATGTGTCATTCACATAAGAGGAAATCCTCCCTGTGACGTCTTGAAATTTGAAAAATTTGAAAAAAGATATTGATAGGTATCTGCATTGTACTTTATTATTTATTTTGAATTTAGTTTGTGCTGTTTGCTTTCTATTTCCAGGTGATCCTAACCTTACCTAAGACAGACTTGTAAATGTTGCTCTGTTTATTCTATTGTATAATTTTGTTGTCTTGTAGTGAAACATTATTTTTTATTCTTAACTGAATTTCTTTTTAAAAATTCTAGTCTGTGTGTTTTATAAATTTTCCTCACTCAATGAAGAGGGCAAATGTATATGGATTTCTCATTACTGCTGTACATGCCACAGGATAATCAGTATTTCCTTTACCTGGGGCTCTTTTTTTTTCTGGTAAAGGATCTCAGGTCCAATAGGTGAAGAAGGCTCAGTGATTACAAACACTTGTGGCTCTAGCACAGTATTTGGGCTTGATTCCCGTTGCCCATATAGCAGCTCAAAACTAACTAAAAATTCAATTCCAGGGAGTCTAACACCGTTTTATTGTAAGTGGAGGCTGTGCATTTGTTTCCCAGTTGCTCAGACTCAAATAGTCCATCAGAAACTATATTAATTACAATACCGCTTGGCCAGTTAGCTCAGGCTTCCTATTAACTAACTCTTACATCTGAAATTAATGCATTTCTTTTAATCAATGTATTTCCATGAGACAGTGGCTTAACAGTAAGTTTCCTGTGGCATCTGTCTTTCTCCTTCAGCAGCTACATGGTATCTCTTTGACTCTGCCTGCTTTCTCTCTATATGTCTATTTGGATTTCCTGCCTGACTTTACTAAGTCATTGGCAGAAACAGCTTGTTTAATAACAAATGGTACTAAATCATATTCATAGCATACAGAGGGGAATCTCACATCATCTTGTAACCCCTGTGGATACCAGATACATACTTGAATGTATGCAAGAACTCACACACATAATAAACAAGCAAGATTTTTTAAAGAAAAATATTTCTCTGACCTCCCATATGACTATTAAACTATATATGATTGATGTAAGCTTCCCCTTTTCTAATTATCACAGTTATGCATGAGTGTTATATCTAGTAATGCTAAAGTGTGACATCTAAGAAATTATTTAGTTAAAAATATGCTGTGTTCTTAACAATAATACAACAAATATGATATCTGATGAAAATATGTCCAAAGTCAAGAAAGTCAGAGCTACTGTTCCAATTTCATGAAACACTTGACAATAATTCATACAAATATGGACCAATTGCTTCAAAATTACCTTAGTGGAAAGCAGTACATTTTTTATTTTTTTCAAAGAATCATGCTAAAATAAATCTATAAATTTAAATGGTTACATGCACACAATAAGAAAAATTTGCAAATAATCTAGGTTGAGATAAAGCTTAACCTGAAACAAATGATAAAGGCTAAATACTAGATATTATCACTTAATCCTTGAATCCCAATAAATGTAAAGCATTTAAAAGATTAAATAACCAGAAAATGAACTGTCAAAAGAAAACAAAAAAACAAGTGATCATTCCTGTAGAGAAATTTATCTAAATGATGTAATGCTTGGTTCAGGGTCATGTGCATTATAGGTATTTAATGCAAGATATATATAATTAAACAACAACAATAATAATACATTTCACATAATAGATAATTTAAATATAAAAATACTAACAATGATAATGTCAAATACATGATAAATAAACCTAGGAGACAGAAAACCAACAACAATCTATGACAATAAATTCATTTATACTTATTATTGTTTTAACTTTCTGTCTTAATATATAATACACTACATAGTTTGTATCATAGAAAATTGCAAAGGATTCACATTGTTTTCTAAAATTGTTTATGTGTTTGTGTGTCTGGATCATACAGATATTCACTAGGATAGGCATAAAGAAGGTAAAATATTAAAAATTAAAATAACATAAAATCTATTCAGGTAGATTTTTTAAAACACAATCTTTAAAAATATCAGTTTTATGTTCTGGAAAAATACAGAAATTGGCACCCACATTAGCTTTTACAGTGAGAACAAGACAATGTAAACAGGTTCAGCATTATAAGAAATGTTGATTTGCATTATTTCTTGTTAGGCTGCTGTGTCGATTGCTGTGATGACTGTGTGACAAAATCTTTCTTTCTCTATTTCTTACAAAGAATAAGAATGTTGGATGATCTCCTTGTTTTCTTACTTCTGTAAAATATAGGGTTATAAGTCATGCTACATTTTTATTATTTGAGAATTTTATATGAATACTGTATTCCCATTAATTCTTCTCTTCCCCTACTCCTTCCAAATTCTCCTGGATATACCCACTCACTTCTTCATTCATGACTTCTTATTCTATAATAATATTGTTACTCACACACAGTCATATATATATATATATATATATATATATATATATATATATATATATACACACACATGTACAAATACAACCCTACTGAGTCTCTTTAGTTGTTTGCATATACATGTATTACAGGATGAAAACTTGGGGTTGGAGAGCTTATCAGGAACTCATCTTAGGAGAATTCTGATTCTCCCTCTCTCAGAATCTATTAATTGCCTGTGACTCTTTGTATAGAGCCATGTGAGTTCCCCCCCCCCCCGCTTTATGCTGGCATGTCAACCGTCAATTTTCAGTTCTTGTTTAGGCAACTGTATGGTTGAGATTTACTGAGTCTGTCTTCCCTGTTATTTAAAGTATATAGAACCCTACAACTGATGATATCCCAGTCCTCTGGCTCTAACAAACTTTTCACACTGTCTTTATAGTGTTGCCTGAGCCTTAACTATGGGGTTTGTGTTAGAGAATAATAATTAATGAGAGATACCACTAGGTCAGTTGTTTTCTGTATTTTGAGCAGTTGTATATTTCTGTACTGTTTTCTCTCTGATACAAAAAGAAGTATCTTTGATGAGAGGTAAGAATCACACTGATCTATGGGTATAAGGTAAATATTTAGAATGAAGCTGGAAATTATACTGGTTAGGAAAGTGATGGTAGTGGACTCTCTTGTAGGGTCTATGATATCTCCAGGCTTGAGTAACAGGCTAGGTTTACAATAACAGACATAAATTCCTTCCTATTAAGTGGACAGCTGTTGGTTGTGCTCATTACATACATACCTTTATGAGAGCTTGTTATTGTGCTCATGTTGGAGTTTCATGGACATTGTAGCTGTTCTGGACTAGAGGAATTCTTTTCTTCTCGGTTTCTGATGGCACTAAAAGAGCTTGTTTTCTGGGAGGAGGCTTCCAGGTCAATTCCAACTTGATTACTTTAAGTCTTGTGTTTAAAGTAGGCACCTTTTCTGGCATAGGGTTTCTGGGAGGCAAACAGGAGCAACCACAGAAACCTATATTGTTTTCAGTGTTTTTTGCATTCTCATGACCCAAAACTAAGAAAGTGCTTTCCCATATCTGGTACTATGGTTTTGGTTTGTTACAAATCTATGACTTGCTGGAGAGAGAATTTTCACACCAAGTGATGAAACTTCTTATAGTAGTCCAGTGTATTTAAACTATATACATGCACATGATACATTTATATACATTGCACGCAATTTAGTAAACATAAAATCATAAGATGACCTATGGTTTTCGCAAACATCTTCAGTGTTATTTATCCTTTCTCCTTCCCTCTTATTCTATCTTCTCCTTCTTCCTCCATTCCCAGTTAAAGTTCTCTTTTACTATTTTTTCAATTTCCCTTTTCATAGTAACATGTCTAACTATTCCCCTCTATAGAGTCCCCTGTCATGGTCCTTACTTGCATTCCTAATATTAAATGTTACTCTAGGTTATATAATTACTTCTAAATATTTGGAGCTAGGAACTACAAGCTAAGAGAGACTTTTTGTGTTTCTCTTTCTGTGTCTCAGTTGTTTCACTTAATATATGTTCTACTTCTATCGTTTTACCTGAAAATTTTATGATTTCCTTTTTCTTTACAGTTGAATAGTACTTTATAGTGTATAAGCAACCCATTTTCATTATCCATTCATCTACTGAAGAACATTTAGCTTGTTTATATACTTCTTAGCCATTGTGAACAGAATGACTGTGAACATGGCTGAGCAAGTATTTGAGAAGTAAGATGTTGAGTCCTTCAGGCATATGAAAACAGGAGTGTAACTGGGCCATATGATAGATCTGCTCTTAGCTTTGTGACAATTTTTCACAATAATTACCATAGTGACTACACTCTTGCCCACTAGCTTCAAATAAGGGATCCCTCTTCCCCATACACTTTACAACACTTGATGCCAGAAGTTTTATCAATCTTCGCTAATTCTGAATGGGATAAGATAAAAATTTTAAAGTCATTTTAATTTTTATTTCTCTGACTGCTGAAGATGTTGAGCACATTTGAAGATACTGCTTAGCTATTTTTGTTTCATCTCTGAGAATGCTCTGTTCATATTTTTAAAAAAGTGGGTAATTTCTTTTCCTGTGTTCTTTGTTTGTTTTGAATTCTAATCCTTTGTCAGATTGTATTAGTTACATTCCCCTTGATGTTATAAGGCACCATAAGGCAACTTACAAAAGAAATGGTTTTATTCAAGTGCATGGTTTTAGAGGGATAGAGTACATGGTGACAACAACTGCGTGGTGGCAGTGCAGCAGGCTGTCAGCTTGGGACTTCCTCACTCAATCCACTGTGCAAAAATATAGCTGGCAACGATTCTCACCTTATGGGCTTCTTCCACATCCAGTTGACCATTTTTTTTTAGTGTGTGTGTGTGTGTGTGTGTGTGTGTGTGTGTGTGTAGGGAGACAGACATGTGGACATCCTCTTTTCCCACATTATTTGATACTATCTTTCCTCTAGTATGTATGTTTTCATATCTTTGTCAAGTATCACAAGGCAAAAATCATATCCATTCATGTTTAAGTCTTTTAATTTGCTCTATGGATCTACATGTCTGCATTTTTTTATCAATTCCATATTATTTTTATCATAACTGCTCAATATTATAGAATTCAGGATTAGCAGCCCAGGGATGGCACCACCCACCATAGGCTAGCCTTTTCCCATTGGTCACTAAATGAGAAAATGCCTTACAGATGGATTTCAAGGAGGCTTTTCCTCAGCTGAGGCTCATTTCTTTGACTGATTTTAGCTTGTGTCAAATTGACACATAAAATGACCCAGTACAATTTACACTGCTTTGTCCAATTTCAGTTGAAGGGCATCTAGACTGTTTCCATATCTGGCTCTTATGAATAAAATTGCTACGAACATATTTGAGCACGTGTGGGTGTATGCCCAAGAGTGGTATAGCTGGGTCTTGAATTTGATCAATTCTCAATTTTCTCAGAAACTACCATATTGATTTCCAAAGTGGCTGTATAAATTTGCAGACCCACCTGTAACATGAGAAGGCCGGGCCTGCTTGTTTGGTTTTCTGTCCTGCCCAGCACCCCAGATGCTTAGCCCCAAAGAAAATGACACAGAGGACTCCGTAAGTTATAATGCTGATTGGCCCATTATGTCAGGCTTCTTACTGGCTAACCCTCATGTCTTGATTAACCCATTTTTCTGATCTATGTTAGCCATGTGGCTCAGTACCTTTTTAGTGGGGCAGCTCACATCCTGCTGCTTTGGTGATCTGGGCAGGAGTGGGAGGAATCAACTTCCTCCTCCCCAGAATTCTCCTGCTCTCTTTGCATCATTTCCACTTCCTGTCTGGTTTTCCCGCCTACACCTCCTGCCTGGCCAATCAGCATTTATTTAAAACATGATTGACAGAATACAAACAATTCTCCTGCACCACCCACCAGTAATGGAAGAGTGTTCCCTTTGCTCCATTTCCTCTCCAGCATGATTTGACACTTGTGTTTCCGATCTTAGCAATTCTGACTGGTGTAAGATGGAATCTTAGAGTCATTTTGATCAGCATCTCTGTGATGGATAAGGATGTTGAACATTTCTTTGAGTGTTTCTTGGCCAACTGAGATTCCTCTGTTTATATATGTACCTCATTTTTTAATTGGATTATTTGGGGTTTTGATATTTAGTTTCTTGAGTTCTTTATATATTTTGGAAATCATCCCTCTATCAGAAGTGGGTTAGGTGAATATCTTTTCTCATTCTTTAGACTGCCATTTTGTACTATTGCCTTCATTCTTTGCTTTACAGAAGCTTTACAGTTTCTTGAGGTATCATTTATTAATTACCAGTCTTAGTATCTGTGTGACTGGTGGCATATACAGGTAGTTGTGCCTCATGCCAATGCATTCAAGGCAATTTCCCATGTTTTTCTATAAATTCAGTTTTTCTGGGTTTATGTTGAAGTCTTTGATACACTTGGACTTAGTTTTATGCACATAGAAAGATATGTATCTATTTGCATTCTTCTACATGCTGACATCCAATTACACCAGCATCATTTGTTGAAAATGCTTCCTTTGTCCAGTTGTATAAATTTGGCTTCCAAATATTGAAATTAGATGTACATAGGTGTGTGAATGTTTGTCTGGGTCTTCACTTCCTTTCCACTCATCTACTTGTCTGTTTTTATGCCAATAACTATGCTTTTTTTAAAATTATAACTCTGTAGTAGAGCTTGAAATTCGGGAATGTTACAGCTCTGGAAGTTCTTTTATTGTGCAGGACTGGTTTTTGTTTTTCCATATGAAATTAGTATTGTTCAAAGTCTATAAAAAACTGTGTTAGGATTTTAATGCGGATTGCATTGAGTCTGTAGATTGCTTTTGGTTAGATGACTATTTTATTATGTTAATCCTACTGATCCATGAGCATGTGTGATTTTTCCATCTTATTGTATTTTCTCCCATTACTTTCTTCAAAGACTTGATGTTTTTGTCATGCAGAGCTTTCACTTGGTTGATTGGAGTTACATCAAGATATTTTATATTATTTTTAGGTATTGTGAAGGGAGTTGTCTTCCTGATTTCTTTTTGACAATAATATATAGGAGGGCTATTTTTTTTTTGGATAATCTTGTATTCAACTACTTCACTAAAGGTGTTTATCAGTTCTAAGAGTTTCCTGGTAGATTTTTTGGGGAGGGGTTGTTTATTTATATTACCATGTCATCTGCAAATAATGATTACTTTGACTTCTTCTTTTACAATTCATATCTGCTTGATCTCCTTTACTTGTCTTATCGCTCTAGCTAGAACTTTGAGTACTGTATTGAATAGACATGATGGGAGTGGACAACCTTGTCTTTTTCCTAATTTTAGTGGAATTACTTTGAGTTTCTTTCCATTAAATTTGATGTTGAATATCAGATATTAGGATAGCTTGCTACTTAGGTCTGTTTGGAAAACCTTTTCCAACCCTTTACTCTGAGGCAATGTCTATTTTTGATGTTGAGATACGCTTCTTGTATACAACAGAAGGATATACCCTGTTTTTATACTCACATCGCAAGCCTGTGTATTTTCATCAGCAAACTTTGTCCATTGATATTGAGTGATATTAATTGTGATTGTTAATTCCTGTTTCCTTCCTTCCTTCCTTCCTTCCTTCCTTCCTTCCTTCCTTCCTTCCTTCCTTCCTTCTTGCTTTTGGTGTTGGCAGTGTGTGTGTGCATGTGCTTCTCTTCTTTTGGTTTTGCTGGTGTTAGATTATCTATTATTCATATTTCCCTGCATGTAGTTAACTTCCTTGGATTTGAGTTTTCTTTCTAGTTTCTTCTGTATGGTTGTATTCGTGGATAAGTATTGTTTAAATTTGATTTTGCTTGAAATATCTTGTTTTCTTAATTTATCATGATAGAAAGTTTTGCTGAGTTTGTTTGTTTTGAGTTGTCATATTGATCTCATTGAATCTGAAGTTCAAGTCCTGAATTTTATGGTCTCTGTTGCAAAGATGGGTGTGTTCTTAATAGGTCTGCCATTATATGTTATTTGGCTTTTTCCCCTTGCAGCTTTTAATATTCTTTCTTTGTTCTGTGTGCTTAATGTTTTGATTATTATGTGATACGGTGAATTTCTTTTCTGATTCAATCTATTGGCTGCTCTATAAACTTCTTGTGCCTGTATAGGCATGTACTTCCTTAGTGTAGGAAAGTTTTCTTCTATGATTTTGTTAAAATTATATATATATATATATATATATAGCTAAAATATATCAAATATATTCTGTTAAAATATATTCTCTGGGTTTTTGATCTTGGATTCTTTTTATATTCCTATTATTCTTAGGTTTGGCTGTTTCATAGTGTCCCATTTCCTGGATATTTCATGTTAAGAGTTCTTTAGGGTTAACATTTTTTTTTGAACAATGAAACCATTTCCTGTATTAAATCTCAAAATTCCAGAATATCTCCTCCATATCTTGTATTCTGTTGTTGGTGTTTGCATCTGTAGTTTCTGTTTGTTTACCAAGATTTTTAATTCCCAGAATTTCCTTAGTTTACAGTTTTCTTACTGCTTCTATTTCAACTTTCAAATCTTGAATAGTGTTTTTCACCTGATTGTTTCTTTTTTTCTTGGTGTTCTTGGCATTCTTTATACTGATTTCCTCCAATTTTTTTGTTTTTCTTTTTCTTAATTTCTTTAAGGGAGTTTTCCTTTTCCTCTTTAGGCATCTAGTTTGAGGGTTATTTTAAGTCTAGGTCCTGAATTCTGAGTTTGTCTTTAATGGATGGGTGTTTTGTTCCATGTTCTTTGTTTTCTTTATTTTCCTATAGTCTCTGTGGCTTAGATTTCTAGTGGTTAGCTTTTCCTTTGCTGCAACAGTCAGGTCTCTGTTTCTCTGACTGCTATGATCTGCACCTGTTCTTCCTACTGGTGTGGTCTGTACCCGAGCCACTGAGGCCAGCTCCTCAGACTAATAAGTGGTCTGCACTGAAGTTTGGGGAAAGGCTGACAGTGAGGAGGATGATGAGCTAGGAGGGCCTGGGTGGCAGAATGGGTCTTGTGTTCTTAGCTTCTTTAATTACAGCTTCTTTTGCTATAATTTCCATTGTGTGACTTCTTTGTTTTGTTTATTTTTCTTTTCTGTCCAAAGTATTACTTCTGATATTCTCCATTGGAGTGATATTGTTATACAATGGAAACTTCTTCTGTCTCTTTCAACTTTGACGTAGTTTTACTAGGTACAGTAGCCTATGTCGGCATGTGTGATCTTTCAGAGTTTGAAGTGCATGCACTGCTACAGGATCTTCTGAATTTTAAATATTCCTGATGAGAAATTAGATCTCATTCTATTAGGATATCCTTGAAAAATGTCTTATTTTTTTTTCTCATACTGCTCTTGGTGCTTAATATTCCTTAAAAAAATGCTGCTGGCGTGCTCCCCCAAGTGGCCTGCCCAAGATCCCCGGGCAGCGGGCTCACAGAACAGCCGTGTACCAGGCAGAGCCTGCCAGAGCGGTGCAGATTCCCAGTGGTGAGCGGCAGAGCTGGCGGGATTGTGTTCCGGGCAGGCTGGCTGTGGGCAGGCAGGCAGAAGACAGACACATGGACATGTAAAATGAGATTAAAATATTTATTTGGGGTTATGGAGGAAAGGGGGAGGGGCAGAGAAAGAAGGGGAGAGGGAGAAGGAGAGGGAGAGAAAGAAAGACAGAAACAGAGAAAAGGAGAGAGAGAAAGAGATGGGAAAACACGTGTGCACATGCCAAGAGAAAGAAAGGAAAAGAGGCCAAGATGGTGAGGAGTGGTCAGAAGTCACTGGGAGTGGGCGTGGCTTGTCCCTTAAAGGGACCAGAGATCAAAAGGAATAACAGTGCTCTCTTTAAGCTCTGTATACCTAATGTTCCAACTATACACAGCATTAAGAACTGCTTTGTTTTTTATTTGGTGCTCTGTGTACTTCTTGTATCAGTATGTCAGTGTCTTTCTTAATTTGAGGAAAGTTTCCTCTATTATTATTGTATACATTCTATGTCATTGACTTGATATTCTCCTCCTTTATCTACACTTGTATTTTGAAGATTTTTGCCTTTTCTTGGTGTCCAGCAGTTCTTGTACATTCCTATCTTGTTTATTTATGATTTTTATGGGTATATACGTCTGTTTGCCTGAATGTATTTATTTGGACGACATCTGTGAGGGTGTCTGAGGAGACCAGAAGAGGCCATTAAATCCCCTGAACTGGAATTTACAGGTGACTGTGTCTGATATATGGCCATGGAATTCAGGTCCTCTATAAGAATATCTGCCACTCTTAGCCTCTAAGTCATCTCTTTCAGCAAAGTTTTTTTCTTTCCTAAGTTTTGATAGTCTCTTTTTGCATAGCCTAATTCTTCTACTTTATCTTCACATTCTGTTCTTCTAGGGTCTACTTGACCCAATCTAATTAATCAAATGGTAAGGCTCTCCTTTGTGTTCTTTTCTCTATATGTTATCTTCAATATTTTGTATTTACTGAATTCAATATTCAAATCATTAACTCCCTTTATCAACTCATTTAGTTTTGTGTTTGTCTTTTCCTATATGTTACTCAGGCATGTAAGTTGATTAAGCTGCTTTTCCGTGTCTTAAAATTCTTTGAATTTTTTTATTTTTACATTTTCTTTCATTTTTTAATTTATTTTAAAAACCAACCAGAGTTTCCACTCCTTTCCCTCCTTCACTTCCTCCCTTTCCCCACACTTCCTCCTAGCCCACCCTCATTCAGGATCTCAGGAAATGACAGGAAAACTATGATGTGACTCAGATGTTAATGTATGGACAGTCATTGAAGTTCTTTTGAATGAGTTTGTCTTTGAAGGTATTGCAAATGTCTTGTCATATGGGAAAAGTTTGTGGTGGATGTGTTTTAGATTTGTCCTTCTTATGTCCAATTCTAATAGTCTCTTGGTTAAAGTAGGCACTCTAATATCTATTTGTTAATGCAAAACACAAAATGTGAGTAATCATTTGCCAAAAAGTTTTCAGTAATTTGTAGATCAAATTCCAAAAACTTTACAATTTCAAATGTGAGAAACCTCAGGCTATAAAAAGAATGATTTCTTTCATACAAATTTTCAAAACTAGGTATAATATATTTTGCATAGTCCTACAACATAAATAATTAACTTATTTTTTTAAGTTAAAAGTATTTTGTCAAAATATTGTTATGGCTTAAATTTGAAGATTCATTGTCCTATTCTCATAAGGAAAGGTAGACAAATGTAAGGTACAATTTATTGATCTAGGATTCAACTTGGCTTGGACTGTGTATCCACTGGTTTCTTAACAATACACTTAATGAGGTATTAGCAACCTAAGACTCACACATGGTATAAGATACAGTGTACCTGCTTTAAGAATGTAAATTGTAGAAGGCCGCAACCACACTCTCCATCATAGATGGTGCTGCACCGCCAGGTGAGCTAGAAAGCTCACACGTGTTGGTATTTTTCCACTACTCCCAAGGTATCACCTGGGACTGGGAGCAGTTGACCAATCCAAGAGTGACACGTCCAAAGCAGGGCACGGCCTATATCATAAAAAACAAAGACCCTCAATCAGTTATCTACCACAGTGGCTACAGCCCTGGATCAGCAGGCTACCATAGATACATCTATTAGAGATAAAATAATGGTTCTTAATCAAATAATTGACCTAATGCAAGAACAGGTGGATAGCTTATGACAGCTTGCCCGATTGGGCTGTATATGGAAAACTCCAGCCTTATGTGTGACCAGTGTACCATATGAGAACTTTATAAAAATGGCTAACTTGTCCCGAGAATTGTCTTTGTATCTTGCAGGAGAATTTTGATGATTTGCTGTCCTCCTTGAGACGGTCCATCGTGACAATCAACTCCACGCGAGTGGACATAAGCCTGGCCAAAGGATTCCAGTCCTGGATCGTGTCCTTCATCCCCTACTTCAAAGAATGGGTGGGGGTGAAAATGTTTTGAAACGGTCCTACGCTATGGAATAGTGTTTCTCTTCTGGATGGTCTGCTGACTCAAGTCCCAAAGTCTTAGGGACAAAATGGTTTTTGCAACAGCGCTGGCTGCCCTGGAACAGGGAGCCTCTGCTTATATGTGGTTATCTATGTTAAAGCAGTAAGGTTTAAGCCAACCAGCTCCTGCACCCCTAGGACTGTGGTCCATGGCACAGGGTGGAATGCTTGGCTTAGCTAGCCCTGAAGGTTGTCGAGCTAAAAAGCATCACACAGAGAATGGCCCTCTCTGAGAGATATGTCGTCCTGCATAAGGGTTTCCTGCCGTATATTTCCCTTTCCCAGAAAAATGGCAGAGGGCAGGCCGGATAGGTTCCAGGTGTCATGAGCCTAGGGGCAGATTCCGTGTAAGCCCATTTTAATGTTTCTATTTTGGGAAGTGCGACCTCTATCTTTACCTTTTGAGGGAGTTGCCTTTCTGCAAAGAAGTAAAATTAGGGGGAGATGTAGAAGGCCGCAACCACACTCTCCACCATAGATGGCGCTGCACCGCCAGGTGAGCTAGAAAGCTCACACGTGTTGGTATTTTTCCACTACTCCCAAGGTATCACCTGGGACTGGGAGCAGTTGACCAATCCAAGAGTGACACGTCCAAAGCAGGGTCTGTTTCCTATATAAGGGATGGGTTCCATCATATCTGGGTCCCCGGCCATGTTGGCTTATGCTCTAGCTCCCAAGAGGATTAAAGCCATTCCTGCAGAAGGATCCTAATGTTCCACGTGGTTCTTGCTGGCGAGGGTAGCGTGGGACAGTAAATAAAGCCAGATGGTAGTGGTTCATGCTTTTAATCCCAGTACTCAGGAGGCAAAGGCAGGCAGATCTCTGTGAGTTTGAAGTCAACTGGTTCTATAAGAGCTAGTTCTAGGACAAGCTCTGAAGCTACAGAAAAACCCTGTCTCAATAAAACAAAACAAAACAACAGCAACAAAAATATAAATAAGTTACTTCGCTTCTTAAGCATTTGACAGTGCCTGATTTTATTCAAGTCTATGGAGAGAGGAGACAGGTCACTCATTTTCTGACTGTCCAGACATGAATAATCACACCACACAGAAACTATATTAGTTACAAAACTGTTTGGCCAATGGCTCATGCATAAATTTAACTAGTTCTTACATCTTAAATTAACCCATTTCTGTCTATCTATATATCACCATGAGGCTGTGGTCTACAAGTAAAATTCTGATGTCTGTCTCCTTTGGCAGCTACATGGCATCTCCCTGACTTTACCTATTCTCTATATCTCTGTTTGGATTTCCCTCCTGACTTTACTCTCTCAAGCCATTGGCCAAAACAGCTTTATACATCACCCCCACCCAAAGCAACACATATACAGAAAGACATCCCATATCATCTCCCCTTTTCTTTCTAATTAAAAAAGAAGGCTTTAATTAACATAGTTAAAATACACATACAAAACCGTTATTAAGCAAGGATTGTAGTTACAATATTTAGTCCATTTAAATTTGGCAAATTAAGAAAAATAATATCCTATCTTTGTGAGTCTAAAGTTTTTTTAGACTCTAATTTTCCTTTTATCTAATTTATCATCTATCATAACTAAGGAAAGTTGACAAAGGTTTCTGTCCACCTGGTCCTATAGCCATTCAGTCCCAAAGAAACACATAGAGGTCTACATTAATTATAAACTGGTTGTCTTATTAACTCAGGCATTTTTTTTAACTAATTTTTACATCTTACGGTAACCTATAATTCTTGTCTGTGTTAGTCACCTGGCTTGGCACCTTTATCAATGAGGAGTTCTCATCTTGCTTCCTCTGTGTCTAGGTGATGACTACAGACTAAGTCTTTCCTTTTCCCAAAATTCTACTGTTCTGGTCATCCCACTAGTACTTCCTGCCTGGCTACTGGCCAATCAGCATTTTATTAAATCAAGACAACTGAAAAATCTTTACAGAGTAAAAGACCATTGTCCCACAGCACTTCCCCACCTTTTTTCAAGACAAAAACACTGAATCTAATATCCTTTTTAAAATTTATCTTTCTTTTTTACTATTATCCATAGAAACTTGTAACTAATACTCTAAACAAAGTCAAATATCTGTAATCCATTTTGGGGTGTGTGTGTGTGACTGTTAACTGTGTGCTCATTCTCTTGCTTCTGACTGCTGGATTTTGTTTCTGTTTCCCGTTCATGCAGAGGACTGTTATGTGTGAGTCTACCCGTGAAAAAATAACCTTTTATTATATGGAATTTTGAACTAGTGTGAGATTATTTTGTAACTTCTGTCATCATCTGGCACCTGAATATGGGAACCAGTCCACCCATTTTAAGAATCAGTTCATCAGCTACATGGTGCATTAGAACCTGACTCTCCCACCTGTGACTCCAGCCTGCTCTCAGCTCTCTAGGTTTGCAACCCATACACAGCTGCTCAGCACATTACAAGCCAGCCCGCATGCCACTACCTATGATCCCTGTAGAACACACAGTCTGGAACTCGCACTCAGAGAAAACTTTGAATTTTTTCTTTATCCTGGTCAACTCCTGAAATCGCTTTGATCGCCTTAATAATTGCTCTTAATTTGTTAAACAAAGCATACTTTTCAGTATCTGAGTAAGCAACATGTGCTGTTCACCACTGCTAGAGTTTCTAGGCCACATGTCTGCAACTGTGACACCTGCTGGCCAATAACAATTATTGCACCTACTCCAATGTATTGTAATTGCCTTATGACAGGTAAGATCTGAGAAACTATAAAAACTACCAATAACATAACTATCCAGAAGCTCAACAATTATTTTGCTTATGCTATGGATGGTATTCTGCAAGGTTTATGTGATTTTCTTTCTGCATCCCTTTATTTGATTCTAGGAATTAGTTTTGTTTTCAATATTATCTAATTAAAACATGGTTCGAAAATAGGGTCAAGAATGAGGTTATTTTAGAAATAATACAGTCTTTACAGACTTTAATAATGGACAGCTATTTGAGAGATTCAATATTATGGAAAGGGATAGATAAATTTGACAAAATTATCTGAAACAATTTGTGCTGTTGAATTTAACAATCAGAATCCATTGAAAAGTTATGATAGAATAAAGGATAAGATATCTCTCCAGGAAGGTAATATGCACAATCAAAATCATGTCCAATGAGACATTATCTTCACTAGACAAGTTTCACACCTTGGAATCCTCAGTGAAGGCATTAGAACACTGAACAGGAGATTCAGACTTTACAAAAGGCAGTAGTAAAAAACTTTGAAAAGTTTGAGGAATTTATTGAAATTGATGATCAGGGATAGAAGGTACAAGGACAGGATTTAGCCTCATCAGTGCATGCCAGACCCCAGGATACTTACATAGAGTTTTAACTTCATATCCAGTAATTTCCTCAGAAAGACCACCTGGCTCAAAGTACCCTCAGGTAGTTAAAGACTATGCATGGGAATCAATACATATGAGCTATCTAAAAGAAATAAAGCAAGCAATAGTTTCTTATGTGCTACACTCACCTTTTGTCAGGGAAATGGTAAAAATGTGAACTTCAATCACTAAGGCTACCCCAAACAATTGACTTCAATTAATCTCAGTGGTTCTAGAAACTGGGCCTCACCTGCTTTGGAAGTGTTATTAGAGAGAAGAAGCAAAAATTTTAGAACAACAGGGGGAAGTAAAAGGACTTGAGACTTCACAAGATCAAATTTTTGGTGAGGATCATTACTCTGATGCTCAGGAACAGGCTTGCTACGATGAACACATCCTGTCCCTATGTAGTAAAGCAGCTTTAAATGCTTGGGACAGGATTCAGAATCCAGGAAAGAAGATTGAGTCATATATTCGGGTCAGAGAGAACCCTTTAGTGACTTTAGTTAAAAAGATGACTAAGGCTGTACAAGTAGGACTGAAAGACCCTGAAGCTTGACATGTACTTATTGAATCTTTGGCTTTTGAAAATACTAATTTACAATATAAGAAGATCCTTGGGCCCTTAAAGGTTAGATTAGCACCATAGATTAGCACCAAGATCAATGGATCTTGCATATAATGAATGTTGAAACATTTGACTATAGTACTGAAGCAGGTAGGAGAAGTGATTTCCAGTTGTATGAGGAGACACTAAAATACCAACTGTTTTAATTGTAGTAGAACAGGACATCTAAGAAGGGACTGTAGACAAGTAATTTCTAGGAATAATGTCTCTAGGTATGGCAAGAATATGAGGATTCAACCTTTTGGTATATGTAGGGGGTGTGGCAAAGTCGATATTGGACTAATGAATGTAGGTTGAGAAAAGACAGACAGGGTAACCTGATAAAACCTGGAAACTCCTTGGAGGGGCATCCTCTTGCAGACCCCAAGTCAAACATGGTCCAGTCATTCCCAGTTACTGTGGAGAACATGTCTCACCAGAAAAATTAAACATTCCAGTGTCTACTGTAAAAAACCATACTGTTTTGGATGATGGAATAGACGTGGAGGATAAAGTAAAAACTCCAGTAGGAAATAGGAAATGTATATTTTGGCAGACTTCTATAAATGATCAAAGATCAAATCTAAGAGTGCATATAAATGACATTATAATTGAGGGACTACTAGACACTGGTGCAGATGTGAAAATCATTACTGCAGAATCTTTACATCCAGATTGGACTCTTCAAGAGGCAGATAATCAATTCCTTGGAATTGGAACCCTATCTCAAGTGAAACAAAGCATGAGGTAGGTTGAAGACATAGGGCCAGAAAGACAGAAAGGAAGGCTGAGGCCATATGTAGCTAATATTGCAATGAATTTATGGGGTCATGACCTATTGCAGCAATGGAACACCCAGGTTAACATTCCTGCAGTCCTAAATGCTTATGCATCTGGGAAGGATGTAATAAGATATAAACAAAGGTCACCAGCCATTCAGGCTGTACAATAACACAAAGCGATAGCAAACCTTGAGAGGTACTAATGGCCTTGCCTTTAAAATGGTTAACTGAGAAAGCAATATGTATTAAACAATGGCCTTTAAGAGAAGAATAACTTTAGAGCAACTGGTATAGGAGCAATTAAATGCTCCATATATTGAAAAATCAACTAGTCCTTGGAATTCCCCTGTTTTTGTTAAGAAATCTGGAAAGTGGTGAATGGTGACAGATCTAAGATCTATCAATAAGGTAATTCAACCTATGGGCCCTCTACTATCTGGAATTCCTTTGCCTTCTCTATTACCAAAAGGATGACCTCTTATAGTTATTGATTTAAAAATTGAAAAAAATGTTTCTTCACTATAGCTTTACAAAAAAAGGACAGCAAAAAGAATTGTTTTTACAGTGCCTGCTTATAATAATTCTCAGCCTACTAGGAGATACCAGTGGACTATCCTCCCACAGTGAATGCTCACTATCCCTGCCCTGTGCCAATACTTTGTAAATCAGTCATAGGAAATAAAATGCAAACAATTTTCTAAGTCTACAATTTACCATTACATGAATGACATTTTGTTATCTGACTCAAATGCAGATACTTTAGAAAGAATGTTCGAAGAACTAAAGAAAGTTTTCCGTAAATGGGGAAAGCAAATTGTTCCTGAAAAAATACAATGAGAAGATTCTGTCAGTTCACTAGGTTACAAAATAGGTTTAGAGAAAATTAGAACACAAAAGTCACAAATTAAGAGAGACTGATTGCAGACTCTTAATGACTTTAAATGTTTGTTAGGAGACATTTCCTGTATACGATCGCTGTTGGGATAGCACTGAATCTAATAATTCATTTAAACAAAACCACAGATGGTGATAAAGACTTAAATAGTCCCAGGGAATTAACAGCCAAACTGGAAAAAGAACTGACAGTTGTTGAAGAGAAATTACAGGAGGTACATGTAAATAGAGTGAACCCAAATCTTAATTGCATTCTAGTCTTACTACCTTCCATAATTTCTCCTACAGGAATTTTAATGCTGTGGGAAGATAATATCTTAGAATGGATCTTTTTATCACATAAACAAAGTAAAAAAATTAACAAACTTATTAGAAAAGTTCTATGAATTAATTATGAAAGGAAAATTGAGACTTCGTCAACTAGCAGGTATAAACCCAGCAGAGATTACAGTGATCCTTATTACTGATGAAATTAAAAAATTAGCAGAAGACAATGATCCATGGCAAAGAGCTTGTACTAAATTTTTAGGATCAGTTAATAGTAATTATTCCAAAATTGATAGAATTAACCTTATAAAGAAAACTTCTTGGATTTTTCCCTAAATTGTACATGTTGCACCAATAATTGTAGTCTGTACATTTTATAATGATGCAAATAAATCAGGAAAGGCAGTTTACACATCAGAAGAAGTAAGTAAGGTGGAACAAAGTCATTATAACTCTGTCCAAAAGGCAGCATTAAATGCTATTCTCTGTAACATGAGGGCCGGCTTGTTGGGGTTTCTGTCCCGCCTGATACCACAACTGTGGCGTGCTGCTTGACCAGCCAGCAAGAACGTCCACAAAATTGAGGATTCTTCCCAAATCACATTTTATTGGAACCTCTTGGTTGACGGGATAGCATAGAGCGAGAGAGAACAAAAGTCAAGCGGCAGCTGCTTTTCTAGGGTAGAGAGGCTCGGATACTGTCCTGATAGGTGAATACCATTCCGCTGAAGCCCGGGGCTTTGGACTAGGGAACAAGGCTCAGTTATGCAAATGCAGGCCAAACATCAAAAGGATCTGTTTACCTCCAAGCTGCAGGACCACCTGCGCCATATTATAATGGCGATTTCCTGATGGCTCCTTACAGCTCCCCCTTTTTGTTTTTGTAGAGCAATAAGGCAAAACCTATTTCCCAATCAGGTCCCCACCTCATGATGTGTGGATCGATCGAGGGAAAAGAAATAAGCAAGATACACCCTTCCCATGCAATGGGATAAAATTTTCCCTGGGAGTGCAAGGGCTGTATCTATACACACTCGCCTATGCATACCTTCCTCTGTGCAATGGGACTATTTGGTCCCTAGAGGGTGCAAAGGCTATGCATGGCATATTGCCTACAAGCTCTTAAAGGCTGAAAGCCAAATCTGGGGTGAGGATCCACACTCCAAGACAGCCAAGGCCTGTGCTATAATGACCTTGTCCCTCCTCATTTGGGCTTGCAGATGGCACACCAACCACAGACATACCACATATCCCCCTAGGCAGCATGCCAAAATATCCCTACTCCCACCCATTCCTAAGAAAGGAAAAGGCAGAATAAAGCCAGTCAGAAAATTGCTCAAAGGTAAGAGGTTGCACACGGGTGCTATTCAAGATGATCATCCACAGTAGGGCATTCAGCATCCACTGGGTCATCTTCATCCTTTGCAGTATCCTTCACTTCTCTGGTCAGTCTTGCTGGCACCCAAATTGGATCCTCTCGATTCTGAGGGAAGACACAAATAGCTCCCCTGGATCTGGAAAACACCGGATCCGGTCCATACCATTTGTTATTCAATACATCTTTCCACATGACCAAATCTTGCTCCGTAGAGCTTTCATACAGGGCATGTCTGTCTGCTGCTGTCTTTCCAGCATTGTTTTGAATTAAAAAAATTAAGTGTAAAGAGTACAAGGGAGATTCTTTCACTGGGGGACGCTGCTTCAGCTATTTCCCCTTTTTGTTTTAGCAGAGTTTCCTTTAGGGTTCTATTTGCTCTCTCTACAATCACTTGACTTTGCGGGCTGTATGGTAGGCCATTGGTGTGTACAACTTGTAGTTGCTTGAAAAAGGCTTTAAAGCCCTGTGAGGCATATGCCGGGCCATTGTCAGTTTTAAGACGGTTGGGCTTCCCCCAGGCCACCCAGGCCACTAAGCAATGGGTCTTTACATGAGTTACCTTTTCCCTCACTAGGGTGATGGCATGGATTATCCCAGAGCATGTGTCCACCGACATATGAACATATTTTTGCCTGCCAAATTCCGAGATATGAGTCACATCCATTTGCCAGAGTGAATTTGGCTTTAACCCCCTGGGAATAACCCCAACATGTGGGGGATGTAACATGGTCACACAGGAGGGACAGGCTTTTACTATTCCTCTGGCATTGTCCATGGAGATCTTAAACTTTAAGCGAAGTGTATTCGCTGGAACATGATAAAGCTGATGGAAATCTCTAGCTAGCTGGAGTGAATCTGTAGCCACAAGGGCGAGTGCTCGAGTAGCACCATCAGCTTGAGCATTGGCCTCTGCCATAGGTCCTGGCAAAAGAGAATGGGCTCGAATATGAGCCACATAAAAGGGATTATCTCTTTTTAAAATATGTTTTTGTATTTGTAAAAGAATATTGGACACTGTACTTGAGCTGCGAATTGAGGCTGCAACCTCAAGAGAGGCCACAATATTGACCACATATTGTGAATCTGAAATTAAATTAAATGGCTCAAGAAATCTCTGAAACACCTTCAAAACCACCAAGCACTCAGTGACTTGGGAGGAATCAGGCCGAAATTGAAAGACCACAGGTTTAGCATTTCCTGCCACCAAAGCCCTTTCCCGGTCTTGGAGTCATCTGTATAGATTGTTAAGGCTCCTTCTAATGGGTGAGGCAAGGTAATTCTGGGGAAATACACCAAATTTTTCTCCACAAAATTTATCAAGGGATGTCTTGGCACATGATTGTCAATAACATTTGGGAATGCACAAAGCAGGATAGCCCAGCCATCCACCGTGGCTGTCAAAACCTCTACCTGTTCCCTTGTATAGGGAATTACCAACTTGTCTGGCATTCTTGCGAAATAGGCTAAGCAAAGCTTTATTCCCATTAATGCTTGGCCAGCCACTAATTCTGGATAATTTTGGACAGATCTTGCTTCCATGGAATTTCCATGCATCCACCAGAGGGGCCCATCTTGCCATAATACTCCAGTGGGATAATTCTTTGTTTTGAGAATGCACAGCAGGATTGGTAAGGATGGATTCACCCGCTGTAATTGGACTGTAGTAATAGCAGATTCTACCCTTTTAAGCGCCTACATTGCAGCTGGGATCATGACTCTAGGTGAACAGATATCAGGATTGCCTTCTAAGGCAGAAAATAAAGGCAAAAGCTCGGACCGAGGTACATTTAAATATCCTCTAATCCAATTTATATCCCCCAACAACTGCTGAAAATCATTAAGAGTTTTAAGGTGATGGGTGCAAATAAGCACTTTCTGAGGCCTGATGCTTTCAGGGGTGATGATAGTCCCCAAAAACTTCACTATTGAAGATGTTTGTACTTTATTTGAGGCTATGTAGAGTCCTTGAACCTCCAAAAGGGATGTAACCTTTTGGAAAACTTCCTATACACAAAGGATAAAGAAGCAGAGAGGGAACTCAGAGAAACATCACCTTTCATGATAGCCACAAATAGCATAAGATATCTTGGGGTAACTCTAATCAAGGAAGTGAAAGACTTATTTGACAAGAACTTTAAGTCCATGAAGAGAGGAATTGAGGAGGATACCAGAAAATGGAAAGACCTCCCCAACTCTTGGATTGGGAGAATCAACATAGTAAAAATGGCAATTCTACCAAAAGCAGTCCATAGATTCAATGCAATCCCCATCAAATTCCCATCAAACGTCTTCAAAGATCTTGAGAGAACAATAATCAAGTTTATATGACAAAACAAAAAACCCAGAATAGCCAAAACAATCTCATACAATAAAGGAACTTCAGGAGGCATTACCATCTCTGACTTCAAACTCTATTACAGAGCTACAGTATTGAAAACAGCTTGGTATTGGAATAACAACAGAGAAGTCGACTTATGGAATCGAATAGAAGACACGGGTATTAACCCACAAACCTTTGAACATCTGATTTTTGAGAAGGGAGCTAAAGGTATACAATGGAAGAAGAAAAGCATCTTTAACAAATGGTGCTGGCATAACTGGATGTCAACCAGTAGAAGAATGAAAGTAGATCCATATCTATCACCATGCACAAAACTCAAGTCCAAATGGATTAAAGACATCAACATTAATCTGACCACTTTGAACCTGATAGAAGAGAAAGTGG